>NC_135882.1:172810894-173180049 GCF_964194155.1 Cetorhinus maximus | reverse complement strand
GAGCAGGAGTAGGCCATTCGGCCCTTCGAGCCTGCTCCACCATTCATTATGATCATGGCTGATCATCCAACTCAATAGCCTGCTCCCGCTTTCTCCCCATACCCTTTGATCACTTTCGCCCCAAGAGCTATATCTAACTCCTTCTTGAAAACATACAATGTTTTGGTCTGAACTACTTTCTGTGGTTACGAGTTCCACAGGCTCACCACTCTCTGGGTGAAGAAATTTCATCTCACCTCATTCTTAAATGGTCTACTCTATATCCTCAGACTGTGACCCCTGGTTTTGGACTCCCCACCATCGGGAACATCCTTCCTGCATCTACCCTGTCTAGTCCTGTTAGAATTTTATAGGTTACGATGAGATCCCCCCTCATTCTTCTGGGCTCCAGTGAATATAATCCTAACCGACTCAATCTCCCCTCATATGTCAGTCCCGCCATCCCAGGAATCAGTCGGGTAAACCTTCGCTGCACTCCCTCTATAGCAGGTCACAGAACAATTGAACGCTGCACGCATGATCTCACCATCAACAACAACAAATTGCGTTTATGTAGCACCTTTAACATAGTAAAGCATCCCAAAGTGCTTCCCAGGCACATTATCTGGTAAAATTTGACATTGAGCCCCATTAGGTGATATTAGGACAAATGACCAAAAGAGTTGGTCATTTTTTTAGTCAAAAAAGTTGGTTTTAAGGAGCGCCTTAAAGGAGGGGAGAGAGGTGGAGAGGTTCAGAAAGAGAATTTCAGAGCTTTGGACCTTTGCAGTCGAAGGCAATAGCCACCTCTGATTGAACGGTTATAACTGAGGGATGCCCAACAAGAGGCCAGAATTAGAGGAGTGCAGAGATCTCAGAGGGCTGTGAGGCTGGAGGAGATTATAGGAGACAGGGCGGGGAGAGGCCGTGAAGGAATTTGAAAACAAGGATGAGAGTTTTAAAAATCGAGACTTTGCCAGGTAACAATTAACTTGTTACAGACTCTTTGCTTAAAGTGACATCGTTTTCATGTGAAAGTATTCGGCAAATCACGCTTTAGTTGCATAAACAAAAAGGACACAAAAATTGTAAATTATATCAAAACACAGCTTCACTTTACCCACGGTAAAAATATGCATCACTTTCCTGTTTTTCCCATTCTTCAACAAGAAAGAAAAGTTGCAAATTTATCTTCACAAAGCCGGTGAGTTTTTTTTAGATTTTCTCGATTGCGTGCAGGACATTCCTCCTAACATTCACTCCTGTTTACCTTTGAGTTAAGCGGTTATCTCCATTTCTCAGCATTCCTTTGCCCTTTATCTCATTTGTTCTTGGAATGTGGGCGTCGCTGGCTAGGCCAGCATTTATTGCCTGTCCCTAAATGTCCTTATTCAGAGGGCAGTTAAGAATCAACCAAGTGTTATGGGTCTGGAGTCACATGTAGGCCAGATCAAGTGAGGACGGTAGATTTCCTTCCCTAAAGGACATTAGTGAACCAGATGGGTTTTTACAACAATCGGCAATGGTTTCATGGTCATCATCAGGCTTTTACTTCCAGATTTTTATTGGATTCAAATTTCACCAGCTGCTGTGGTGGGATTTGAACCCAGGTCCCCAGAGCATTACCCTGGGTCTCCCGAATACCGGTCCAGTGACAGTGACAATATCACTATGCCCACCCCACCCCTCCCTAAATCCTACAATATAAACAATGAACACTCAACAGATCACCCATTATCTATGGGGCGGGGGGAGAGTTCACAGGCTGAATTCACCAACTGCGATGCGGGAAGGCACATCCGGTCCTACTGCCACACCATTTAGCCAACCGCAGGAAAGTTGCATTGTAGGGGAGACGGCGATGTCATGGTAATGTCGCTGGTCTAGCAATCCAGAATAATAGTCTGAAGGTAGGGGTTCATAAGCTGCCACAGCAGTTGATGGAATTTAAATTCAATGCAGGGATGATGTTTCCTCTGTCTGGGGTTGGAGGGGGCAGGGGGATGGAGGGTGGGGTCCAGAACAAGGGGTCACAGTCTCAGTGTATGGGGTAGGCCATTTAGGACTGAGATGAGGAGAAACTTCTTCACTCAGAGGGTGGTGAACCTGTGGAATTCTCTACCAGAGAAGGTTGTGGAGGCCAAGTCACTGAATATATTTAAGAAGGAAATAGATTTCTGGATACTAAAGGCGTCAAGGGGTGTGGGGAGAGAGCGGGAATACGGCGTTGAGATAGAGGATCAGCCATGATCATATTGAATGGTGGAGCAGGCTCAAAGGGCCAAATGACCTACTCCTGCTCCTATTTTCTATGTTTCTGTGTAATTAGTGATTTTGGAATTGAAAGCTAGCCTCAGTGATAGTGACCATGACAACCATTATTGATTGTTGTAAAAACCCATCCGGTTCCCTCCTGTCCTTTAGGGAAGGGAATCTGCCGTCCTTACCCAGCCTGGCCTGCATGTGACTCCAGACCCACAGTAATGTGGTCAACTCTAAACTGCCACTCTGAAATGGCCTACCAAGCCACTCAGTTCAAGGGCAATTAGGGATGGACAACAAATGCTGGCCTTCCCAGCGACGCCCGCATCCCATGCGAAGAATTTTAAAAAAGATTGGCTCTAGGTGGGCAACCAATGAAGGGCCTTTTCCCACCTGCGTGTGGACTTGGCCCTAACTGGCTCTGGGGTGGGGGGCCTTCCCTTGGGAAACCCAGTCCCACAATTAGACTCATCTCAGCCTTGAATACATCCAGTGACCCAGCCTCTACTGCTCTCTGGGGTAAAGAATTCCAAAGATTCACAAGGAGAAATTCCTCCCCATCTCTATGTTAAATGGGTGACTCCTTATGCCAAAATTGTGCCCCTTTGTCCTCGTCTCTCCCACAAGAGGAAACATCCTCTCAGCATGCACCTTATCCAGTCCCCTCAAGATCTTATGTGTTTCAATAAGACCGCCACTCATTCTTCTAAACTCCGATGAGTGTAGGCCCAACCTGCTCAACCTTTCCTCATAAAGACCAACTCATTCGACCCAGGGATCAGTTGAGCGAACCTCCTCTGAACTGAAACACTGGGCTTAACTTTACGACGGAGAAGGTGCTGGATTGGGAGGAGGGGGTTCTGACAACTTTGAGCACCGAGGAAGGCATGCCTGTTTCCCAACGTATTTCCCAACTGCATGGATTTTCCGGAGGCAGCTTTTCAAGGAAGGCCGCCAGTCCGAAATGGATGGTAAGGCAGGTAAGGCGGGCGTCGGGCAGGTGAGAGGTATTTTGACACAGAGGTGCAAGGGACCCGCTCTGGGTCATCGCCTCATCCAAGCAGGAGATGCACAGCAGGAGGCCATGGACTCAAGCAGCAGCTTGTGTATGAGAAAGGAGAATCGGCAAAGATACTGATGACGTGGGCATAGTGCGGGGAAATGGTGCTGAAGCGATTGATCAGCGATGATCTAATTGAATGGCGGAGCAAGCTCAGGGGCCGAATGGCCTACTCCTGCTCCTATGTTTCTACGAGCTGACGCGTTGCCCCTAATTAGCCACAGTCTGAAGCAGAGCATTCAGGTTGTAAGTGCTGAAGGTGGGGTAGTTGGGTTCAGAGCAGGGGGGGGGTCAATCTGGCTCGGTGTCAGCCGGCAGGAAGACCTGGCAGCTGAGGTGGCTGTAACTGAGCCTGTCTCTGGACATGGAGCCCGCTGCACCCAGCTCCGGCCTGCTGAACACATCCGCTGCCCCAATCGGACAGATATCATCGAGGCGGCCTACTAACGGATCACGTCCCGCGTCATTCAGCCCGATGTTTTGCCACCGCCTCAAAATAACCCCAACATCGGGTTCCTGACGCTGTCAGGAAAGTTCAGCCCGTTCACTGTTTCCCTCTCCACAGATGCTGCCAGACCTGCTGAGTGTTTCCAGCATCGCAAACATTTTGCTTTTCATTTTTTCTGCTAGAACGTTCTTTAGGGACACTCCCTTCAATCGCCCTCGGCTTTTCTTTCACACCCAGTTGGACAGAACCCCTTGGACTCCGAGAGGCCTTTGACATTTTTCTTCCCCCGTCATCGGCCGGGGTTTTTGGTTCGCATCCTCCTTGTCCAGGTTCCCCTCGTCTTTTCGATATTTTCAGCTCCTTCTGTCTAAATCTCAGCAGCTTCCACCCAATGTAACGGGATATACCTCAAGGGACCGGATTTTACAGGCCCCCTCCTGCCCTGGCAGGATATTGCGGTCCCGGCGAACGGAATGGAGGTTTAAATGTCTCGCCGCGTCCGCCGGGGAGAGACACACCAATGGCGGGGCTGTAAAATCCTGGCCAAGCATCTGATCCAGCCTTACACCTTAAAACTCCAACTTTCCAAAGAGGAGACTGTGAAAGAATATCAGGGAGGGACACTTGATCTGTAAATGGAAAAGGCGAGCAAAATGTTTTGGTTGTCTACCCTTTGTCACAGAAAAGACTAAAAACACAACAGAACATTTTCACTCATTAGCCTCTCTGTTCCCTTTACAGATGTGCCTTTCCCAGGGTTTAAATGTTTTTAATTTTCTTCTTTCTTATTGTGAGCTCCCTTCAACCGCGCTTGTTGTGGGTTCATTTAATGAGCCGTTCTTTTCCCATTTATTCATACACTTCCAGTGATCAAATGTATTCCTGGAGGTTTCATCACATGACTCGCCCCCACGCTCCAGCCAACACACCCATCCTGCCTTCTCACACCAGGGGCAATGCAAAAATACTCATTACCCAAATTGGATGGTTCTTGACTGTCAGCCAAACAGCCTTTTTATTCCCCGTGTCTGATATTTTTTTATATCGGATAAAGAGGGATGTTCAAAGATTTTTTGCTTTTAAAAACTATGTCTTTTCATGCCCCAGTGATTTTTCTCCAGGGTTGCAGACAGGAGTGTCATACAAGCATATCAACATACTAATTAGGGGCTGGAGTAGGCCACTCGGCCCCTCGAACCTGCTCCGCCGTTCTATACTGGCTGACCTCATTTTAACCTCAACTCCACATTCCCCACCCCAACTCCACATTCCTGCTTACCTCCAATAACCTTTCACCCCCCTTTCCCCACCCCCCGGCTTATTGAGAATCTATCTACCTCTGCCTTAAAGATAATCAAAGACACTGCCTCAAACCTCCCGTTTGGGAAGAGAATTCCAAAGTCTCTCAGCCCCCCTCGGACAGAAAAATCTTTTCCTCATCTCCCTCTTAAATGGGCGACCTGTTATTATTAAACAGTCACCCCTGTCCCGGAGATTCATCTTCAATTCCTGGGAGACTCCAGGCCTATCCTGGAGGGGCAGCAACCCCACATCACCTTCCAGTAGAACACCCTGACATTGTCGAGTGTTCAAAAAGTGCTAGACCCTACAACTTTCATTGAGAAATTCCTGGCCTTTCAACTGTAACAATAGTGATGATCCAATTAACTAGTTTCCATAGAGCACAAAAAATCAGAAGTGGATCACATTGAAATCACAGCACAGAAACAATCCATTTGGCCTTGCTGGTCTAAGCCAACATCTCATATTAAATTCTCCTAAAAATTCTAATTTTAGCAAATCAGACTTAGCATTAAAAAGTAGCTCCCTATCTGGCTCAATTGGTTCATGCCTGTGTGAGCCTCCTCCCATCTGAATTCATCTCGCCCCATCAACACGACTTTTCCTCTTTTATGTATTCATTTACAGGCTTCGCTGGCCAGGCCAGCATTATTTGCCCTTGAGAAAGTGGGGAGCTGCCTTCTTGAACTGCTGCAGTCCATGTGGTACACCCACAGTAGGAAGGGATTTCCAGGATTTTGACCCAGTGACAGTGAAAGAACACCGATATATTTCCACGTCTAGAGGTTAGTCGTCATGGGTTTGGAAGGTGCTTTCTAAGGTTCATCATTTTTTTTTACTCATTGGGCACAGGTGTCGCTGGCTATGACAGCATTTATTGCCCATTCCCCTAATCGCAGTTAAGGGTCAACCACATTGCTGGAGTCACACATAAGGACAACAGATTTCCCTGAAGGGTATTAATGAACCAAATGGGGTTTTTAAATCAGCAATGGTTTCATGATCATCATTAGACTTTTAATTCCAGATTTTTATTGAATTCCAATTCAACCATCTGCTGTGGTGGGATTCGAACCTGGGTGCCCAGAGCATTACAGAATCACAGAATCTCACAGTGCAGAAGAGGCCCTTCGGCCCATCGAGTCTGCACCGACACGTGAGAAACACCTGACCTACCTACCTAATCCCATTTACTGGCACTTGGCCCATAGCCTTGAATGTTGTGACGTGCCAAGTGCTCATCCAGGTACTTTTTAAAGGATGTGAGGCAACCCGCCTCCACCACCCTCCCAGGCAGTGCATTCCAGACTGTCACCACCCTCTGGGTAAAAAAGTTTTTCCTCACATCCCCCCTAAGCCTCCTGCCTCTCACCTTGAACTTATGTCCCCTTGTGACTGACCCTTCAACTAAGGGGAACAGCTGCTCCCTATCCACCCTGTCCATGCCCCTCATAATCTTGTACACCTCGATCAGGTCGCCCCTCAGTCTTCTCTGCTCCAACGAAAACAACCCAAGTCTATCCAACCTCTCTTCATAACTTAAATGTTTCATCCCAGGCAACATCCTGGTGAATCTCCTCTTCACCCCCTCCAGTGCAATCACATCCTTCCTATAATGTGGCGACCGGAGCTGCACACAGTACTCCAGCTGTGGCCTCACCAAGGTTCTATACAACGCCAACATGACCTCCCTACTTTTGTAATCTATGCCTCAATTGATAAAGGCAAGTGTCCCATATGCCTTTTTCACCACCCCACTAACATGCCCCTTTGCCTTCAGAGATTTATGGACACAAACGCCAAGGTCCTTTTGTTCCTCAGAACTTCCTAGTGTCATGCCGTTCATTGAATACTTCCTTGTCAAATTAATCCTTCCAAAGTGTACCACCTCACACTTTTCAGGGTTAAATTCCATCTGCCACTTATCTGCCCATTTGACCATTTCGTCTATATCTTCCTGTAGCCCAAGACACTCAACTTTACTGTTAACCACCCGGCCAATCTTTGTTTCAACCGCAAACTTACTAATCCTAACCCCCCTCAACATAGTCATCTATGTCGTTTTATATAAATGACAAATAATAGGGGACTGAGCACAGATCCCTGTGGTACGCCACTGGACACTGGCTTCCAGTCACTTAAGCATCCTTCTGTCATCACCCTCTGTCTCCTACAACTAAGCCAATTTTGAATCCACCTTATCAAATTACCCTGTATCCCATGTGCATTTGCCTTCTTCATAAGTCTCCCATGTGGGACCTTGTCAAAGGCTTTGCTGAAATCCATATAAACTACATCAACTGCACTACCCTCATCTACACGCCTAGCCACCTCTTGGGTCAGTGACAACACCACTGCACCATTTCTTCCCCTTAGATGGTATACACTGTAGTGGGTTCACACTGCTGCAACTGTGCGTTGGTGGTGGAGGGAGTGGCTGTTTGTGGATGGGGTGCCAATCAAGCGGGGCTGCTTTGTCCTGGATAGTATCTATTCTTTTCTCCCTCCTGTGTTTATCCAGCTTCCCTTTAAATGCATCTATACTATTCACCTCAGCTACTGCATGCGATAGCAAGTTCCACATTCTCCACTCACCACTCCCTGGGTAAAGAAGTTTCTGCTGAATTCCTGATTGAATTTATTCGTGACCGTCCTATATTTATGCCCCGCCCCCACCTACCCAATGCACCCCCCCACCCCCACACACATACCCGCTTATCAAGTTCTGGTCTTGCCAGCAACCGCAAACATCTTCTCTACGTTTGGTATGTTGAATTCTTTCATAGTTGGTCTCCTCCACCATAAATCTAGAATTATCCATTCAACTGGAATAAAATTAAATAAGTATAAATGTCTTTTTTCTACAATACTCAAGCTCTGTGCTACCAAGCGGCTATTTGTAAAACTAGATTCAGTGTATTTCTCCCCATATCCTTTGATCCCTTTCGCCCCAAGAGCTACATCTAACTCCTTCTTGAAAACTAATTAAAAATTAAAAATTGAATTAAAACCACTTCCAATTTCTGGGTACCTATTGTACTGACCACACCCTCCCCCCACACCCTTGACCCCTCACGGGTCCCCTGACTATCCCCACTACCCCACCCCCCCTCCCAGCCCTCCCCACGGGACTCCTCCCACCCCACCGACCCCCCCCCACGGGCCCCCCCACCGACTGCCTGCCCCAGCCCCCCATAATCTCCCCCTCCAAATCCCCGACACCCACAGGGCCCACAACTACTCTGCCCAGCCCCCACTGACCACCCCCCAGACCATCTGACCTCTCCACTGACCACCGCACATTGAGCACCTGACCTCCGGCACTGACCACCCCCTCCAGAACACCTGACACCGCCCCCTCGCTGACCATCCGACCCCACCCACTGACCACCTGAACACCCAAACACCGCCCCCCCTCGACTATCTGACCTCCCTCTCTCCTTTCCTCCAACACAGCTGCCTTTGACTTAAGCTCTTGGGAACCCGCTGCACTACACTGTTCTCACCCGCCCTGAGTCAGGAGGTTGGATGATAAAGCAGCGGCTGGTTTTCAAGGTAAGGAACTAGGAACGTAGTGGCAATCAGATTGCTACTCCGAGCAAGTTATGGGCCAATGTTATTCATTCCTCTCAGAATTATCATCCTCCAAATTCAATGCTATTGGTGGTATTGAGGGGCTATTTTTTTATTCATTCATGGGATCTGGGCGTCACTGGCTGGGCCAGCATTTATTGCCCATCCCTAGTTGCCCTTGAGAAGGTGGTGGTGAGCTGCCTTCTTGAACCGCTGCAGTCCATGTGGTGTAGGTACACCCACAGTGCTGTTAGGGAGGGAGTTCCAGGATTTTGACCCAGTGACAGTGAAGGAACAGCGATATATTTCCAAGTCAGGATGGTGAGTGGCTTGGAGGGGAACTTCCAAGTGGTGGTGCTCCCATGTGTCTACTGCCCTTGTCCTTCTAGATGGTAGTGGTCGTGGGTTTGGAAGGTGCTGTCTAAGTGACGGAAAGCAAGGTTAAAACTGTACTTCAGAGGGTATTTCACTATCAAACACTCCCCTGTCCAGCTTCATTCTCCACTCGTTCCTTAAGTATCTAATGTTAGCGATTAAGGCGTTGATTGTTTCAATTCAACAGGAGCTCAGCCAGGCCCATCATAGCTGAGCTGCAGCCTACAACAACTTGCATTTATATAACATCTGTAAAGGTCTTGTGGTGCAGTGGGTAGTGTCCCTGCCTCGGAGCCAGAAGCTCTGGGGTTGAGTCCCATCGGGGCTTGTTGGCCAAGGGTGGTGCATTCATTCGGCGGCCAAACGGGTTGAGTATCAACCTGCCAATCTTTCCAACACACGCCAATGGCTGGCGGTAAGAGTGGGAGAGATTCCTGGTCAGGCATGTGATGGGAAGAACGTCGGAACCTGTACCTTCACTATCCAAGTTACAACATGCACGTTGCCACAGCAACTCAGGCTTCCTGGCCGGAGTCTTCCGGCCCCTCACACCGACGGGATCTTCCGGTCCCCGCCGATGTGAGCGGAGATTTCAATGGCTCGTCGGCCCCATCGCGGGGGGAAGGGTCTGGAAAATTCCGGCCCCTGGATGAACTGTAGGACACCAGCGCTGTACAGCATCCTTACTGCCGTCTGGTGTCTCGAGGAGCGTTATTAGGCTAAACTTTGACACCTAGCCATATGATAAGATGTTAGGATGGGGAGACGAATAACTTGGCCAAAGAGATTAGCTTTGAGGAGGAGAGAGCAGCGGCGAAGCACAGAGGCCGAGGGAGGACATCCCAGAGCTTAGGGCCCCAGGCAAGTGAAGGCACGGCCGCCAACGGTGGAGAGATGGAAACCGCGGGCGAGGCCAGAGCAGTGCAGGGATCGTGGAGATTTGTAAGGGCTGGAGGATATTACAGAGATATTTTGGCAGAGTCAGTTCTTGCCTGCAGTATGATAGCAGATTCCTTTTCAGTTACATAATGGAAACAAAGAACCTGCAAGCCCAAACGAAATAAAGGCAACCTGATGTCACTCCACAAAAATATTCCAGGGGTGACTAGGGGTGTTTCACCCTGGTACGAAATTTCTCCCCATTGAGGATTAATCTTTCCTATCTTGGAAGGTCTGTTACACACATTATACCTCGATATCTCCCTGGGTGTGAGGACTTCCAAATGACCGTGAGATATCCAAATAACATTTCCCCTGGGAATTCCGTTAACCAAGTATAACTCCGGCCATTTTTGCTGGCTTGGAAACTGACAGTTCCCTGAGAGACGCCAGTCGCTGGGAGAACCCTGCCCCTCCGGCAATGTCACTGTGACCCGGGTCCTTCTACAATTCAGCTTCTCTTCCCATCGCTCGCCAACATCACCTCAGGGAAAGGCTGGCCGCACATTTTTAGTTATCGCCTCGTTAAAAAGTCGTCATTCAGAGTTTACGTTTTGCATTTGTGTTTTACTGCACCCCCCCTCCCCACCTCTTGATCCCCCCCCGAACCTCCCCCCCACCGCATCCCCCACCTGCCACTGCCCACTTTGGAGATGCCTCCTCAATTTAAACAAGGCAGCTGAGAGGCACACGCCAGCAAACAGGTAAAATATCTTATCACCGCACTGCAAAGTTTTGTTGAAGGCAGGAGGGGCCCTGAAGCACCATCTCACGTCCAGCTTTACAAGCCCTTTTGGATTCCTAGTGCCAGGGTTCCAGTTCTGCGCACAGTGAGGCACTCTGTCAAATAAATAGCCGTCCCCACATGTTTGTGGAAATTCCCCAGAGCTCCTAGAGTACTCAACAGGCTATTTGTACTGCTTCTGCATCATAAATAAGCTTTGAAAGCCGGGCTAGCTGTGTTTTTTTTTTAAAAAATGCATGTACTCACAGTAACTGTTTCTCTCTGTGTGATCGCAGTCAGGCCAGCTGTGCAGATGTTGCAGGAGTAAACTTTTTCCTTTTCCCCAGAAATGATAGCCCGAAACCTTTTCCCATTTCACTGCTCCCTTTCTCTCTATTTGTCTGTCTCAGTCTTGGAATCTCTGGAAATGGGAGAATGTTGGTTGTGCACTGGGAGCAGAGAGAGAGTGAGAGGGAATCACCCCTGGTGTGTGGATCTGAAGAGAGAGAGAGAGGGAGCTTAAAACAGCTCGTTACTCTAGCTGGGCTGCTGTGCCCCAGCCTTCACATCTGGTGTAAGCCAATCAGCAGGTCCAGACACTCCCACTTGGCGTGTTGACTGACTACAGTAGCTCACACTACAAATAATCCATGCTGCCCCAGGAACAAGAACAGAACTATACCAAACAGGATCAGCTATCCACCTCCCCCGCCCCCACCACCACCCTCCATACACACACACACACACACACACTTGCACTAGAATTTAACAGATTTTTGTTTTGCTCCAGGGAAGAAGAATAAAAGAGAGAGAGAGAGAGAGAGAGGGAGACGGAATCACTGTACATCAGAAGACATTACTAAACAGCAAAGGAATGACAACAAAGGTAACACTGCATCACCACCAAACTAAATACAGGGCATTGAGCTTTCTTCAAAGGCAGGATTAACAAACTCCATTAAAGGCAGCCTCTGCTGTTTGAGCTTTGAGTTAACACAAAAGAGTTCTCTTATTAATACGAATTGGCATCTTATTACAAATTCTTGTGCCTGGCATATCAGATCTTAGTAGATCGCAGTAGTTTTTTGTTTTTATATCAGATCTTGATTGGAAGAGCAACCATTTTTTTTATATCCCACCCCACTCAGCGCTTGCAGTTTGAAATTGTTGTGACTTTTGCATAGAAGGTGCAGCAAAGCAGTTAGGAAAGCTAATAATCATTATTGTGAGGATGTTGTAATGCAAGTAAATAATTCTTTCTACAATCATACACAGCAATAGATTACTCACGCTTAGGATTCATTCATCAGTACAAGCACGTGACCCCTGAAGGCAGCAGGAAAGGTTATACCTACAATCACTCACATTTCCTCCCCTTTTAGTTATTTTTTACACTTCCTTTAAAAAGAATATCTTAATCCACAATATATACATATGTGCAGGTCGTGCGATTAAAGATTAAGTCTCTGAGGTGGTTTTCTAATTCGGTTAGAGTGAGGTAGCTCTACCACTTGAGAGTCTCCCACAGGATTGACAGGATCAGGAACTGCAGCATCGGGGACCTCCTTAGACAAAGGCAGTTCAGGATTAGGTAATTCAACAGAGACATCGGGCATGTCTATTCCAGGTCGATCTGTCTCGTCAGGGATTAATGGTTCGACATTAATTACAGGCGGAATAATTGGTTGTTAGAATGTCTCTCTACTCCTTAGATGATCCACATGTTTTTGAACAATTCAGTTTTCCACTTCCACTTGGAATGACAAGGGCCCAGTTCCTGAGACAATTGTGCCAGGAACCCAATTAGGTCCATTTCCAAAATTCTGCACGAAAACTGTATCTCACACAGTAAATCTTTGAGCTTTGCTATGAACATCGTGATTCAATTTCTCACTACTCTGATTCTTCTCTACCTTCCCCTCTAAGTTTGGAAATGCCAGACTCAACCTTGTACGAAGGAGGTGTTTCATCAATAATTCAGACGGTGTTGAACCCATAGATACGTGGGGAGTCGGACAATAATTGAGAAGAAAACGTGAATCCGAGTTTTTAACATACCTTCAGATAACTTCTTCAGTCCTGATTTGAAAGTTTGCACTGCTCCTTCTGCTAACCCATTGGATGAGGGATGATATGGTGCTGTTTTAATATGTTTAATTCCATTTAAACCCACGAATCTCTGAAATTCTGTACTAGTGTATTCAGTACTGTTATCCAAAACAATCCAATAGGCCATTTATACTAAAACATTGGTGCAGCTTTTCAATAGCTGTACACGGTGTCAGTGATCTAACTTCATATACATCCATCCACTTAGGATGCGCATCGATGATCAACAAAAACATGGACCTACATAATCAATGTGTAATCTAACCCAGGGCTCGGCCAGGCCACTCCCACAGCTGCAGTGGAGCTGAAACGGGCAACTTCTGTTGTTGCTGTCACTGGAGACAGTGCATGACCATGCTTTCAATGTCACTGTCTATGCCTGGTCACCAGACATAGCCTTCGAAACGCCAAGATAGCACACTGTGAAGCTCCGTCAAGATTAGTTCTTTTCCATGCCAAGGGATGATGATTCTTGGTGCCCCACGACAAGATTCCATTTTGACAACGTAACTCTGTTTTTCGGGCATGGAATGGTCTCATCCCTTCAGACACTGGTGAATTTGACCATCCTGGCAATACCTGGTCTCAGACTTTTGACAAAATTGGATCCTGGTTTGTCCAATTTCTTATTTGCTTCGCTCAGACCGGCGAAGAGTCCAATAAGTTCAACAAAAGAACAACTTCTTGTGGCACTGGAGTATATACAATATGATCTGGTAATGGAAGACGACTGAGTGTGCCTGCATTTGCTATATGCTCACCAGGACAGTGCATAAAGGTGTACTCACACACCAATAAAATCAAAGCCCAACGGTGAATTCTTGCTGAGGATATTGGTGGAATGGCTTTATCCTCACTAAAACAACCCATTAGTGGTTTATGGTCCGACACTACGGTGAAATGTCGACCATGCAGATACTGATGGAATTTCTTCACTCCAAATATTACTGATAAACCTTCCTTTTCAAGTTGTGAATAACCCTTCTCGGCTGCAGAGGGGGTTCTGGAGACATTGCCTATTGGCCTTTTGAAACCATATTCCATCCTGTGACACAACACCGCTCCCACTCCATAGGGAGATGCATCACGGGTTAATATTAATTCTTTTGATGCGTTATAATGTACTAGTAGACATGATGAGTGTAATAGCTTCCTGACCTTTACAAAGGCTTCTTCTTGTTGCACCCTCCATGACCAACCATGGTTCTTTTTCCATAGTAAGTGTAAAGGTGCTAACACTGTTGACAAGTTTGGCAAGAAGCGACAGTAATAATTTATCATGCCCAAAAGAGATTTGAATTCAGTGACACTGGCAGGAGAGGACACCTCCTTGATTGTCCTGACCTTCTTCTCTAATGGATGCAACTCATGGGCAGCCACTCAGTGACCCAAGTAAGTGACTTCAGTCGCTTGGAAAGTACACTTCTCTTTCTTCAATCATCCACCAGCTTCCAAAAATCTTCTTAAGGCCTCCTCTAGGTTGGCCAAATGTTCGACTTCCATTGATCCTGTGATCAGGACGTCACCCAGATACACTACTACTCGTGGAGGTCCGTGCGATAGGCTTCCCACGGTCCTTTGGAAAATCGCGCAGGCAGATGATGCACCAAAGAGTAGGGGTGTTTATTGATACAGGCCCTTGTGCGTACTGATGTGCTATTCAGCTCCAGCTGTCAGTATGCATGGCTCATGTCCAGTTTGGTGTAAGATTTTCCTCCAGTTAGCTTAGTGTACGGGTCTTCAATCTTAGGGATAGGATATTTATCTAATTTAGCAGCCTTGTTCACAGTTAGTTTGTAGTCTCCACAAATGTGAGTAGTTTGATTTGGTTTCATCACAGGGACTATGGGTGCTGCACATTCTGAAAATTGGACTGGCTGGATGATGTCGAGCTTCTCTAAGTGGCACAATTCTGCATCCACCCTCTCCTATAGAGCATAAGGCACAGGTCTGGCCTTAAAGAGCTGGGGTGTTGCCTCCGAGTCTACATATATTTTTGCTTGTAGGCCTTTTATCTTTCCCAATTCATCACGAAATACACTGTCAAACTTTCTTAACAAATCAAGAATTCCTCTTGTTCTCACTTGAAATATTTCAGACCAGTTGAGCTTAATTTTTTGTAACCAATCCTGGCCCAGAACACTAGGTCCTTTACCTGTTACAATGATGACTGGAAGCTGGGCTGTCTGTTGCCTATAGGGCACAGTGTGTGGTGATGCCCTTTACCTTTATTGACTCTCTAGTGTACATCTTCAGCTGAGCCCTGGTTTGTTCCAGATTCAGTGGCTGGATATCTTCATTTAGGTATTTAAGTGTGTGGTCTCCCACCACTGTGGTCGATGCTCCTGTGTCTACCTCCATAACTAGAGGCTTCCCATTCACTGGAAGGGTGATGGTGATTGGTTCAGTTTTTACTGCTTTGACATTGTATAGGGAATAGATATCAGTATCAGCAGCTTCTGGTTCTGTTATATTCTGCACTTCAATCATCTTGGTCTGCTGTCTGATTGGCTGTCTCAATTTCACCCTGTATTGCTTTATTACATGCCCTATTTTGTGGCAGTAATGGCATTCTGCCTCTTTAAATCTGCAGGTTTCTGGTACATGGCTACCCCCACATCAGTAACAGGTTAATTTCTGAATCGCTGCTGAGATGCTTCCACTGTGCTTTTTCATTT
Source organism: Cetorhinus maximus (assembly GCF_964194155.1). Taxonomy (NCBI): domain Eukaryota; kingdom Metazoa; phylum Chordata; class Chondrichthyes; order Lamniformes; family Cetorhinidae; genus Cetorhinus; species Cetorhinus maximus. The sequence goes on along the minus strand of NC_135882.1, from coordinate 173,164,600 downwards.
CTGAGCAGCAGAGACTGTCTCCCGCTTCACTGCTGTCTCTCTGCTTTTTGCACCATACCCGGCGTTAGGTTCCCGCCCCAATTGAAGAACGGCGCCATGCTGCACAATCTGCAAAGCCTGTGAGTCCCTCTCGGCACTCTCCATTGCTAGCGCTAGTTCCATGGCGCACTTCAAATCAATATTAACTTCTGCAAGTAAACGGCACTGAATGGCATTCATCAGGTTCTCCACAAACCAACTGATCCCGCATCATGTCATCGAGCGTATCTCTGAAGCCGCAGTGTTCAGTCAACTGCTTCAACTTCACTGTACAAGTTGTGATGGACTCCCCCAGGACCCTTACTCTAAAATTGAACTTAAATCTCTGCATTATTACCAATGGCTTCAGCTGAAAATGCGTCTTCACGAGGTCGACCAATGCGTTAAAAGATTTAGAGTTGGGTGTGCTCGGGGCCATCAGACTGCGGATGAGGTTTTATGTTTTGCTACCACAGACACTTAAAAGGATTGCTCTCTGCTTCTCCTCCACTGTTATTTCATTGGCCACGCAATAAAAACCAAGGCACTCTATGTACTGGCTACAGTCTTCCATGGACGAGTCATAGGGGTGGAATGACTGGTGAGTTTACTTTTCTTTCTTTCCCTAAGAATTGATGTACTCACATTCACAAGGTGAGGAGCAGCGTCGGAGCGACCCCACCCTCGTCGCCAAATGTAGGGCTGAATTTTCCCCCTGTCGGGTGGGGGTTGTGGCGGGGGCGGGCCAATTAAGGTCCGCCTGGCGTGACGCACGCCCGGAGGTGCCTCAGGGAGATTAGTTTAAGTTCTGGAAAATTTAATAAAGGAAGAAAAAAATCTTAAGGACACATCCCCTCATGTGAAACTGTCACATGAGCTGGGACATGTCCAATCATGTTTCCAAATCTTTTTATTTAATTAATAAACCCTTCATGAAATCTCCTCCCACCCGTGGATGGGGTTTCGTGAAAAATGCGAAGGCCGCCCAGGCTCTTTGCCTGCCCCCTGCCAACCTTAAGGTTAGACGGGCAGCATTCTTAACTACTTTAATTACCTTCTTAATGGCCTTAATAGGCCTTTGACAGTTCGGCGGGCACGCAGCCGCTTTGGCTGAACTGACAATCTAAGTGACGCGCGGTGACGTCAGGACGCCCACCCGACATCACCGCGCGTCATTTTACGCGTCAGCGAGTGGGCCAACCGGAAAATTCTTCCTGTAATGAACTTGAGGTACCGGACAGATTTCTTACTTGAAACGGATAACACTTTATAACAGAGCTCTTTTAGAAGCTACATGCTTGTACCAGGTCCACAGCTAGAAAGCTCCGTCCCTCAGATTACCCGCGCTTAGGGCTCATTCGCCAGTACAATCACATGACCCCGAAAGGCAGTCAGAAAGGTTACACCTACAATCACTGCCTTCTCCTTTAGAGCAGAGAGGTTAAGGGGAGAATTAATAGAGGTGTTTAAAATTATGAAGTGCTTTTATAGAGTAAATAAGGAGAAACCATTTCCAATGGCAGGAGGGTCGCTAACCAGTGGGACACAGGTTTAAGGTGATTGACAAAAGAACCAGCGAGGGAGATGAGGAGACATTTATTTTTTTAAAACAAAGAGTTGATGTGACCTGGAAAGTACTGCCTGAAAGGGTTGTAATAACTTTCAAACAGAATTGGATATATACTTGAAAAGGAAAAGGACTATGGACGAAAGCAGGAGGAGTGGTACTAATTGGATAGTTCTTTCAAAGAGCCAGCAGATGCATGATGGGCCGAATGGTCTCCTTATGTGGTGTTTTATTCTATGGTGCACTGTTATGGGTTAAGTGCTATCACACTGGATATGACCTGATGGGTACATTAATCAAAGTATTTAAACAAAGGAAGTGCATCCTGGCTGACAGTATAACATTTCAAACTCTCAGCTGTTGTGGTCTCTGGAATAGAGAAGTGCAAAGCAGTATGAGCTGTTGACAAGGATGGCTAAAGTTTGCGCTCAGGAAAGGGAAGGAGTGAGCAACATCAACTTGTATTTCTATGGCATCTTTAAGTTTGTAAAATGTCCCAGGGTACTTCACAGGACTGATAATCAGATAAAGGATGACGCAGAGACACAGGAGCGAGATATTAGGAGAGGTGACCAAATGAGCGGTCAAAGAGGTAGGTTTTGAGGAGCCTCCTAAAAGGGGGAAAGAGGGGCAGAGAGGGAATTGGAGAGGTTGGGGCCCAGGCAGCTGAAGGCACGGCCGCCAATGATGGAATGTTTCATTGGCCACTTAAGGACCTCAAAATGCCTAAGGGTGGGCAGGCTGCCTGGTGCCTTCCCCGCCCACAGTAATATGGAAGACAGGTTGGAGGTGGTTTGGATAGTGATGGGAAGTCTTTCTACTCTATTTTACAAACAAGTCACCACCCTCAACTCACCTTCAAATATGCCAGTGGGGTGTTTTGGCTGGGGGTGGGGGAGTTGCAGTATATCTCCTTATGTGGCTCTGCATCAAAATTTGAGTCTGATAACTCTCCGATGAAAGACCTTTTAACATTTTACCATGTTAAAGGCTCTGTATTAATTTTGGTGACATCTCTAATATTGTGCGATGCACATTAACATGAACGAAAGGCAAATATTTTTCCATATGAGGTCATCTCAAGAGACTTTCGGGTTGAAATCTTTGAACAATCCATGTTTTGCATCAAGTTCAAATTTCCATCTTAACCTCGAAACCTCGATAGCTGGCACTGGATTCTCAGCTCTCCCTCACACTGGGGTGTCCACGCTCGAATAACAGTTAGTGAGGTGTGATCACTGGTAGAGTGGAACTCACCTCAGAGAATGTTAAAAGCCTACTTCAGCACGTTCAAGTGCACACGCTACGATCAGATGACACCTCTAATCAAGCTGTGGCTCAGTGGGTAACACTCTCGCCTCTTACTCAGGAGGATTTAGGCCTATTCCCACTCCAATGCCCAGGGTGCGAAACCTCGGCTGAAAACCCCACTGCAGTACTGAGGGAGTGCTGCACGGCCAAAGGTGCTGTCTTCCGGATGAGTCCTGTCAGTCCCCTCAAGTGGGAGTAAAAGCCCTGTTTGAGGAAGAGCAGGGGAATTCTTCCTGAGGTCGTGGCCAATTTTAACCCCTCAACCAACATCACTAAAAAACAGGTTATCTGGTTATCACCTTATCGCTGTTTGTGGGAGCTTGCTGTGCATAAAAAAGTAAGCACTTCATTGGCTGTAAAGTGCTCTGGCTCATCCCAAGATCATGATCCCAAATCTTTATTCGTTTTGTTTGTAGGAATCTACGGGCCTGGACTTGATCCAGAGAACCAGGGCCGCATTTTGGAGGCGGGCTCATTTCTGGGTCCGAACCCACTTCCGCCAGGAAACAGATGAAGCTTCTAGTCGGTGAGGGGCAAAAAGTGGCAGGGAAGGCGGTGCCACAGTGATAATGTCACTGGACCAGAGGCCCCAGGCTAATGCACTGGGGACATGGGTTCAAATCCTCAATACCCCGCAGCGGCTGGTAGAATTTAAATTCAATGAATAAATCTAGAATTGAAAGCTAGTCTCAGTAACGGTGACCGTGACAACTATCACTTATTGTTGTAAAATCCCACCTGGTTCACTAATGCCACTTTAGGGAAGGAAATCTGCCGTCCTTACCCAGTCTGGCCCTACATGTGACTCCAGACCCCACAGCGATGTGGTTGACTCTTAACTGTCATAAAAGCCATTTGCAGGCATATTGAACTTTTTAAGGAAGATGTGTGTTTTCTCTTAAGAAATATAAGCAAGAACACTGAGTAAAAGGTGGCTGATGGTATAAAGTGTCCTACGTGGATTATACTGACAGACCTGTCCTGCAAGAACATGGAATGTTGCACCTGAAAAAGGTGTCGTGGCCTTCTTCAAGCAGAGAGAGTTAAAAGGGAGATAGGAAAGATACAAAAGACTGAACTTTAATCTCCTGTGGTTGCAGAGACAAAAGACTGATTATCACGTTGCAGCAAGGCAACAGCTAAAATCCACTTGCTGTCAATTCGTATCTCAGAATATGTAAAATGGTGGGAGATCAAAGAAGACAGACTCTGGGGGCAAGACATGGGTTTTTTTCCCTTACAGAGCACCACAGTCTGTGCTAGTGCACTGCTGTGTGTGCGACAGCAAGAAGATCATCAACTAGTCACCGCTGCAGTTGCATGCAAAGTCTCTCTCCCCCTCCCTGTTGCTGGAGGCAAGTCAGCCAAGCCACAATAAAAAAGGAAACAGGACAGCTTCTTCAGCCAACCTGCAGAACCAAGTGTCTCCAAACAAAGTACAAAACTGCCAAAGTCAGCTCTACTGGAATCACCCAACTTAACGGCTGCAACCTATCACCGTGTATGCCTCATGGAGATGCCAAAGAATGATTCGTATACCTTTTAAAGCTTTTATTTGGGCTTTTAACTTCTCGTTTCTGATCTCTGCGCGTTGTGTTTTTATTATTTTCTCGGGGTTTTTTGTAACTAATAAACCCGCTCTTTCTTTGACTCAAGGAAAACTGGTTAAACTGGCTCCTTCCAAAATATAAATATATTTAGACTGGGAGAAGGGAAGGGGCCCCTTTTAAATTAACCTTGTTGCGACCAACCCAGGAGCTGAATGAAGAAGGGGAGCCAGCTCACTCCTCCTCACCTGGGGGGGGGCATAACAAAATTGAGGGTCCCATTCGGGAAGTCAATAAGTTGGGGGACCTCGTCCAGGGGACTGGTCACCATGTAACTGCTCCCTGAAATGGCTAAGTCAGGCCCAGCAAGCCACTCAGCTCAAGGGCAACCAGTGATGGGCAACAAATGCTGGCCTTGCCATATCAACGCTCAGCGAAGTGATCTCGGAATCTAGGACTTTGACCCAGCGACGATGAAGTAATGGTCAATATATTTCCAAGTCAGGATGCTGCTGGACTTGGAGGGGGAAGTGGGAATTAATTTCCCATGACCTGATGCCCTGGTCCTACACAGTGGAGGTCATAGGTTTGGGAGGGGAAACCTTTGAACCCATGAGTAAAAACCGTTGTTTCCTGAAGAATTAGCACCATTTCATGCTGCATTTGTAGGAATGGCCTCCCAACTGCTACAGAACATTTACTTTCAGTAAGTCCACCATTTGTTGCCTTTTTTTTTAACTAGAAACGGGCTCTAACATCCACTGAAATATAGTAACTGTTGAAATCCGTGGGATTCATAGAACTTTTTCACAAATCTGTTGCTTTGGTTGGAAATGGTTCTTGATTAGGAACCATTCCCAAATCCTGGTATAGTACCCTGGGGGTACCTTGACCACCTTATACCAGCCTTCATGTATAGCGTGAGAGGGGAGTTGCCATTACAGGGAAGTACCTGCTACATGCAGTGATGCAATAGCAGCCCTGCAATCGAGAAACTTGATTTATATAGCGCCTTGAATGACCACAGGACCAAAGTACTTTTTAACTGCCAATAAAATACATTTGAAGTATACTCAGTGTTGTAATGTAGAAAACACCGCTACCAATCTGTGCACAGTAAGATCCCACAAAAGATCTTCTCTCTTCTTAGGCAGTCCCTCGGGATCAGGGATAGCTCGCTTCCATTCTGGTTCCGGAATGGCTGATAGATCCAATGTGCAATCTGCAGACTCTGCCAGATGTGGGGCAAGTGGCATTTGAAGGCTATCAAGCCTTACTCAGAAATAACTTGCTCACTGATGCCCAGTTTGGGTTCCGCCAGGGCCACTCAGCTCCTGACCTCATTACAGTTTTGGTCCAAACATGGACAAGAGAGCTGAACTCCCAAGGTGAGGTGAGAGTGACCACCCTTGACATCAAGACTGCATTTGACTGAGTGTGGCATCAAGGAGCCCAAGCAAAACTGGAGTCAACGGGATCAGGGGAAAATTCTCCACTGGTTGGAGTCATAACTAACACAAAGGAAGATGGCTGTGGTTGTTGGAGGTCAATCAGTTCAGTTCCAGGACATCACTGCAGGAGTTCCTCAGGGTAGTGTCCTCAGCCCAACCATCTTCAGCTGCTTCATCAATGACCTTCCTTCCATCATAAGGTCAGAAGTGGGGATGTTCACTGATGATTGCACAATGTTCAGCACCATTCACAACTCAGATACTGAAGCAGCCCATGTCCAAATGCAGCAAGACCTGGACAATATCCAGGCTTGGGCTGATTAGTGGCAAATAACATTCACGCTACACAAGTGCCAGGTAATGACCATCTCCAACAAGAGAGAATCTAACCATCGTCCCTTGACATTCAGTGGCATTACCATCACTGAATCCCCCGGTATTAACATCTTTAAGCAGTTGATGAGTTGTTTGGAGGCTTGTGCACTCTCTCCAACACCTCGATTTTGCCTCTGCATTCTCCCGCCAAACTCTCTTGATGTGTTCAGTGCCTTCCAAGAACAGCCATCTCCAGTTTGGTTGGTCAGCAGCCAGGGTCTCTCATGAGTTAGCGGGTATGTTTGACCTCTTCAGGGATACTTAGAGGACATACCTAACTCCTGCAGACAGCAATGTGATAATGACCAGATAACCTTTATTTTAATGATGTTGGTGCAGGGATAAATATTGGCCAGGGCAATGGGGAGGACTCCACTGCTCTTCTTCCAAATAGTGCCATGGGATCGTTTACACCCACCTGAGAGAGCAGTTAGGGCCTGGGACCTTGGTTTAACATCGTAACTGAAAAGCGGCACCTCCGACAGTACAGCGCTCCCCCAGTACTGCACTGGAATGTCAAGCCTAGATTTTTGCATTCAAGTCCTGGGGAAAGATTTTTAGCCGCCAAGGATGGGGGCAGGTGGCTGAGTGCTGGGGTGGGGCGGGCATGAAAATTCACGCCGCTGGCCAGCATGCCTGTCCCTCAAGTACATCCCCCACCCCCGGGCAATTTTCACTGAGGTGGGTGAGGTGGCTGACAGGGCTCTCTGCCTGCAAGTGGCGGGTATCTGATTCAACTTGTTAGGGGATTATCAAGGTCCAATATCGGAGGCCACACAGAACTTTCGGCAGCAGACCAGGGGACCAGCACTCTAGGCGGGCCCAGAGGCTATCTCTGCCTGCCTGGGTTCACTAGCAGCAGACGGCTGCCCAGTGGTGGTCCAGCTGCTTAGGTCTCTAAGAGTTGTCAGAGAGGACCCCTCCATCTTGGCACATCCTGCCTCTCGCGACAGGCACCCTGTTGCTTTTTTACCAGCTGGAGGGGCTCTTTCTGTTTTTATTTCAGATACCCAGCATCTTCAGTAGTTTGCATTTTAGTTGTATCTGGATTTGTTGTCTTTTGACTTCCCAAAATTATGTAGCACGGAAGGAGACCATTCGGCCCATCTGTGCCAACTCTTTGAAAGAACTATCCAATTAGTCCTATTACCCGCCCCCCCCACCCCAACCCCGCACTCCACCTCCCCCACCCCGATCTTTCCCCATAGCCCTGCACATTTTTCCTTCTCAGCTATTGATCCAATTCTCTTTTGGAAGTTATTATCGGACCTGCTTCCGCTGCCCTTTCAAGCAGCGGGTTCCAGATCACAACTCACTGCATTAATAAGAACGCTCCTCCTGTTGTTTGGCTCTTGTGGAACCTGTGTCTGCCTTCACTACAGATGAGGTGAATTTCACAGTATTGCCCACCCTCTGCTTAAGCACCGAGCACATTCCAAGAAGGATAACTAACCCGGGAGTGTGACAAGAGTGTGCAATTTGCAAGTGGTGGAATCATGTCCCGTGGAGCGAGAACGTGAACTGCAAGGCATCTTTTTTTTATCTGATCTTCAGCCATACGAACTGAATCCCCCATAGAATTTGAAGAGAACCCATGTAAACAAGTGACTCGGTGTGAAAAATAAAACTCTCCCAGAGAGATCGGGGTGGGTGGGGCGCAATTTGAGGTGTTGTTTTCACCGTCAGTGATTAATTGCCACCGCCTAGCTTTCCGATGCCAAGAGTGGAAAAAACTGTAAGGTCAAACACTCCGGTGAAGAATGGAGAAGCAGCTCGAGATTTATTCTGTGCTCCCGGAGGTGCCGGTTTACACAGGGAGCGGCAGATTTTCTACATGCACAGGCACATACAATAGGCGACTTTCCCAACCTTACACAAAGCTTGACCCTTTCAATCTGACTGGACTTCATCCCAAAGGTACACCAAAGTCTCAAATTCAAATGAGTTGACAGAGGATTTGTTAATTGGTTTAATTGCTTTCCTTAACGCTAGGCAGTGAGAGACTGCTACTGCCCAGAAGAATTACATTTCTGGATGACGTGACCACATTGCAAAACAATAAATTCCGTGGCTTGCTGGCAAGTGAGGGCCTCAATTTTTTTTTTTAATCCTTAACTTTTAAACCTTGTTCCCTCACTAATTTCTTAATAAAATTACAGAGTCAGAAGGATACAGCCTGATACCGCTCAGAGTTAAGGACGAGTATGGCTGGAGGCATCATTGATGTATTTGATCACGTGACATCCTGACCATGTGACATCTGACCAAGTGTTGTCCGTCCCATGATGTCTAATCACATGCCGTCTGATCACATGCCATCTCGAGTACATGAGCTGCACTGTCAGAGGTTAATGCAAATGATCGTAAGGCACTACTTGGAGGAAGAGCGAGGGAATTCTGCCAGGGGTCATGGCCAACATTCACCCCTCTCCATTAATGCAAAAGTAAATTCTCTAGTCATTATCATATTACAACTTATTGTGGGAGCTTGCTGTGCGCAAATTGGCCGCTTCATTTCCTACATTTTAACAATGGCTACACTCCAAGAGGCTGTAACGCACTTTGCAATGTCCTGAGGTGGTAAAGGCACTACAGGAATGCCTGATGGCTCCATATTAGAGTTGCATATGCCTGGCGTGCACCTGCAAGCCAAACCCAGGATCAGGGTAATCCCATAAAGCATAGCGTGTAGATAACAAATGCGCCTCATGACACCCTTGCAGTTTTAAAATTGGTTTCCATATCCATACGAACATACAAATTAGGAGCAGGGGTAGGCCATTCAGCCTCTCAAGCCTGCTCCACCATTTGATAAGATCTTAGCTTATCTGAGTGTGGCATCAACTCTGCTTTCCTGTCTACCCCCTGTAACTTTGGCTCCCTTGTTAATCAAGAATCTATCTAACTCAGCTTTTTTTAAAAAATTAATTCATGGGATGTGGGCATCACTGGCATTTATTGCCCATCCCCAAGGGGGATTTAAGAGTCAGCCACATTGCTGTGGGTCTGGAGTCACATGTAGGCCAGACCAGGTAAGGACGGCAGATTTCCTTCCCCAAAGGACACTAGTGAACCAGATGGGCTTTTACAACAATCGTTCAATGGTCATCATCAGACTTTTAATTCCAGATTTTTTTTATTGAATTAAAATTTCACCATCTGCCGTGGTGGGATTGGAACCCCTGGTTTCTGGAATACTGGTCAGTGGCAAAAGCACTATGGCACCGCCTCCTTGTAAAGCTGGAAGTATTCAATGACCCAGTGTCCACTACTTTCTGGGAAAAAGAATTCCACAGACTAACGACCCTGTGTGAGAAAGAACTTCTCCTCATCTCCGTCTTAAATGGGAGACCTCTTGGTTTTAAACCGTGTCCCCTAGTTCTAGTCTCTCCCACAGGGCAAACGCCCTACCAAGTCCGCTCAGGATCTTATATGATTCAAAAAGATATTCCTCTCATTCTTCTAAACTCCATCAGGACCCCTCGTGATTTTGAACATGCTCCTCTGCTTTAAGGAGAACAATCACAGCTTCTCCAGTTCCTCCACGCAACTTTACACACATACATAGGATACACAGAACATACATAGTTTTTTTTTCAACAATGTCCCCCAAACATTTGATGTAAACCCTCCTCCAGGCTCATGTTGCCATTCTCCCCACTTTTGTGAGATGTCATCGGATCATTGCTTTTCCCACATTATATACAGGTGATTAACAAATAATTGGTTTCATCCGTGACCAATAAACATTGCCTTTTTACATTTACCTGTCACCGTTAAGAGACGGCAGCCATACACCTTTGACCAATGCCCTTTGACCAATGCCCTTCTGTGTGTGTGTGTGTGTGTGTGTGTGTGTCTCTCTCTGAACGATCCTCTGACCGTCTTGGTCACCGCATCAGCTCTAATTATCACCAGCTCAAAGGGACGGAAATTGTCTCAAGGTCAGAACTACTGAAACCCCTGGAAGGCAAGGTTCAGCTTCCCTTCATGCCTGAGGGATTTCCTGCATTCTAATCAAAGGGAAGTTACGATGTAATGAAAAATCATGATCGTCATCGCTGCACGCCTATTGAGCCCGCCAAACATGTCTAAATGGGAATTCATTGCGCGCCTTTTCCCATTTTATTTACCATTAGCAGGTTGTTAAGTTTGTCTCTGTGGTAATCTGAGGTGTAATACACCTTTAAGAGACTGTGGGCAGATTGACCATGTGACTGTAAGACCCAATAGCTGTGTAGCACGGGCTACCATATTAATGTTAGTCAAGGGTAGGGTCTGGTTGCTGAAGTACGCATCGTGTTAGTGCTCTGCCTGTGTAAATAAATAGCACGTGCTTCATTTCACATTGGTCTCTGCGTCTGCCGTATATTGTAATCAACTCGCCTGCCGACAGATAAACGTGCAACTGGTTCGCGAGCAAGTAGAACATAACAGCCTCATACATTATAGGCGGAATTTAATGCCCTTCACTATGGTTAAGCTTGGTGGTTGCAGGGGGGGCATTTAACCAGGCGGGAGGCCGGATATCAGGTGTGGACACTGCCGCCATCCAGCCTCCACACCGATTAAGTCCACGGTGAATGCTGTCATGTAATGACATATCCATTTAAGGTGGTGTATCTTAAAGCATTGTCACTCACTACACACCTCAAGGCAGGGTGTGGTGTATCAGTGCCATGACTTGCATTCAGTCAGCAAGCAACAGGGTAGAGATTAGATGCACTATGCTTAGCCTCTTAGTTAACTTTATCTGTATAAAGCTTTATCTTCAAATAAAAAAACCCACATTATTGTTTCACCAATCCTTCTATATGATTAGTACATTCACATCGAAGAAAAGAAGAACATTAACAACGGTAAGGCCTGTGGATGGCCTTCTTGCCCTGCTGCTAACTGAGGTCCTTAAGTGGGCAATTAATGCTCGCTTTAAGGGCCTCAACCTGCAGCCGCTTGTATTAACCCAGCTGTGGGCAGGGTCTCCCCGCGCAGGGAGTGTGGGATTGATGGCCGGCTCCTGTGGAAGCTCTCTCGTTCGAAGGCAATCAGTGCCTAATCGAGGGACCCCGCATCATGAAGTGGGGGCCCATTTAAAGCCATCCTCCTGCACTTGCTGCTGACCCCTCTCCTTCCTCCCCCCCCACCACCCCCCACACCTTCCGTCGTCACTCACCTGTGGCCTGGGATCCAGCGATGATCCTGGGCCTCAGGTGGGTGTCATACCGGTTGCAGCTACTGCCTCCCCAGTGACTCTGCTGTTCAATAGAGCTTCCAGCCTCTGATTAACTGGCAAACTGGGGAGGCAGTGGAACAGTGGTATTGTCACTGGACTAATATTCCAGAAGACCCAGGGTAATGCTCTGGGGACCAGGGTTCGAATCCCACCACGGCAGATGGTGAAATTTGAATTCAATAAAACTCTAGAATTAAAAGTCTGATGATGACCATGAAACTATTGTCATAAAAACCCATCTGGTTCACTAATGTCCTTTAGGGAAGGAAATCTGCCATCCTTACCTGGTCTGACCTACATGTGACTCGCCCAGAGTGGGCCCACCACAGCAATTAGACCTGAGCGTCTGTGGCCAATTCTGGGCACACTTCAGGGCATAGAGAAAGTGATCATTCCAGTTTGCACCCCTCTGTTTCTGTTATTTCTACCTTTAAAGTGTTGCAGGTGGAGATCCTAGTTGTTGAATAGTGTTCATTCGCCAAACAGGTACCAACAGCTTTAAATCCAGTGAAGAATGTTAGGAGCACTACTATCTCCACAGAGTCTGAGACCAACTAATATTAATCATTAAAATACCACACTGATCTTCACTTCACATTCAAGTTAAAAATAACCCCAGGAGGGAATTGGCCTGCCATTAAACTCGAGCTTATCCAAAGCTCTGCTACCTGTTTCCTAACTTGCACCAAGTCCCGTTGCCCTGTCACCTCTGTGCTTGCTGGCCTACACTGGCTCCTGGTTGAGCAACACCTCGATTTTAAAATCCTCATCCTTGTTTTCAAATCCCTCCATGTTCTTCTCCATACCCCTCTGAGATCTCTGCGGCTCATCTCATTCTGACCTTTTGATCGTCCCTTGATTTCCATCGCTCCAGCGTTGGTGCCCATGTCTTCAGTTGCCTGGGCCCCAAGCTCTGGAGTTCCCTCCCCAGCCCTCTCCACTTCTCCATGGCCAGCATTAAAAGTGGGCGATGGAGAACCAGTGGGAGCCCCGCGTCACCCTCTCTACAGAGGGCCCGAGGCTACTTTGTTCCAATCAGGCACTTACCTGGGCAGTGTCGGGCCTCCTGTTGGATTAAGCCCAGTCAGGTAGAAGTCCTGACCCCAAGAACTGCCGGCCAATCAAAGGCCAGCAGCTCTCCAGTGCTGACGCTACAGTTGGATCTACCCTGGGGATCTCTGATGGATCCACCGGTAGAAGTGAGTGTGGGCAGGTTGGGAATCGCTGGGAGGAGATCACCTGTGAGGAGGGGAGGCGGTTTGGGTGTAAGGCAGGGGTGTTATGATATGGCAGATGATGTGTGCCAGTCAGTTCAAATCCACCAGGGAAACTTGATCGTATTATCACAACAGTTTTGCAATTTGTATTTATTTTGAGATGTGTGCACTGAATTCAGGTGTGATGAGTCCAACAAGACTTTTAGAGTTTTAAAATTTAAAAATTAAAATATTTATTAACAAAAGAAAAGATGTCAAGCACATACATAAGACTCCAGTTACTTAATACTACAGTAAATACTAAAATTCCAACCTAACCTGACTCCCAAATACACCCCCTTGTAAGGCAGCAGTCAAAAAATAGATTTAAAGTTAAAAGGACAAGCCAGCACAGTTATCACCTTTAAGGTTGGATGCAGCAGGCTTATGCAGTCATGGCTGGAGGCGTATCTGAGGGTGTTTTGCCAGCTTCTGCTAGATGTAGACAGGATCTCTCCACGTAGCTTTTCATTCTCCTTTAAGACTTCAGCCATGTTTCCATACTTAGCATTTCAAACCCCTCTCTACCTATCTTCTTTTGAGACTTCCAAACCTCCATGCCCACTGTCTTCAATTCAATTAAATCACACGCACACACACACACACACACACACACACACACGGAGACCCCCTTTCCAATGCCAGGTCCCTCAATCGGACAAGTAACATTTGAACCACACAAGTGCCAGGCAATGGCCATCTCCAACAAAGGGGAACCTAACCATTTCCCCTTGACATTCAATGACATTACCATTGCTGAATCCCCCACTATCAACATTCTGGGGGTTACCATTGATCAGAAACTGAACTGGACTAGTCATATAAATACTGTGGCTACAAGAGCAGGTCAGAGGCTGGGAATTCTGTGAGTAACTCCCCAAAGCCTGTCCACCATCTATAAGGCACAAGTCAGGAGTGTGATAGAATACTCACCACCACCTTAAATATTCGCTCCCTCCACCACCGACGCACAGTGGTAGCAGTGTGTAACATCTACAAGATGCACTGCAGCAAATCACCAAGTCTCCTTTGACAGCACCTTCCAAACCCGTGACCTCTACCACCTAGGAGGACAAGGACAGCAGACACATGGGAACACCGCCACCTCCAAGCCACTCACCATATTGACTTGGAAATATATCGCCGTTCCTTCACTGTCGCTGGGTCAAGATCCTAGAATTCTCTCCCTAACTGGGCTGTGGGTGTACCTACACCACAGGGACTGCAGCGGTTCAAGAAGGCAGCTCACCACCACCTTCTCAAGGGCGGCTAGGGATGGGCAACAAATGCAGGGCCCAGCCAGCGATGCCCACATCCTGTGAAAGAATAAAAGTAGTGGAACAGGTTCCACACTTGGCAACTTGGGTTTCGGCCTCAAGTTCAACTGGCCTGGTGTGCAGACAATCACGTCTCGTGGTGAGTCAGCCAAAGGTCAGAGAAATCAGACGATTCTGAGTGCTACTGATAAAGATAATGGACAAGAGAAATGAACACTAGCACTGGAGGAGTGCCTGTTTCAAACTGTTTAAGAAACTACTACTTTTCATTAATCAGTCAAAAAGAAAGGCTTAATTTCTATAGCACCATTCGTGACCTCAGGATTTCCAAAAGCGTTTTACAGTCAATGAAGTACTTTTGAAGTGTAATGAGGCATTGCATCAGCCAAATTAAGCACAGCAAGCTCCCACAAACAGCAATACAATAATAAGCAGATAGTGTGCTTTTGTGATGCTGACTGAAAAATAAATAAATATTGGCCAGGATGGCAGGTATAGCTTCACTGCTCTTGTTTAAAGCAATGCTGTGGGATCTTAAACATCCACCTGAGAGGGTAGACATTTCACCTGAAAAGTGGCATCTCTGACAGTGCAGCATTTCCTCAGCGCTGCACTGGAGTGTCAGCCATGAGTTCACAAAGGGTGAAGTATAAAAGTAGGAAAGTCTTTGTTTGGTGAAATGCCTTAGCCTTGTGTACATTGTGTGTTGTGGCTTGACATAATCATGTGAATCTGAGTCAAGTGAGCTCTGATGTCATTCCTTTGAGAATAAAGGACTAATGCAGAAGTTATTTTGCCTGCCACATGGAACATGGTGTTAGGAGTGGGCGGCTGAAATCGAATGGATCTTGATAGCTGTAAGAGAGCCAGCACAAAACAGCAGAGAATAATGAAAACGTCAATCTGCAACTTTGTACAGTACATTGACTGCTGGGTGAGTCAATATGGCTTTGAATATTCCAGTGTTGGCTCCTATGATGAGATGAAGGGAGATGTGATAATAAATGGGAAATTCTTCCAGTCTCAATGGCAGAAATATGAAATTTCCAAAGATTTAGACAATAAACCTGAACAAATAAGAGCAGCAATAAGGACATTGCTGGGCACGAGTGCACCCTAGACCTCACTGAAGAGCAGAAAAGCCAGTCTTGTGAAATGTTGGAGGCCTTGAAGACCTACTCTGAACCCTCTACTAACGTTATTTATTAACGCTACATGTACAACACCAGAATTCAGGAAGAGAGGGACAAGATTGATCAGTACATGACTGTACTGAGACACCTAGCTGAATCTTGTGAGTTTGAACAGCTGAAGGATGATCGGGGCAGGGATGGGGTTGCCTTAGAAACGAGAGATCCACCCCCCACCTCCACCCCCCACTCCATGAGAACACGCCTGCTGAGAGAAGGAAACTTCCTCTCAACAAAGCTATTGACGTGTGCTCAAGATCTGAAGTGGCCAATCTTCAGCTGAAGAGTATTGATGAGAGGGCTGGTGAGGCTTTGCACTCAGCTGAGAGGCAGTTCAGGCCCTCCAAGCGCAAGACAATGTCATAAAGGAAGAACTATTTACAGAAAGACCGAGGACGGAGTACTGGAATGTAAATATTGCGGAAGACACCACACAAGAGGAAAGGAAGCATGTCCTGTGCAGGGAAGGCAGTGCACTGACTGCAAGAAACTGGATCATTTTGTACGCAAGTGTTTTGGTGGAAAGGAAAAAAGCAAGTCTATAAAGATGGTCCCAAGGCAGGGAGGGTAGGTAAGGCTTTGGTGGGGGGGTGGGGGTGGGTCGCTTGGGGGAGATGCCGGGGGTCTGGGAGAGGTCTGGGAGAGGTCTGGAGGTCACTGGGCCATAAGGGGGGATGGAGGGGGTCACCCCAAGTCAGAATGGGGCTTGTCGGATGATGATTCTGACAACTCACTCTACACCCTAGAAGAGGTTGGCACCATCAAGAATCAAGGTAAAAAATAGTTTGTGACTATTAGAATGATGGCTGCCGAGGGCGAGGGTCAAGTTAATGTGAAGTGTCAGGTAGGCACGGGTCCCACGTGCAACATCATGGGCCTGAATTTTATGCTCCCCCGACAGTGGGCTTTTGGACGGGAGGTGGGGGTGTGAAATTGCAGGGGTGGGATTCCCTCCAGGTTCTTGCCTGCCCAGACCCCACAGTGATTTTATGCTGGGCTGGACAAGGCCTCAGATGGGAAGCCCACCCTTGCCCCAGTTGAAGCCCTCAGGTGGCCAGTTAATGGCCACTTAAGGGCCGTTTCCCACCAGCCTCAATTTTTAGGCTGGTGGGACCATTATGTGTCCATGGGGGAAGGCCGTAAATAACCAAACCTGGATCTCGGGCGGGAAGGGTGGGGGGCGTCTCCATCAGAAGCCCCATTCTGACCCCCCAACACCCCCTTATGGTCCAGTGACCTCCAGACCTCTCCCACCACCTCTGGCATCCCCCCCAAGTGACCCCCCCTAAAGCCTTACCTACCCTCCCTGCCCTGGGACTCCTGCAACTTACCTTTTCGTCCAGTTTCCAGACTTGGTCTCGGGCCTCCTCATGAAGTTCCTTCTCCGTCCACTGCAGCACTGTTGCTGAGGGGACTGGAGAACTGCCGACCAATCAGATTGGCCGGCACCTCTCTAAGGCGGGACTTCCTCCCGAGTGAGGGGAGGAAACCTCACCTGCCGCCAATCAACGCTCATTGGAACATAAATTTACAGCGTGGCAGACGGAGGAGGCGGGGAATCATGGTGGGAGGCAAGACCCGCCATCCGGAAAATTCCTGCCATGAGATCCCCAGACCGCTGTGAGGCTACTCAAGATGGTGACCAGAAACTGAAGTCATCACAGGTAAAGCTGAGGCTGTGTGATGGAGCAATGATCAACCCAAGGGGATAAACTAAGCTCAGAAACCAATGTCATGGGGGAAAAAAAGACCTATAGTCCCAGATAGTGGACACTGAACAAAATCCCTTCATCTAAGCTGATACAAGTGAAAAGCTTGGGCTGGTAAACCCTCCATGTGCCAAAAGTGATTTGCAGTGTTTCGCATGGACAAAGCATGGAAAAGTAACCCCGCCCAGTGGCTAATGTCATTAGCAACCAGATTGCTCGTCCGATAGCTAAGAAACTACTGAAGCCAGAAACAGTAACAGGAGTGAGTGACAAAATCAAAGCGAAACAACAGAAAGCCAGATTTGACTTTGATAAAAATGGTTGAATCATCACCAGAGTTGGGAGTTGGAGAGCCAGTCAGGGTGCAGTCAACAAAAGTAATCCCACTTGGCAACTCAGAACCTGTGCAAAGCAGTCGTCTCCCTGATCATACACGGTGAACGTGAACGACAAAGTATATCGTGGTAGCCGCAGCCACATACTTGCGACAGGAAGAAGCTGCTGCTCTACCGCAACAATCGGCTGAGGAACAAGAGTTGATTTCGCCAGCTGGACAAGGAACGGAACGACCATCAGGCCCAGAGATCAACTGCTCCCCAACAGATGCAACAGGTCAACTGCAACCCTCGGCATGGTATCAACATTCCCCGGAGCAGCAACCTCACCCCAGGAGCCAGCAGACACTAAACAAGCAGCAACCATCCACGAGCGGGTCTTTAGAAGACCTGAATGCTTTAATGATTGTGTGTGCAATACTTGGGTAGAGGCAGAGAAAAGTGGAACAGACTAGAAGGAGCAGTTTTTCTTTGTGCCTGATGACTTTCTCTATAGACTGTGTATGCGGGCACCTTGCAGTGCCAGATCATAACGAGTGCAGGATTGTAATGTGTTTTTTTCTTCTTATGAAACGGCGATATCTGGGGAGGTGCTTTGCCTTTCGTGCACTGTGCATGTCGTGTATTATAGCTTGCCATGATCATTTGACCTCTGAGCTATGTGACCTCTGATGTCATTTCTTTGTGAACAAAAGGGTTCAGGAGGAGGCCATTTTGCCCACCAAATAGAACAGTCTTGCTGCAACTGTACAAGGCATTGGTGTGACCACACCTGGAGTACTGTGTACAACTTAATGTAGGGAGGGATATGCTTACATTGGAAGCAGTTCAGAGAAGCTTCAGCAGGCCGATTCCTGGGGTGAAGGGGTTGCCTTATGAGGAAAGGTTGAGCAGGTTGGGCCTGTACTCATTGGAGTTTAGAAGAGAGAAGAATGAGAGGTGATCTTATCGAAGCAGATAAGATTCAGAGAGGACTTGACAGGTTAGAGGCTGAGAAGATGTTTCTTCTTGTGGGAGAATCTAGGGCCAGAAGCTTACCTGTGTCGGGTGGGCTGGGCTGGACGGGAGCGGGCACAGGTGGGCACAGAGCCGATCGCCGCCCTCGATGGACTGCGTACCGCCATTTTATGTGCGCGGGCCTTAGTTGGTCCGCCCAGCGTGACTCACGGCCGGTAGCGCTCAGTGCTACCTATGCGGGTGGGGGTGGAGGAGGGAGAGTCGGGGGCCTGCGCTCTTTCGCGCATGTGCACAAAGGAGTGCAGAATTCTCCCTGAGGCATGGAGCTGCCTCCGGGGGATGAAGTACATATTGAAGTTTTTTAATAAAGAAAGAGATAAATTATTTGGACGCACGTCCCCTCCTGTAACAGTGTCACATGGAGCTGGGACATGTTTGTTAATTTAGCAGAATTTATTTATTGGTTTTATTAAAACCTTCAGGAAGCCGCATCCAGCCCGTGGATGAGGTTTCCTGAAAAACGCGAAGGCCGCTTGGGCTCTTCCCCTGCCCCCGACAACCTTAAGGTTGGACGGGCAGTGCTGTTAATTCTCTAAATTACTTCCCTAAGGGGCCTTAACAGGCCTTTGACAGTTCGGTGGGCGCACGGCCTCCTCTGGCACGCGCCCGCCAAACGGAAGATCTGAATGCCGCGCGATGACGTTGGGACGCACGCCCGATGTGATCGCGCATCAGCGTGCCTGGCCCACCCCCCGCATGCCGACGGCGATATTCTGGCCTAGAATGAGGGAACACAGTTTCAAAATAAGGGGTGGTGTCCCATTTAAGTCAGAGATGAGGAAAAAGATTTTCTGACAGTCCTTAGTGTTCGGAATTCTTCCCCTCTCCACCTCCCCAGCAAGCATGTGGAGGCCGGGCCATTGAGTGTATTCAAGGCTGAGTTAGACAGATTTTTGACTGACAAGGGGTGGGAATGGGAGGGGAGGGGGTGGGGCTAGACAGGAAATTGGTTTTAACGTCACCTCAGCCATGATCTCATTGAATGGTGCAGCAGGCCAGAGCAGGCCGAATGGCCCACTCCTGGCCCCGCTTCTTATGTCTCTGGGGTTGGGACTTGAAAGCATGACGCGACGATACCAACTGAACCACGGCTCACACTGACCTTTACACTTTAAATAGGTTAACTGTCCTCTCAGGACCCTGTGGTTTAACAGCTGCACTGAGGCCAG
The DNA here is from genome assembly GCF_964194155.1 of Cetorhinus maximus. NCBI lineage: Eukaryota > Metazoa > Chordata > Chondrichthyes > Lamniformes > Cetorhinidae > Cetorhinus > Cetorhinus maximus. The sequence goes on along the minus strand of NC_135882.1, from coordinate 173,145,145 downwards.
TTGCATTGGAGTAGGGGGTGGTAGTGGTGATGGTGGTGGTGGTGGGGCGTGGGTGGGTTGTGGGGGTGGATGGTAGATGCTGTTGGTCAATTTACAAAAAGTTTGATCATGGGCGACTGACAGAGTGAATGTACTTGATTTGCAAGCAGCTCCTGCCCATTGACTGGGAAGGCACAATGGACCCTCTGTGGATGGGAGAATGCATTCCGTTCAGAGTGCCTAGCCTCCCAAAAGAGCATGGAAATGAAAAGCGACGCGGAAGCGGCAACAGCAGATTGATTTCAATGTGAGGACTTGCCGCTCAGGGGGAGAGGTAGAGGTGGGGTGTGAGGGAAATCAAACAATGTCTCATTTGTCTGCTGGCTCAGCTGGTAACACAAAACTTTTTGATGAAATTGAAAGCTTCTTAGGTTGTTTTTGTTAAAATGCACACTTCTCTCTGAGGTCCTTAAAAAAATGGACTCGAGGTGAACCTGGTTACCAAGTAACAGATTTTTTTCCCCTCACAATAAATTATATCGTAAATGTGATCGAAGGACCAATAACTCTCCGCGTATTAAAGATAATACGATGGTTAGCTACAAAAGGGGACAATTAGGTCAGATAAACAAAGACTTGGTCAAAGAAGGAGGTTTTAAGGAGGGTCTGAAAGGGGGAAAGCGAGCTAGGGAGGCGGAGAGGGGGAGGGAGGGAATTCCAGAGCTTGGGGCTCAGGCAGCTGAAGGCACAGCCACCGATAGTGGGGCGATTAAAATCGGGGGGGGCGGTCAAGAGGACAGGATTAGAGGAGCGCAGAGATCTTGGAAGGTTGTAGGGCTGGAAGAACTTACAGAGATAGGGAGGGGTGTGAACGTGGATGGATTTGAAAACAAAGATGGGAATTTTAAACTTAAGACATTGCCTTACCAAGAGCCAAATTAAGTCAGCGAGCGCAGATGTGGGATTTTGTGGCAGAGTGGAGCACCATGTACCTTTAAGAAAATGCAAGTGGACTAACCATGTGACAGTACTGACCAATCAGAGCATGGGCTACTAGTTAAGTAAGTCTAGAGCTGGAGGTGGTTGTGGGAGCACGCAAGGATTTAGTGCTTTGCCTTCAGGTGCAATAAACAATCACAGTTTGTTCTTATGTCGGTCTCTCTCTATTATTGAAAGCGAGCATCAATTAGCAGGTGTGTATGAAGGCGTTCAATTCAAGTTTACTTGACTAGTGAGCTCATAGACTCAAGACATAAAACTGGCGACGAGGATGAAAATAGCAAAATTGTAAGACCCCTGAGTGAGCACCCACAAGACGGGTGAGAAAAATATTAGAAAGAGAATCTGTACTTATGTTATAAAATAGGCGGCAATCAGAGCAGAAAGCAACGCTGCAGTTTTAATTTTACAAAAAGGGAAAAGAAAAAATAGCAATCGCGGGCATCCAGCCAAGACTCGAAAAGAACATGAAACACAGCACAGAAAAGCCGACGGCTGCAGAGACGGAGTTGAAAAGAAACAGTGACTGCTCTTAAAGCGGCAATACATTTAAAGAAGTACATGCCAGAAAAATGGTAATGGACAGAAAATTATGAGAGACCCCCCAGAGAGAGGGGCAACTCTGCAGAAGGCAAAATGCGAATCGATCAACAGCAATCAAAAAAAGCCGCGGTAAGCCAAACCCCTGAATTCGTCATTAACTGGGAAGCCATTGGGAGCACAGTCCCCTTGCAGTCGTTCACGATGCCGCAGTTCGGGCGTGTCAATCCATTCGACCCCATTTGAAATGACTGGTCTCAGTATGTCGAAATCTCAGTTTTCTTTTGCATCACTAACAACATTATGGGGGGAGGAAAAGGGGGTGATTCTTTTGTCCACATGCGGGAGCAAAATGATTGGCTGATCCACAGCCTCACATCACCTAACACCCCCTGACTTTCAACGAGTTAATAAAAACTGTACGAAACCACCTGAGACCAAAGCCCTCAGTCACTATGCAGCGCTTCAAGTTCAATTCAAGGAACAGGCTGCCAGAGGAGACAATAACTGACTATGTGACCATTTTAAAGGCATTAACTGAGCATGGTGAATTCAGAATGTCCGTTGGTGATATGTTGAGAGACTGAATGATGTGCGGGATTGGAGATGATACTATTCAAAGGCGATTGCTAGCCCAAGTTAATCTAGACTTCAGTAAGGCATTAGAATTAACGAAAGCCATGAGGAGTGCTGTTGGCAATTTGGAAGCTGTAAGGGCTACATAAAATGGCACCGTCCATCTGGTGGGGCGGGACAGACCGACAACAAAAGTCGTGAGAACATCGGACCCCACAGAAAGGCAGGAAATGCCCCCTATGTACAGATCAGTAAAAAACAGCAGGTAGCACAGTGACAACCCACCAAGTGAATGAGAGAAATGCGTCCAGGCATCCAGTGGGCCATCGACAATTCAAACAAGTCGAATTCTTTTCTGCCACTGCTATGGTCACATAAGGCGGCACTGTAGAGATAGACTGAGGCAGCATCTTAAAGACAAGGGGAGAAATTGTGACATACGTCTCATGGAAGAACCAGAAGAAATAGAATCAGACATCCATTCATTATATAACCTGAAAGTGGGTGTAACCGAGCCAATCCAAGTAGTCATTATAGGCAATGGACAACCCATTAAGATGGAAGTGTCAATGTCCGTCATTAGAGAATATACATTCAGATGGTTGAATAAAGGAATCCATCCTTTAAGACTGGAAGTTTTGGACACTGAACTGAAAACATACACGGGTGAAGAAATAAGACCAAAAGGGATATGTCAAGTCAAGGTCCAGTATGAAGAACAGTCTGCAAAATTACTCCTATTTGTAATGTCAAGCAGAGGACCGGGTCTCCTCGGAAGGAACCGACTGGGAGAGATAAACCTTGAGGGCCCGCTAAGTTCCCAGTTGGAAACTAGAAGCGTTACTGCAGGAAAACAAATGAGTGTGTAAAGGCCCAAAGCGAGAAGTCCGTAGAAGTGTAACACTGGGACAGAGTTCAAGCTGAAGTCAGTATTCTTCGAAAAGAAAAGGAAAACCTACTCTAGGACTTTCATGCGCTACAGAATCAATCCACTCCCAATTTGTGCCACTGAAAGGATACGAAGAAGAAAATGAAGAGTTTCTGGCCAAGTTAAGGAACGAATTAGCTGAGAAGGGGCAACAATATGAGATTCTCCAGGAAACGATTAATGAGAATAGGAAAGAATTGAAAAAGCTGAAGCAGCAGCTGTGTAAAAACCCTGAAGTTTTAAAACTAGAAGACCCTGAATTCTCAGAAGAGCTGTCGGAAAACCCAACTATTGAGCTCACTCATGTTCAGCTCGCGCCTGAGTCTAGTCTAGCCATTAGCGAAATTAAAGAGACCGAGATAGGGACCAGTGCTACCGAGAAAAGGACGTGCTGGAAGAAAAAGAGGAATTATTGACAGCCCACAAAAAGAAAAACAAAACATTTTTTTTTCCTCTCTCTGTTGCTTGTTGTCCCTTATCCGTTTCAGCTTGGAGGGGAGGGGCAGAGGAGTGAACATGGCCGCACCCGGAAGATGGTGACATCATCCACCGAGGAACCTAATGGACCACTGTCCCCTGAAATGGAGGTCCCGGAAAAACCGGCCGATGTTGTTGAACTGCGATGCTCAATGCCTCCGAGAAAGCTTCCTGAGAGACTTGATTTGTAAATAGTTATTAGTGTACATAGTTCGCATGTTATTAGGTTTGTCAACTGTATTTTTTTAAGTAAAAGGGGAGGGTTGTGGTAAAGTGAAGTACCATGTACCTTTAAGAGAATGCAAGTGGACTGACCATGTGACAGTACTGACCAATCACTGTACAGCGTGGGCTACTGGCTAACTAAGTCTAGAGCTAGAGGTGGTTGTGGGAGCACGCAAGGATTGAGTGCTCTGCCATCTGTGCAATAAACAATCACAGTTTGTTCTTATGTCAGTCTCTCTCCATTATTGATAATGTGCATCAACTAACAAGCGTATATGAAGGCGTGCAATTCACGTTTACTCGACTAGTGAACTCATAGGGCTGAATTCTCCCCACCGTTGTCGGTGGGGGGGTTGTGTGGAGGCGGCCGGGAGCGAGCGTGAACCTGATCAGCGCCCCTGATTGGGTGCCTGCTGCCATTTTATGTGGGTGGGCCAATTAAGACCTGCCCCATGTGATGCTCACCCAGAAGCGCTGAGCGCTTCTGCTTGGTTGGTGGGGGGGGGGATTCCCTGAGTCGGGACCTACGCTCTCTCGCGCATGCAAGGTTGTTAATTAATCCTTTCTCATTGCACAATATCCAGTCTAGGGTAGCCTGCTTTCCAGTTGGTTCCTCAATATATTGGTCTAAAAAGCCATCACGTACACACTCCAGGAAATCCTCCTCCACAGTATTATTGCTAGTTTGGTTTGTCCAATCTATATGTGGATTAAAGTACCCTTATTGCATGCGTCTCTAATTTCCTGCTTAATGCCTTCCCTTACATCTCTATTATAGTTTGGGGGCCTATAGACAACCCCCACCAATGTTTTCTGCCCCTTGGCATTTCATACCTCCACCCAAACAGATTCCACATCATGATTTTCCAAGCCAATATCCTTCCTCACTATTGCATTGATTTCCTCCTTTACTGACAGCGCTACCCCACCTCCTTTCCCTATTTGTCTGTCCTTCCTAAATATCGAATACCCCTGGATGTTGAGTTCCCATCCTTGGTCACCATGCAGCCATGCCTCCGTAATTGTAACTATATCATAACCGTTTATATCTATTTGCGCTGTTAATTCAATCACTTTATTGCGCTGCGCATTAAGGTACGATGCCTTTAGACTTGTCTTTTTAACCTTGTTAGTCATCTTAGCTTTATTTTGCACTATGACCCCATTTTTTTTTTGCCCTTTTTTTTCTGCCTTCCACTTTTGCTTCTTACTTTTCCGTCGTTCGTTTCTTTCCTTGTTTCCCCCTCCTCTGTCTCCCTGGTTAGTTTCCCATCCCCCTTCCATTCTAGTTTAAACCCTCCCGACTGCACTAGCAAACAACCCCCCCGCCACCCCCAACACCAAGGACATTGGTCCTGGTCCTGCCCAGATGCGATCCATCCTGTTTGTACTGGTCCCACCTTCCCCAGAACTGATCCCAATGTCCCAGGAATCTGAATCCCTCCCCCCTAACAACCATTTCTTCAGGCAAGTATTCATCCGATATATCCTGTTATTGCTACTCTCGCTAGCACGTGGCACTGATAGTAATCCTGAGATGACAGAGATTCAAGGGCACTTAGGGATGGGTAACAAATGCTGGCCTTGCCAGCGACACCTACATCGCATGAAAGAATAAAAAACATTTTCAAAAGCACCTGAAGAGAGAAAACCATGTACAGTATCCTCAAACAGAGGGATCAGGAGGGGGAGTTGGGTTATCGGCAGTTTAGTGGGGATAGTGTCGAGGGAGTAGGAGGTGTGTCTTGTGGACAGGATAAGCACAGGGAGGTCATGAGGGGAAATGGGAGGGAATCTAGAGAAAGATGCAAGTTCAGGGCTAGTGCAGGGGGTGGGGAGCATTAAAGGAAGTTTTGCCCTTTGGGTCAATGGAAGGGAGGGTTACAGCAGAGGGCAGCTGGTCTCATGGGCTCGATCATGATGATAAAGAAGTTGATGAGCTCCTAGTGTTTATTGTTGGAGGTGAGTTTGGAGGGTGCAGGGGAGAGGGATTTAAGAAGATGGTTTGCAGTAAAGAAACAAAGTCAGGAGTTATCTTTACATTCCAGGATGATCTTGGAGTGGTGAACAGTTTTACCAAACGAGAGCTGAACCGCATAGTGTTTTAAATGGTCCAGCCAGACTAGCGATGGATGGCTAAACTGGTTGTCACTCACATCCTTCAAGCCTGTGTCCCTTTGACTTAAGTGGGTGGAGATGAAGGCTGTACCAGGGGAACAGCCAGGGTGAGAGACAGTAATGGTTTTATTAATGACCAGGACATCAAAAGTGGAGGCGAGGGTAGAGTTGTGTAATTCAGTAGCTGCAGAAATGTTGTGAAGAAGGTAGGGCCAAAGGCTAGAAATTTGGGAATTTGATAGGGCAGTCGTAAGTGAATTGGGGAATAGATTTTCCCAGGGACAGATTTGGATGGAGGTAGGGCTGGGGTGTGGTAGAGGGGTGTGGGGAGTAAGTGATCCAAGGACATGATCAGACTTTCCAGTCCTCACTTCATTTGATTCCTCCTCAGACCAGGAAGGTTAAGGGGGATTTTTAATAGGGGGTGTTCAAAACGATGGAGGGCTCAGATAGAAGAAAGCATAGAATGATTACAGCACAGGAGGAGGCCATTTGACCCATTGCGTCCGTGCCACCTCTCTGCAAGAGCACCTCAGCCAGTCCCACTCCCCTGACATTTCCCCGTAGCCATGAAAATAAGGAGGAACTGTTCCCGCTTACAGGAGAGCTGGTAAGACTGAGGACACAAATTGAAGCTCATTGACAAAGAAGTGTAAAGTTTTTTTCCCCACACACAGGGTGTTGTGATCTGGAAAGCGCTGCCCGAAAGTGCACTGGAAGAAAATTCAATAACTTGCAAAAGAGGATTGGGCTAAATATTTGGAGGCGAACTTGCCAGGTTATAGGGAAAGAGCAGGGGGGTGCGGTGGAGCTAATTGGATAGCCCCTTCAAAGAGCCAGCACAGGCACGATGGGCCCAATGGCATCCTCCTCATGGTGCATGTCTCCAGAATGCTAAGGGCAGAATTTTATGGCCCCTTTTCAGCAGGGACAGGGCCGTAAAATGCGGCGAGACATTCTAAACCCCATTGGCTTCAGCGGCTAATTTGCCGTAAAATTGACTTAAATTGGCTGGAGCTTAATGACACAGTTGAGACCAATGCAAAAGGACACTTGAGCTAACAGAGATTGGTACATTTTTGAATAATGGTTAATTTTCCACAGTTTGGGGGGCCTTTGCTTCAGATTAAAAATAAATAGGAGAAATTAAGCACAGCATGCTTACAAAACATTTGTCCTCGTGTGTGCGCGTGTGCTTAGGAACGCTCGTGTCTCACTGAGCTGAATTCAATGCAGAGTACTCATCTCTATCAGCCTTAGTACGTTGGAAAATAAGCGAAAAGGCAACAAGGGGGAGGGAAGATGTAGAAACAAAACCCTTTCACATTCAGTCATAAATCTGAGGTGAGATCAGGTTTCTTTAGATTTGAATATTAATGTGTTATAGACCGAGCCCAAGAAACAAGGAAGATAACTCAACCTGCTATTTGTGTTTTTGAAATTTGGAAAAAAACTAGATGCAAAATCACAGAATCACGCCGTGCAGAAGAGGCCCTTCGGCCCATCGAGTCTGCACCGACACGTGAGAAACACCTGACCTGCCTTGATCCAATTTTTAAAATTCACTTACGAAATGTGGGTGTCGCTGGTTAGGCCAGCGTTTATTGCTCACATCCCAAAAATGAATAATAAAAAAAAAAATCTGTTAATTTGAATAGGCTGAAAAACTGGGCAGAGGAATATTTCCACATAACCTATAAATCTGTCACATTAGCTCATTAATGAAGGGCCAATCCAATCCAATCAGGAGTTAATCTCTTGCACATCCCTTTTTCCGCGATCCAACTGTCTTGAACTCTGGAATTCCCTCCTTAAACCTCTCTGCATCTCTACATCTCTCCTTACTTAAGACACTCATTAAAATACATAAGGACGCCTGCAAACGAGATATGAAGATGGTGAATGTTAACGCTGATAACTAACCGCGAGACAGTCGCTGACGGCCATGACCTCTAGAGGCTGATGGTCTGGAAGGGCATTGGAGGAGGCAAGGAGAAGTGAAAAGCTCAGCAGGCCCAGGTTCAAAATGATTGGCAAAAGGAGTAAATGTGATGTGAGGAAAATTATTTTCACCCAGAGGGTGGTCGGAGTCTGGAACAGACTCCCTGAGAGGGTGGTGGGGGCAGGTTCGACTGAGGTATTCAATAGGGAATTGGATTGCTACCTGAAAAGAGAGAATGTGCAAGGTCACCGGGATAAGACGGGGGTGGGGGGGGTGGTGGGGTGGTGGGACTAGGTGGAATGCTCTTTCAGAGAGCCAGTGCAGACCCGATGGGCCAAATGGCCTCCTTCTGCACTATTAAAGTTTCTGTGATACTGTGAAGAGGGCCCAGAGAAAACATGCATCTTCTCAGCCTCTCCAGCAAATGCTGTAATGTAGGGAAAGTGGCAACCAATTTGTGCGCAGCGAGCTCCTACCAAGCCAGGCCGACCTCCTGAGCCACACCAGGCGATGCTTAACACAGAGTTGACCACCATAGCACAAACCATTGCCTAAAGAGGCAGAAGGCTGCCTCAGGCCTTAAAAACCCTACATCCTGACCAAGCTGGTGGTCACCTGTCCTAATATCATCTTCTGTGGCCTGGTGTCAGATTTTGTCTGATAATTTCTCCTATGAAGCACCTTGGCATGTTTCACTGAGTTGAAGGCACTGCATAAATTTGAGATGTTGTTGTTGTTGTTGTTGTTGTTGGCCAGAATGAGTGGCTGCCCTGAGAAAGGCCAATGTCTTGAGTAGAATTTAGATCTGGTCAGAGTAGATTTAAAACAACTGCAGAGAACCACTTCTGTGCATCTGTACCTTTGTTAAACGTGGCTTCAGTTGAGATGGAGGAAAGCTTGTTGTCACCGAGGAGCCAGCCATTCAAGGGGCCAAATGGCCTAATCCTGTTCCTAATTCATCTGTTCATCTATATATGTAGCAGCATTTGAAGTAGGTCCAATGCTGCTTGAGTCAAATGAGGTGGTTATCTAGTTAGAAAGATATATAAGCCAGTTATTATCACTTTATGATAAGGCAGTGTCTGAGGAGAATAGCTGAAAGGAGGACAGACTTGCATTCATATAGTGCCTTTTACAACCTCTTTATTCTGTTTTTCTCAGGGTGTCCCAATAAAGCACTATACTGCCAATGAAGTATCTTCATTGTTGTAATGTAGGAAAAATAGCAACCAATTTGTGCACAGCAAGCTCCCACAAACAGTAACTGAATACCAGTTTGTAGTGATTATGGTTTTATTTAATGTGAAATGTACCTTTAAGAATAATAGTTGTTATGGAAGATCACATGATAAGAAGTAACCAATTGGAGAGTAGCACGGGCTACCTCATCAGTCAGTGTAAGGATAGAGTAGGAGTTGAAACAACATGTGTAGTTGCTGCTGAGTATATTGTAAATAAACTTAAAATTTCCACCCAAGAAGCATTTGCTGATCAACTCTATTAACGATAGTACAACTCGGCCACCCTACAACAAACTGGCGATGAAGATGGGATCAGATTCAGCGGCGTCCCTCGTCCGGCGATGGTGAGTGTTTCAGATAATTAAAAAGAAAGAGAGATACACTCACCAGGTTTACTGTCGATCTAAGTTAAAGAAAAAATGTGTGCCGATCCTAATCACTGAGAAATCTCCTGGAGCACTCCAGACATTAAAAAAAATACCAAAATTGTGAGACCCCTGAGTGAGAATCCACAAGACGAGTGAGCAGAACAAAAAAAAAAGAGAATCCGTACTTAAATTGTAAAATAGGCAGTAGTCAAACAGGCTCAGTAGGTTAGAGAAGCTGGCACACAGCTTGCAAGTTAAAAAAAAGGAAAAAAAACCCTGCAGAATTGCCCAGAAAAGGTAGAAGAAATTACCGCGGTGTTTTTATTTCGAACAGGAACGAAGTTTTACCAAGTTAAAAGAGAAGATAGTCCACGATGGTGGGGATCCCGCCAAAACTCAAAAAGCACGGGGGACACACATCACAGAAAAGCCGACAGCTGCAGACACAGCCCGAGTTAAAAAAACCGGTGACTGCTCTCAAAGCGGCAATACAATAAAAATGGCTATGGACAGAAAATGAGAAGAGAGCCCACAGAGAGAGGACAACTCTGCCGAAGGCAACAAAAGATTCCAGCGGGAGGGCAGCTCTGCTCAAGGGGACAAGAGATCCCAGAGAGAGGGCAACTCCGCCAAGGGCAACAGGAGACCCCCAGAGGGAGGGCAAGAAGAGGTTAAACAATTGAAGGAACAGTTGATTGTCCCTCAAGATCAAATGCAAAGGAAATGTGTCACCACTCAGCAACATGAAGAAATGAAGACTGTCTCAAACAGTAGAACGGAAGCACAGCAGAAGAACATTGAAGATGGCTCCAGGGAAAACCCTGGGAATCGTGTATAGCTGGATACAGCCGGGAGACAGGAGCTGGATAAACTCCAAGGCAGTGCCAGCTCCGTGAAGCTAGCTATCTAGCAAAGAGCTGAAGAATAACCTAAATGAAGCCAAAGAGGCCTTGGAGGCAAAAGTCACAGAATTTCCCAAGAAGCAAACAGAAAATGATATTTGGGAGGCTCGGCCACTGAGCTCAGACAAGTTGAGCCGGCATCTGAGAGAAGCCTGGCCAATGGTGAAATCGATAAAGAAGGCCGAGATTAGAGCCTGTGTTAGAGAGAAGAAGGCATGTAGAAAGAAGATACAGCGATACTAATAGGGCCTCCACCCGCTTGAGGAGAAAATGAGAGCAATAAGAGAGGCCCCTGCGCCAAAGGACGCCTCAGAGCTCAAATCATTCCGAGGAATGATCAATTATTGTGGGTGGATCTTGCCCAATTTGTCTACAGTGCTGGGCCCCCCTGCATTCTCTACTCAAACAGAACCAACGTTGGTCTTGGGAGGCGCCCCAGAAAGAAGCTTTCATAATGGTGAAGCAATTGTTGCACTCGTCCAATCTATTACTGCATTATGACCAGACAAAAGGATTGGTGCTGACATGTGACACATCTCCCTACGGAGTGGGAACAGGTCTCCCTCATCGGATGGACGACAGCACGGAACAGCCAATAGGTTACATATCAGAAACGCCCACCCAGCGGAAAAGGGAGACTTGCAGATAGAAAAAGAAGGCCTGTCAAGAAATTTCACCAGTACGTACATGGCCACCATTTTACAATTGTTTCAGACCACAAACCATTGCTAGGATTGTTTAGTGAGGACAAGGCTATACCACCTATAGCCTCAGCAAGAGAACAACATTGGGCTTTAATTCTGGCAGGATACGAATACACTTTCGTACACAGGCCCGGCAATCACATCGCAAACACCGATGCCCTTAGTCGTTTGCCTTTACAAGAAAATGAAGAGCACGTCCCAGTTCCACAGGAACTTGTTTTACTGTTAAATTTCTTAGATTCCTCGCCGGTATATCCTCGACAGATCAGAGATTGGACAAGTTGGGACCTAGTCCTATCTCAGGTACGAGAACAAGTGCTACATGGTTGGCTACAGCAGCCCATACCTGACGAAATAAAACTGCACTTCAACAGAAGACATGAAATAACCAGCCAGGATGGCATCTTATTGTGGGGAGCACGAGTGATTGTTCCTCCAAAGGGAAGGGAGCCACTTTTAATTGAACTAAACTGTGCCCATCCAGGAATTTCCTGAATGAAGACCATAGCACGCAGTTATCTATGGTGGCCTGGGATGGATGGTGAAATAGAGAGTTTAGTAAAGTACTGTGTGCAATGTCAGCAACTGCAAAAGTTGCCAGTGACAGCTCCATTAGACCCATGGGAGTGGCCAGGTAGACCCTGGGCACGGTTACACATTCACTGCATTGGACCTTTCCTGGGAACAATGTTTCTGCTCATTGTCGATGCCCATTCAAAATGGTTGGACGTATATGAGGTGAAGTCACCAACGTCGGGCACTACAATTGAGAAACTACATCAGAGTTTTGCAATTCACCCACTACCAGAAGTAGTCGTTTCTGATAACAGCACGGCATTTACGAGTGGTGAGTTTCAACGGTTTATCAGCCTCAATGGTATCCCTCATGTGAAACTGCACCGTACCCCCCTTCCTCAAACAGACTGGATGAAAGGGCAGTTCAAACGTTCAAGACAGGCATGAAAAAGATAACTGGTGATTCCTTAGCAAACAAGCTAGCACGCTTTCCTTATCATTACAGGACCACCCCTCACACAACAACAGGTATCACACCTGCGGAGTTATTGTTGAAACACAGTCTCAGGGAGAGATTGAGCTTAATCACAGAATCACAGAATCACACAGTGCAGAAGAGGCCCTTCGGCCCATCAAGTCTGCACCGACACGTGAGAAACACCTGACCAACTTACCTAATCCCATTTACCAGCACTTGGCCCATAGCCTTGAATGTTATGACATGCCAAGTGCTCATCCAGGTACTTTTTAAAGGATGTGAGGCAACCCGCCTCCACCACCCACCCAGGCAGTGCATTCCAGACCGTCACCTCCCTCTGGATAAAAAAAGTTTTTCCTCACATCCCCCCTAAACCTCCTGCCCCTCACCTTGAACTTATGCCCCCTTGTGACTGATCCTCCAACTAAGGGGAACAGCTGCTCCCTATCCACCCTGTCCACACCCATCATGATCCTGTACACCTCGATCAGGTCGCCCCTCAGTCTTCTCTGCCCCAACGAAAATAATGCCAAATTTAGAGGGGAAGGTGGAAAGGAGTCAGGGAGGCCAGAAAACTAGACACAACTGGCATAATCATGAGAGGAAATTTACCATGGGAGAGCCGGTATATGTGAAAAACGTTGGAGAAGGATCAAACTGGTTACCGGGTGAAATAAGTGTGGTGACTGGACCTCTATCTTACCATGTGGAGGTGGAAGGCCGGATCATCTGTAAACATATGGACCATTTAAAGAAGAGAGAGACAAATCACCAAGATTTGGTTCCACCAGTGACCATGACTGGGTCTGTGTTTCCTGTTGAGGAGACTCAACCCAGGACTGACATGTCTGATGTTCCTGTAAGAGTTGAGGATATAGGACTGCGAGTGCCCACCGAAGCACCTGATGTTCAGGCAACTCCGGAAAAGGAGGTTCCTGACAAAGAATCTGAAGTTGTGGAGCTGCGACATTCCACACGTACCAGGAAACCACCTGGAAGACTGAACTTATAAATTCCTCACCCAGTGTAAATATTATGTGTCTTGAAAACAGCTGATTGCCGCCCGTGATCTGCTGCACGCCACCATTTTACGTGGGTGGGCCAATTAAGGCCCGCCTAGCGTGACGTGCACCTGGAAGTGCTCAGCGCTACCTGTGCGGACGGGGGTGGGGGGGGAGGAGGAGGAAGGAGAGTCAGGGCCTGCGCTCTTTCGCGCATGCGCACGAATGAGCGCAGAAATCTCCTTGACGCATGGAGCTGCCTCAGGGAGGTTAATCTGATTGTGAAAAGTTGAAAAAAAGAATTTTAAAAATTATTCAGACATGTCCCCTCATGTGACTGCTGGGGGGTTATTAATAGAGGATTGGATCACTCCAAACTGAATGGTTGGGGAAAACACGCCATCATTTATAAAGGGGGAAATCAAAAATCAAAAACACCTTTCGGTTTACAGACGGATGGTGAGAGGAGAAATCAGGACTCTTTAAATTAATGCCCTTCCTGTCCATAACAGGGGCATTCCACCTCCCTTCCTCCCTCCCTTCAACCCTGCCTCTTACTGCAGTCAATGGCAAATGATACAGAATGAACGACAGCTCCACATCTTGCTGGGACCTTGATCTTATGAGACCCATGAGCCTGGAACAAACCTGCTGCAATGCGGGCTTTAGCACACAGAGGAGAACACCACAGAGCATGGCTGACATTCAGCTGCCTCTTAATTGTTGGGGTGTCGCTTTAGTCAGCACTTGTGCCGACCTTGAACTCCACCCACCATAAAAGGCCCTCCTCCCACTTTGAGGGATCTCACTGACTGACCAACTGCGTGGTCAAGGTCAGATTGGAAAAATGGTGCACGTCATTGTCCAGGCTCGGTCCACCATCTTCTACCCTCCCCGCCACCCACCAACTTCCCCCCCCATCAGCTTTGACCCACCCAATCTCATCATTCCTCTCTCCTTGACCTGCTCTGTCCCCTCCCCCATTACCCTGGACCCTATTACAATCCACCTCAACGTGCCTTCTGTCCCCTCAGAGCTGACACCCGTTACCATCCCCATGTCCACCCTGACCCTGACCCCTCCCATTATCTGGGATAACTGTCTAGTCCCCCTCAGTGACCCCCACCTCCCCTGCGCCCCATGACACCTTCATCTAGCAAACTTTCCCTCTGGACCTGCCACCCTACTGCACCCCACTTCCCCCTCTGAGTGTGACCGTTCCCTCCTATCACCACTACCCTAAGTTCACCCCTCCAGGACGACACCACTGACCCCGCCCTCTAGGACGCTCTCTCCGCCCCCTCTTTCCTGAATACTCCCTCCCCTTCCCCCGGCCCTGGGCGCTGTTCCCCCCGCCTCTCCATTCCCCGCTTAGCCCACCTCCCGTGTCCAAGCCTTGGTGCACTTTTTGCTAACAGCCCTTGATATGAGTGAAGTCCTGGGCGGTCCCCAAGGAGACCAAAGCAGCATCGACTGACCTCAAAGTCATTGGAAGAGGTGAAGCATCAGGGTGCACCCCCCTCGTATACGGTTGTAAATTCTCGCCGGCGGGGAGCTGAATTTGGGGGGTGAACTTAATTCAGGCGAGGCAGCCCCTTCGTGAGAATGCCATGAGGTGCGAACGCATGTAACTGGGACCCCCGACATCCTTCATTGGGAAGCTCAGCTCACCTTTAACCAGCCTTGAAAGTCCGGAGAACAAACTTCCAGCAGTTCATCCCACCGCCGGGAATCGGGTTTTTTTTTGCCCCCCCCACCCCCCACCCCCCCACCCCGCCTTCCCCGCCAAATGGAGTACCCCGGCCCGCCACGTTTCCCGGCCGCTGGCGAGACTGGAAGATTCTGCCCTACATTTCAAAATGTACTTTATGCAGCGAATGGTAGTGACCCTGGATCTCACTGTCTGTGAGATGGGGGGGAGGAAGCGGGAGACGGTGAATGATTTCGAAGGGAAATTGGACGGCCGCTGGAGGGGGAACGGACTCGCAGGGCTACCGGGATAGGGTGGAGGAACGAGGCTGGATCGCTCTACGGAGAGCCAGCATGGACTCGATGGACCAAACGGCCTCCTTCTGTGCTGTAATGACCCTAGAGCTCTTATGAATTGGCTGTGAAGCACTTTTGGATGTCCTGAGATTGTGAAAGGCCAGTGTAAGGACAAGAGTTACTTTGTGACCTCTGTGGGAGTGGGGGGGATGGGGGGGGGTGGAGAAATTAGGACACAAATTTATCCCTCAAAAGAGTGAAATGAAAAATTTTTAGCGTTTGGAGAATTTCTTAAGTTTCGACTCAATGAGGGAACCTGAGTGCCACCTCCAGAATGGTCATTCGGTAAAAAGCCTATGTTTACACAAGCATTGTCAGCCAGACAGCTTCCTTTTAGGGAGAGGGAGCTATGATTAATGTGGAGTAATGGAGTGGAACTGATTAAACAGCAGCGATATACGAAACTGGCAGTCAGCAGTCTTAAAGGAAACAGACAGAATTGCCACAATTGCAATGGATGTGGTCCAATCATTGTTCCCAGCAAGTGATGCTTAACCAAGGGTGCGATTGATCTGAATTTTAACGTGCTCGCCCACTACCTTCTCCCGCCCCGAGGCATTTTTTTGCAGAAATAAACCAAACAGAATAACAGCTTAAATTCCTCACACATAGCAGAACTCAGAATAGAGCCCGGTTCCTTTGGAACGCGCTGCCTGAAAGGGAAGCAGCTTCAGAAGTAACTTTCCAAAAGGAGCTGGTTAAATGCTTGAAGGGAAAAGGTTTGCAGGGCTACTGGAGAAGTGGGACGAGTTGGATAGAGCCAGTACGGGCATGGTGGGATGAATGGACTCCATCTGTGCTGTATCGTCCTATGACCTTGCAACAAGTTCAGCAATGCCCCTTGTAATCAACACGTTGAGTGGAATGTGGCTGCTGGCGAGTGTGACATGAGGGCTGAAATACTTGAGTGGGAAGAATGAGAGACGTCCGAACACACAAACAAGGAGCAGGAGAAGGCCACTCGGCCCCTCGAGCCTGCTCCGCCATTTAATAAGATCATGGCTGATCTGATTGTAACTTCCCGCCTACTCCTACCCTGATAACCTCTCACCTCCTTGTTAATAAAGAATCTATCCACCTCTGCCTTAAAAATAGTCAAAGACTCTTGCTTCCACCGCCTTTTGAGGAAGGGAGTTCCAAAGACTCGCGACCCTCTGAGAGAAAAAAATGTTCTCCAAATCTCTGTCTTAAATGAGCGACCTCTGATTTTTAAACCATGATCCCTAATTCTAGATTCTCCCACAAGAGGAAACATCCTCTCCCCTCAAGATCTTAAAGGTTTTAATCAAGTTGCCTCTTATTCTTCTAAACTCTAGCGGATACAAGCCTAACCTGTGCAACCTTTCATCATAAGACAACCCGCCCATTAGCCTAGCTCTGAAGAAAGGTCATATGGACTTGAAACGTTAACTCTGTTTCTCTCGACAGACAGATGCTGTCAGACCTGCTGGGTTTTTTTTACAGCATTTTTTTTGTTTTCATTAGTCTAGAAAACATTCTCTGAACTGCTTCTGGTGCACTGACATCTTTCCTTGAATAAGGAGACCAGGACTGTACACAAAACTCCAGATGCAGTCTCAAGTGTCCTGTACAACTGAAGCATCGCCTCCCTACTTTTGTAATCAATTCCCCTCGCAACGAATGATAACATTCTATCAGCTTTCCTAATTACTTGCTGCACATAGCAGAAGCTGAGTTGAAAAGGCTGTGGGATTCCACGTGGCCCCATATTTGTGCAGGAAGTAATGCGAGTGTTGTAACTACGTGAGGGGCATCTTTATTGTATCGGCTATTTAAAGCGAAATTTACTTTGTTATTTGAAATATCCTTCACCTTTTAATTAATATTTGAATTATTGATTTTTAGTTGGTTTATTAGAGAAAAGTTTTAAACAGTGAAATCTTGTCCATCTATTTTCTTTCCATTGGTTTCGCGGGATTTCCTTCCTTTTTAAAAGTGGTCGGGGATCATAACACTTGTTTATTGAAATGTCAGCTTGCAGCCTGCAGTATTCCTTAACAATGCATCAGCAGATGCTTGCTGTGATCTGCAGGTATACATTAGTATTGCTTAAAAGAGATACATGCTGTCAAAGCTTTGGAAAGAGCTGAGGCTAGATGTTTCACGCTGCTACTGCACAGTAACAACACGACTAGTGTTTTGCACTAACAGGGTGCTGCCGCCAAGCCAAAAATATGTTCTGCCTACCACACAAATGAGTAATGTGGTCTATGAAATTCAGTCCCAGTGCGCTGCTAGGTACGTGGGTCGAACATGCCAATGACTGGTATCAAACAGCATGTCCCTTCAGCTGTTCACAACAGGCAGAGTGCACAGCCAGTCCATGCTTGCAAATCTCAGGACATAATGTCTAATGCTAGAGGTGATTCCACGATTGGACAGCACTTGCTGAACAATCCTTAGTGTGTTAAGAATTACACTAACAACCCATTTAAGATTATCAGTTGGGCTTGCAACATGGCTCACCTATGCTTGCTAGAAGCTACAAACATTCATACACAGGAATGTGTCCCTCTGCAGGCAAAAGGAACATGACCAGGTGTTGCATTTTTAAAAAATTGAACAAAAGCATGGGGGGACAATAGTTCCCTGGTTAATTCTCCATGGCAACACCTTGACCAGAGTCGATTTGCTAACCAATCAGCACCCTTTTCTCATGCAGTATAAATTGTTGCTCCCTTTGAAATTTGGCGTTCTTGCATCTGGCCTGTTGAGGACAAGATGAAAAGCTCCAACAGCATGTCTCTTTTTTCAGCAATTCTCAAGTTCTGTGCCAGCAAGCGAGCAGATGTACATTAGCTGGAATAGAGAGTGAGTTGTTTAACACAGAACAGGGAAAGCAAACAGATGTGTGTCAAATTCAGCTGGTTATTTTGAAAATAAGTTGGTTTCAATTTAGACACAGTAATTCATTTTGGTGAGACATTGAAAATAATCAACAACAACAACTTGCATTTAAGGTATCAGTCAAAAAGAATGCAGAGAGCAGGCTGAGTGACAACAGTTCAAGGAGGCAGGTTTTAAGAAGTATCTTAAAAGCGGAGAGAGAGAGATAGAGAAGCAGAGAGGTTTAGGGAAGGAATTGCAGAGCACGGGGCCTAGATGGCCGAATGCAAGGTGGAGCCATTAAAGTCGGGGAGGCTTAAGAAGCCAGAAGTGGAGCGCAGAGATCTCGGAGGGTTGTAGGGCTGGAGAAGGACAGGAAGGCGGTGAGACTGAGAGATCTGAAAACAAGGCTGAATATTTCTCGTAGGATTAACACGGAACAGAAACAGGCCATTCAGCCCAACCAGGCCATGCTGGTGTTTATACCCGATTCGACCTCGTCCCATTTTTTTCTCATTTAAATCTATCATCGCAACCTTCTATTCCCTGCTCCCTCATATACTTATCCAGTTTTCCCTTAAAGCATCTATACTATTCGCTTAGTACTCTCTATGGAAGGATGAGATCTTAAGAAATAGGAGCAGGGGTAGATCTATACTGTCTGGAGATTCGATGTGATAGAGGTGATCTCATTGAAATAAATTCTTAACTGGCGAGGTAGGGCCGATGCTGAGAAGCTGTTTCCCCTGAACAGAGAGTCTACAACTAGGGGTCGGAGCTCAGAATAAGGAGTCACCCATTTAGAACTAAGGTGAGGAGAGATTTCTTCACTCTGAGGGTTGTGAGTCTTTGGAATTCTCTACCCCAGAGGGTTGTAGGGGGTGCTCAGTCATTGAGTACGTTCAAGGCTAACTCAAAGGACTCTAAGCAAGAGATTTGAGGATCAGCTGATGAAGCGGAGTTGATGTCGAGAATCAGCCGTGGTCTTAGAGTGGTGGGACAGGCCCCTATTATCACCTACTCCGGCTCCTACTTTTTATGTTCTTAGGGGAGTGGAGGTGGGAGCTGGATTGGGGTGAAGACTAGAGTGGGATAGTAAGGGTCTTACTGGGGAAAGGAGGGTTACAGGTGGATGTGAGGGTGTGTTTGAGCCCAGTGAGCCGAAGTGTCATTGCAAACAGAGGGCCAAGAGCCAGGCATTTAGGACAATAAAAATTAAATATGGGCTTTGCCAAGTAAAAACTATGGTCAAATACTGAGTTTGCCACTTCATGCTGAGCTGAACAGGTTGATAGGCTGGTGAATCCTGGTCAATTATTTCATTGTTGTTTGTGGGATCTTGCTGTGCGCAAATTGGCTGCTGCATTTCCTACTTGACAACGGTGACTACACTTCAAAATGTACGTCATTGGCTGTAAATCTTATCAGCAAATCCCGAGATCATGAAAGGTGCTGTACAGGCTGCTGGTAGGCACGATGGGCTGAATGGCCTCCTTCTACACTGTAACGATTCTGTGATTCTGTGAATGAGGCCATTTGGTCTATCGTGCAGGGTTGCGGGGATAGGGCAGCATTCTGGGCTGTGACATTAGATCCGGAAGACGTGGGTACAGTCCTCAACAGATACTTTGCGTTGGTCTTCACAATGGAAAAGGATGATGCAGGTATAGACATCAGGGTGGAGGACTGTGAAATATTAGAGGAAATTAACAGAGAGAGAGAGGAGGTACTAGTGGGTTTAGCGGCCTTAAAAGTGGATTAATTCGCAAGCCCAGATGAGATGTATCCCAGGCTGTTGAGAGAGGCAAGGGAAAAGATATCAGTGGCCCTGATTTTCAAATCCTCTCCAGCCACAGGTGAAGTGCCAGAGGACTGGAGGACTGCTAACATTGTCCCATTATTAAAAAAGGGAGGAAGGGATAGACCAGGAAATTACAGGCCAGTCAGTCTAACCTCGCTGGTGGAGAAGTTACTAGAAAGAATTCTGAGGGACAGGATATATCTGCACTTGGAGAGACACAGATTGAACAGGGATAGTCAGCATGGACTTGTTAAGGGAAGGTCATGTTTGACAAATTTGATTGAATTTTTTGAGGAGGTAACCAGGAGTGTTGATGAGGGTAATGTGTTTGATGTGGGCTGCATGGGCTTTAGCAAGTCTTTTGATAAAGTCCCTCATGGCAGACTGGTCAAGAAAGCAAGAGCCCATGGGATCCAAGGCAAAGTGGCACGTTGGATCCAAAATTGGCTGAGAGGCAGGAAGCAGAGGGTGATGGTACAGGGATGTTTCTGTGACTGGAAGTCTGTTTCCAGTGGGGTTCCCCAGGGCTCGATGCTGGGGCCCTTGCTGTTTGTGGTGTACATAAATGATTTGGACTTAAATGTAGGGGGTGTGATCTAGAGGTTCACAGGTGACACAAAAATTGGTAGGGTGGTAAATAGTGAGGAGGATAGCTGTAAACTGCAGGAGGATAGCAATGGCCTGGTCAGGTGGGCAGAGCAGTGGCAAATGGAACTCACCCCATAAAAGTGAAAGGTAATGCACTTGAGGAGGGCTAACAAGGCAAAGGATTACACTATAGGTGCAGGTCAATGGGACTAGCGGAATAATATTTCGGCACAGACTAGAAGGGCCGAATGGCCTGTTTTCTGTGCTGTAGTGTTCTATGGTTCTACTCTAAATGGTAGAACCCTGGAAAGTACTGAAGATCAGAGGGATCTTGGTGTGCATATCCACAGATCCCTGAGGGTAGCAGGGCAGATAGGTAAGGTAGTTAAGAAGGCATATGGGATACTTGCCTTTATTAGCCCAGGCATAGCTTCAACTCAGCAGAGAGAGTGAGTTCCAGTTGATTTTAAAAGGTGTATTTTGAATCTCTATTCTAACTTGCTTTCAGATTAAAGGTAAATAGAAGAAATATTTTACAGATTGATAAATCAAAAACCAGTAGGAAATTTAAAAACAAATTGAAAAACTAATTAAATAAAATAAAGATGCAGGGCCAGGCGATGTGTTGTAGCTGCATGATGCGGGAGCTGGTGGACTCCATTGTGGTTCCTAGTGGCCACATCTGTAGCAAATGTTGGCTGCTCGAGGAACTCCGGCTCAGAATTGATGAGCTGGGGTCTGAGCTTCAGACACTGCGACACATCAGGGAGGGGGAGAGTTACCTGGACGCTGTGTTTCAGGAGACAGTCACACCCCTTAGATTAACTACCTTAAATTCGGCCAGTGGTCAAGGACAGGAGGGTGTGACTATGAGTGAGACAGGTAGAGGGACCCAGGAAGTAGCACTGCAGGAGCCTCAGCCCTTGCCCTTATCCAACAGGTTCGAGATTCTTGCTCCCTGTGTGGACAAGAGCGGGGATTGTAGGGAGGATGAGCAAACTGACCGTAGCACCTTGGTACAGGGAGCCATTCAAGTAGGGGGAGAAAAGAGAAATGTAGTTGTAATCGGGAATAGTATAGTTAGGGGAATAGATACTGTTCTCTGTAGCCAGGATCGAGAGTCCCAAAGGCTGTGATGCCACCTGGTGCCAGGGTTAAGGATATCTCATCTGGGCTGCAGAGGAACTTGGAGTGGGAGGGGAAAAATCCAGTTGTCGTGGTCACAGAGGTACCAACGATATAGGTAGAACGAGGAAAGAGGTTCTGCTGAGGGAATACGAGCAGCTAGGGGCTAAATTAAAAAGCAGAACCAAAAAGGTAATAATCTCCGGATTACCTTCTGAGCCACGAGCTAATTGGCACAGATTAAGATTAAAGAGGTAAATGCGTGGCTCAAAGATTGGTGTGGGAGAAGTGGGTTCGAATTCATGGGACATTGGCACCAGTACTGGGGAAAAAGGGAGCTATTCCATTCGGACGGGCTCCACTTGAATCATGCTGGGACCAGTGTCCTGGCGAATCGCACAACTAGGGTTGTAGATGGGGCTTTAAACTAAAGAGTGAGGGGGGGGTTCAGTTGCATGGAAATACAAAAAATCAAAGTATAAGGAGAGGGTAAGAGTGCAGGTTAATAACAAGGCTGATTGTTACCAAAAAGTGAAAGGAAGAGACAGAGTGTGTGAACGCCATATTGCACCAAAGAATCATATAAGAATAGGGAAAATTAACAATAGCACAAGCTTAAATGCTTTGTATCTGAATGCTCATAGCATTCGGAATAAAACTAATGAGGTAACAGCACAAATAGAGATAAATAGGTATGATTTGGTGGCGGTTACTGAGACGTGGTTACAGGAGGAACAGGTTTGGGAGTTGAATATCCAAGGGTACTCAGTGTTTCGGAAGGATAGGCAGGAAGGAAAAGGAGGTGGTGTAGCTTTGTTAATAAAGGAAGAGATCAGTGCTATAGTGAGGAATGATATGGGACTGGAGAGGAAGACGTAGAGCCAGTCTGGGTAGAAATAAGAAATAGCAAGGGAAAGAAGTCCCTGGTGGGAGTAATCTATAGATCCCCAAACAATAGTTCAGCAGTAGGGCACAGTATAAACCAGGAAATACTGGGAGCATGTAAGAAAGGCACGGCAATAATCATGGGTGATTTTAATATGCACATAGACTAGACTAATCAAATTGGCAAGGGTAGCCCCGAGGGAGAGTTCATAGAGTGTATTAGAGATTGTTTCTTGGATCAATATGTTGTGGAACCAACCAGGGAGCTGGCTATTCTGGATTTTGTTTTGTGTAATGAGATGGGATTAATTAATGATCTCATAGTAAAGGATCCTCTAGGGAAGAGTGATCATAGCATGCTAGAATTTCAAGTTCAGTTTGAGAGCAAGAAACTTGAGTCCCACACAAATGTTCTAGAGTTAAACTAGTGGACTGGGCAGGAAGACTACAAGGTAGGACAGTTGCTGAACAGTGGCAGATATTTAAGGAGATATGCAATTCCTCCCAAGTAAAATATATTCCAAAGGGGAAGAAAGATGATAAGATGGGGGAAAAGCATCCATGGCTAAGCGAGGAAGTTAAAGATAACATCAAGGCAAAAACTAAGGCATAGCAAATTGCAAAGGTCAGTGGCAGGCTGGAAGATTGGGAAACTTTTAAAGGTCAACAAAGGGTTACTAAAAAAAAACTAAAAAGTGCAAAGGTAAATTATCAAAGGAAACTAGCGCAAATGTAAAAACTGATAGCAAAAGCTTCTACAAGTATATAAAAGGAAAGAGAGTAGCTAAAGTGAATGTTGGTCCCTTGGAGGATGAGACTGGGGAGTTAATAGTGGGGAACACAGAAATGGCAGAGATGTTTAATCAATATTTTGCCTCAGTTTTCACGGTGGAGGACACTAGTACCACCCCAATAGTAACAGATAGTGCAGAGGGTATAGAGAAGGAGGAACTTAGAACAATGACCATCATGAGAGAAAAAGTACTGAGCAAACTATTGGGATTAAAGGGTGACAAATCCCCAGGACCTGATGGCCAACATCCCAGTGTCTTAAAGGAAGTGGCATTGGAGATGGTGGACGCATTGGCTATAATATTCCAAAATTCCCTGGATTCTGGAAAGGTTCCAGCGGATTGGAAAAATGTTAATATAGCACCCTTATTCAAAAAGCAGGGAGGCAGAAAGTAGGAAACTATAGATCAGTTAGTTTAATGTCTGTCGTTGGGAAATTGTTGGAATCCATTATTAAGGAAATAGTAATGGGGCATTTGGAAAGTCAAAATGCAATCCATCAGAGTCAGCATGGTTTTATGAAGAGTAAATCATGTTTGACTAATTTGCTAGAGTTATTTGCAGGTGTGACAAGTAAAGTGGATAATGGGGATCCTGTAGATGTAGTATATCTGGACTTCCAGAAGGCTTTTGATAAGGTGCCGCACAAAAGATTGATACGCAAGATAAGATCACATGGATTTAGGGGTAATATATTAGCTTGGTTAGAGGATTGTCTAACCAACAGAAAGCAGAGAGTCGGAATAAATGGGTCTTTTTCTGGATGGCAAGCTATAACTAGTGGGGTGCCACAGGGTTCGGTCCTTGGGCCCCAACTATTTACAATCTATATTAATGACATGGATTCAGGAATAGCAGATGACACCAAAATAGGTGGGAAAGTAATTTGCAATGAAGAAATAAATTTACAAATAGATATGGACAGGTTAGGTGAATGGGCCAAAATTTGGCAGATGGGGTTTAATGTGGATAAATATGAGGTTATCCATTTTGGTCAGAAGAATAAAAAGGTGACTTATTATTTAAATGGAGAGAAACTTCAGAATGTTTCAGTGCAGAGGGATCTGGGTGTCCTCATGCATGAATCGCTGAAAGCTAGTATGCAGGTACAGCAGGTAATAAGGAAGGCAAATGGAATTTTGGCATTTATTGCTAAAGGAATAGAGTATAAAAGTAGGGAAGTGTTGTTGCAACTGTACAAGGCATTGGTGAGACTGCACCTGGAGTACTGTGCACAGTTTTGGTCCCCTTACTCGAGGAAGGATGTAGTTGCACTGGAGGTGGTTCAGAGGAGGTTCACTAGATTGATTCCAGAGATGCGGGGCTTGTCTTATGAGGAGAGATTGAGCAGTTTAGACCTATACTCACAAGAGTTTAGAAGGATGAGAGGAGATCTAATTGAGGTATTTAAGATGCTAAAGGGATAGACAAAGTAGACATGGACCGGATGTTTCCCCTTGTGGGGCATTCTAGAACAAGAGGCCATAGTTTTAGGCTAAGGGGTGGTAGATTTAAATCGGAGATGAGGAGGAATTACTTTTCTCAAAGGGTCGTGAACCTGTGGAATTCACTACCTCAGAGTGCAGTGGATGCCGGGACGCTGAATAAATTTGAGGAGATAGACAGATTTTTAATTAGTAACAGGTTGAAAGGTTATGGGGAGAGGGCGGGAAATTGGAGTTGAGGCCAAAATTAGATCAGCCATGATCGTATTGAATGGCAGGGCAGGCTCGAGGGGCTGAATTGCCTACTCCTGCTCCTAGTTCTTATGTTCTTATGTTCACAGAATACAAGAACAGGGAGGTTATGCTGGAACTGCATAAAACACAGGTTAGGCCACAACTGGAGTACTGCGTGCAGTTCTGGTTACCACATTATAGGAAGGATGTGATTGTACTGGAGGGGGTGCAGAGGAGATTTACCAGGATGCTGCCTGGGCTGGAGGGTCTGAGCTATGAGGAAAGATTGGATAGGCTGGGGTTGTTTTCCTTGGAGCAGCGAAGGTTGAGAGGGGACCTGATCGAGGTGTATAAGATAATGAGGGGACTAGATAGGGTGGATAGGAAGGCACTTTTTCCATTAATAGAGGGGTCAATAACCAGGGGGCATAGATTTAAGGTAAGAGGTAAAAGGCTAAGAGGGGAGTTGAGGAGAATTTTTTTCACCCAGAGGGTGGTGGGAGCCTGGAACTCACTGCTTGAAAGGGTGGATGAATCAGAAAACCTCGTAACATTTAAGAAGTATTTAGATATTCATTTGCGTTGCCACAGCCTCCAGGGCTATGGACCAAGCACTAGAAAATGGGATTAGTGTCGTCAGATCTTTGTTGACTGGCACGGACACAATGGCTGAATGGGCTTCTTCTGTGCTGTAGACGTCTATGAATCTATGGAAGTCTATTAATGGATGTTGTGTAGCACTGGATGCAATGGACTATGTTTCTTTTTTAACCATTTTGCTGAGCTCTCTCAATTTACTTTGAAAACTAATGAGCATAAGATTGAAAACAATAACAAGCTCCTAAACTCCAACACTGCAAGGACAGATGATCTAGTGATTGTCGCGATGCTGACTGTTGGACCTTGACGTGTGCAAATTACAGCTCTGAGAGCTCCTGAGGTTGTGAAAGGTGCTAGGTAAATGCAAGCTTGTCGTTCTCCCCTTCTTTCTAACCATCGATACAATGGAAAGTCCTCCAAATTGGCTGTAAATCAGAGGGAGTGGGACCAATTGGGTAGCTCTCTCAAGGAGCTGGCACAGGCGCAGAATCACAGAATCTTTACAGTGAAGGAGGCCATTCGGCCCATCGGATCTGCACTGGCTTTCTGAAAGAACATTCAACCCACTCCGCTGCCTTATTCCTGTAACCTTGCACATTCTCTCTTTTCAGGTAACAATTCAATTCCCTTTTGATTACCTCAATCGATCCTGCCTCCACCACCCTTTCAGGAAGTTTGCCCCAGACCCCAACCACCCTCTGGGTGAAAAAAAATTTCCTCACATCACATTTACTCATTTTGCCAATTATTTTGAACCTGTGCCCTCTAGTTCTTGATGCTCTCTTGAGTGGGAATAGTTTCTCACTATTTACCCTGTCCGTACCCCTCAGGGTCTTGAATACCTCCTTCAAGTCTCCTCTCTGCCTTCTTTTCTCCAAGGAAAAGAGTCCCAACCTCTCCAATCTATCCTCATAGCTACAGTTCTTCATCCCAGGAATCATTCTTGTGAATCTCCTCTGGACTCTCTCCAATGTCTTCACATCCTTCCTCAAGTAGGGCGCCTAGAACTGGACACAGTACTCCAGATTAAGCCGAACAAGTGTCTTATACAAATTCAACATGACCTCCTTACTCTTGTACTCAATGTCTCTATTAATAAAGCCTAAGATACTTTATGCTTTATTAACTGCTCTCTCAACATGCCCTGTCATCTTCAATGACTTATGTACATATACATCAAGGTCCCTCTGTTCTTGCACATCCTTTAGAGTCTCTCCCTTTATTTTATACTATCTCACCACATCCTTCCTGCCAAAATGAACCACCTCACACTTCTTTGCACTGAACTTCATCTGTCACTTGTCTGCCCAATCCACCAACATTTCTATGTCCTTTTGAAGTTCAAGACTATCCTCATCACAGTTGACAATGTTTCCAATCTTCAAATCATCCGCAAATTTTGAAATCATGCCCTGAACACCACAGTCTAGGTCAGTAATATGTATCAGAAGAGCAAAGGTCCCAACACTGACCCCTGGGGAGCTCCCCTACAAACCTTCCTCCAAACTGAAAAACAAACTTTCTGTTTTCTGTCACTCAGCCAATTGCTTAAACAAAAGCCTGCTTTCCCTCTTATTCCCTGAGCTAGAATTTTGCTCACAAGTCTGTTGTGTGGCACTGTATCAAATACCTTTTGAAAATCCATATACACCACATCAACGGTGTTGCCCTTATCAACCTTCTCTGTTACCTCCTCAAAAAACTCTAGCGAGTGAATTAAACACGATTTTCCCTTAATGAATCCATGCTGGCTTTCCTTAATTATCCTGCACTTGCCTAAGTGACTATTGATTTTGTCCCGCACTATAGTTTCCAGAAGTTTTCTTACCACTGAAGTCAAACTAACTGATCTGTAGTTTCTGGCTTTATCCTTGCACCCCTTTTTGAACAAGGGTGTAGCATTCACAATTCTCCAGTCCTCTGGCACCTCCCTTATGTCTAAGGAAGACTGGAAGGTTATCACCCGTGCCTCTGCAATTTCCACTCTCACTTCCCTCAGTACCCTTGGGTGTGCTTCATGCAGTCCCGGTACCTTATCAATTTTAAGTAAAGATAGCCTTTCTAAAAGCTCCTCCTGCTCAATTGTAAATTTTTCTAGTGTACCAGTTACCCCCTCTCACCCCTCAGCCTAGTTAGCATCTTCTTCTTTTGTAAAGACAAAGGCAAAATACTTGTTTAATACCTTCGCTATTTCTCCTGTCTCCATGTGTAAGTCCCCTTTTTTATCCCTAATTGGCCGTACTCTTTCCTTTACCACCCTTTTATTATTTATATGCTTATTGTCATAAAAAGCTGATCACAGCCGCTGATTACAACCACAAATTATTTACAGGCATGTTGAACTTTTTAAGGAAGATATGTGTATTTTTAAAGAAATACAAGCAGGGACACTGAGCAAAAAATGGCTGATAACGTAAAGTGACCACTTTCTGGAAAAACCCTATGTGGATTATGCTGACCGATCTGTCCTGAGAGAACATGGAATGTTGGACCTGAAAAGATGTCATGACCTTCTTCAAGCAGAGAGAGTTAAAAGGGAGATAGGAAAGATGCAAAAGACTGAACTTTAATCTCCTGTGGTTGCAGAGACAAAAGACTGATTACCACGCCTCAGCAGACATCTAAAATCCACTTCCTGTTGATTCATGTATCAGAATGTGTAAAATGGTCGGAGATCAAAGAAAAGACTCTAGGCACAAGACATGGGTTTTATCCCTTGTGGGAATACACAGGGAAAATGGGTTAAAAAGCTTGCTGTAGAGCAATGCGTGCTAGTGTGCTGTGAGACTGACAGCGCAAGAAGACCATCTAGTCACCCCTGCAGTGGCAGGTGAAGTCTCTCTCTCTCTCTTTCTCTGTTAAGGTAAGACTCAGCAAAGCCACAATCAATAAAGGAAATAGTGCAGCCTCTTCAGCCAACCTGCAGAACCAAGTGTCTCCAAACCAATTGCTAAACTGCCAAAGTCAGCTCTACCAGAATCACCCAACTTAACAGCTGCAATGTATTGCCATCTATGCCTCACGGACGTGCCAAAGACTGATTCATATATATTTTTTAACTTTTATTTTTGGACTCTTAACTTCTTGTTTCTGATCTGTGTGTATGTGTGTTGCATTTTTATAATTTTTCTCAGGTTTTCCCTAACTAATAAACTTACCCTTTTTTCTTTGACTGAAGAAAGCTTGGTTAAATTGGCTCCTTCTAAAACATAAATACCTTTGGACTGGGAAAAGGTATCCACGGGGAAAGGGATCCCTTTTAAAGTAACCTTGTTGCAACCAACCAAGGGGATTGAATAAAGAAGGGGAGTCAGCTCATTCCTCCTCACCTGGGAGCATAACAAAATTGGGGTCCTGTTCCGGACGTTAACAAATTGGGGGGACCTCGTCCAGGGACTGGTTGTAACATTATAGAAGACCTTGGGATTCCCTGTTATATTAGCTGCCAGTCTCTTTTCATGCTCTCACCTTGCTTTTCTTATGAGAGTTTTCACTTCCCCTCTAGTCTTTCTGATTCCCCATTCTATTTTCTACCTGACATACTGTTGCATAAGCAATTCTTCCTTTTCATCTTCACCTTTGTCTCTCTCGTCATCCAGGGTGCTCTGGATTTATTTGTCTTACCTTTCCCCTTCGAGGGAATATACCTCGACATTTCCTGCAAAACTGTTTCTTTGAAGGTGACCCATTGTTCAGTCACCATCTTTTCTGCCAACATTTGATTCCAACTCACTCAACTCAGATGCATTCTCATCCCAGTGAAGTTGGCTTTCCCCAATTAATTATCCCTGCTCTGGATTGTTCCTTGTCCTTTTCCATGGCTAACCTAAGCCTTTTGATACAAGGGTCACTGTGCCCTAAATGCTCTCCCACTGATATGTGATCCACTTGGGCCAACTCATTCCCCAGAATCAGGTCCATCAGTGCCTATCCTCTCATTGGACAGGAAACATACTGCTGCAGAAAATTATCTTGAACACACTCCAGGGACTCTCGCCTCTCATCTCTTTTGCAAAGATGGATTTTTTTAAAATACTTTTGGGAATGTGGTAGTATTCTGTAAAGAAGACATGTGTGTGTGTGTGCCCACGATTAATTAAATCGGGGGGTAGGTTAGTCAAGACAGCTTCCTGTGGGAACTGAGAGATGAAAGGGTAAACACACTAGATGCATGCAAGAGAGGTTAGTGAAGTTGGATTTACAAGCTATTAGGTTGGGTAAAATTTGCAATATGAGATAAGTAGGGACTTGACTTTTCAGCTATCGAATTTCAAAGTAGAATTTAGAAGTGACAAGGAACTTTTACAGCTTACAAAGGTTTCACAGGTAAACAAGGGGAGGTTATTACATTTTATTTGACCTGAAAGTGGAGGCAATAGAAAAACATGAAAGATTTTTTATATTTTGGAAAAGTTGAGCTCAAAGAGGTGCTTAGGACAATGGAATCTAAGATGAAAGGGGAAGAGGATATTTAAGGAAAGGTGTTGAGCTGAGTTGGATGGCTGTGTGGGGGAAGAGGTCCTGGGACCAGATCAGAGCTGGGAGAATGTGCAAAAGTCGTGAATTTGAAGCAGCCATCGAGTTTTCAAGCCAGAGGGGTCTTTGTTCTCAGGAAGCAGTCTGTTTCTGAACCTTTCTTGGATTTCTACAGCAGAGTGGTTAGTATTACTGGATTTTTATGGTTAAAAAATCTATAAGGAATCTATTGCCAAGTAGTTAACATGTATATTCTGACCAAGTGGGGGATATTTTGCAAAACTGTTTAACTCACTCTTCCAGAACTGCTTTAGTCAATTCAGGGTCACAGAGAGTCACAGCCTATCCAAACAGGCAATGGGCACTAGGTGGGGTACACTCAGGACTGGATGTCAGGGAACACATTCACTAACAGGCAATTTATTGCAGCCAATCCACTTAACCAGCACATCTTTTGGGCAGTGGGAGGAAACTCTTTCGAGTTATCAACAGTCACAGATTGCAACTCTTTCGAGTACAATCACAGTTCTTGGTTTCCGGGAGTGGGACATGAACCCACAACCCTCTGATTCAAAGGCGAGGGTGCTATGGACTGAGCCACAGCTGACACCTCCACAGGTTGCAACTCTTTTCGAGTACAATCACAGTTCTTGGTTTCCAGGAGTGGGACGTGAACCCACAACCCTCTGATTCAAAGGCGAGGGTGCTATGAACTGGAGGAACCCAGAGGGAGAACATGCAAACTCCACACAGACAGACACCCCAGGTCAGGATTGAACCCAGGTCCCTGGAGCTATAAGGCAGCAGCCACTGTGCCACACTACTGTTTTAACTCTATAACTTTATGTGCTAAGTTTTTTCCTTCTTGTTAATAAATCTTTTAATTTTAAAATCCTAAAAGTGTTACTGGGGTTCTATGCTTCTGGGATCAGTAGGTTACTCCTCATTTTTGAAATACAAAAAAAGGTTATGATCAGTGAGACAAGTTTCCCTCTGGGGTCTGGCTTGCTCAGCAAATAACATCAGCTGTGATCGTAACACTTTGCATTTATCCTATCCTGGACTATATTTGGATAATTGAAGTCCCCCATTACAATTACTCTATAACTCTTGCATCTCTCTGTAATTTCTTTGGAAATTTGTTTCTCTACATCCCTTCCACTAGTTGATGGTACATATACTACACCGATCAATGTGATTGCACCTTTTTCATTCCTTACCAGAGAGATTCCATCCCTGACCACTCTGGAACATCCTCTCTCTCTAGTACTGTAATGCTGTCGCAGCAACTTTAACACAGCCTTACAGGGTCAAGTTCAAAAAGTGGGTTAATGCTGTTCATTAAAATTTTGCAGAGGGGAGCGTCAAGTGAATATGTTAAGCATTCATCTACTATTTCCATCAACAGTACATCCTGGACTATATTAGTATCTGTCAACAAGATTTATCCTCTGTCCTAGAAATAAAATTCATTTCACAGTACAGCTAAAATTAAGTTGTATAAAAATGTGGCTGGTGAGAATGGGAGGGGAGGAGTGAATTTTGTGCTTCCTATGGCGTAGGGACCTCTATTTATTATTGTCTTTATTTAAGCCAGTCTGTAATTTCCCCATGTACTCTGGCGTGGGTTCCCTGCACTCACTTCTGGTTACAGAGAGCAAATAAGGAGAACTCCGCCAAACATACGTAAAGAATAGGGTTGCCAACCCTCCAAGATTGGCCTCCAGGAATTGAAGATCAATTGCAAGGACACTGCAGTGTGCAACCCCTGGAGAAAAATCATCAGGACATTAAAAAAAGATTTTTAAAAAATTTTCTTTGAACATTTCTCTTTATGAGATATGAAAGGATATTGAGCATGGGGAACAGGGAATAAAGGCTGCTTGGTTGACAGTGACGCATCATCCAATTGGATGAGTCTTTTTGCTTTCCAATTGGCATTGGGAGGCAGTGCATCACAAGGATGGATGCGTTGGCCGACTAATGACTGGAGTGTGGGGGCAAGTCATGTGATGAAACCTCCAGGAATACAATTAATCACAGTTGGTAACCCTAGTAAAGAAAGGACTTGCATTTATATTGCGCCTTGCAAAGCCTTAGGACGCCAGAAGACACTTTACAGCCAATGATGTACTTTTGAAGCACCTTTACTGTTTTAATGTAGGAAACAGGGCTGCCAATTCGCACACAGCAAGGTCCCATATATAGTAATGGGATGATGACCAGATAATTTGTTTTGCAAGCAGCTATCAAAGTTCAAGTACATAATGGGGCACTGCACTCAAACATAAAAAAGCTAACAACAGTAACTTGCTTGCTTATTGCACTTTAAAATAGTTAATCTCCCCAAGGTATTGCACAGAAGCATTTGCAAAATTTGCAGCCAAGCCACATTTTCTTTTATATTCATTCACGGGATGCGGGCATTGCTGGCTAGGGCAGCATTTATTGCTCATCCCTAATTGCCCTCAAGAAGGTGGTGGTGAGCTGCCTTCTTGAACCACTGCAGTCCATGGGGCATAGGTACACCCATAGTGCTGTTAGGGAGGGAGTTCCAGGATTTTGGCCCGGCGACAGTGAAGGAACGGTGATATATTTCCAAATCAGGACGGTTTGTGGCTTGGAGGGGAACTTCCAGGTGGTGGCGTTCCCATCTATCTGCTGCCCTTGTCCTTCTAGGTAGAGGTATTAAGGAGGTATTGCGACAATTTGACCAAAGGCTTGGTTTTTTATTCATTCTTGGGATGTGAGCGTCACTGGCTAGGCCAGCATTTATTGCCTATCCCTAATTGCCCTTGTTTAGAGGGCATTTAAGAGTCAACCACATTGCTGTGGGTCTGGAGTCACATGTAGGCCAGACCAGGTAAGGTCGGCAGATTTCCTTCCCTAAAGAACACTAGCGAACCAGATGGGTTTTACAGCAATGGTTTCATGGTCATCATTAGACTTTTAATTCCAGAATTCTTTCATTGAATTCAAATCCCACGGCAGATGTTGGGATTCAAACCCCAAGGCCCCCAGAGCATTACCCTGGGTCTCAGGACTACTAGTCCAACGATAATACCACTACGCCATCACCTCCCCTGTGTGCCATAAAGGAGGATAGCAAGATAGAGAGGGGGGAGTGAGGTCCAGAGCTAAGGGCCCAGGCAGCTGAAGGTGCAGCTACCAGTGGTGTAGAGATTAAAACTTGGGATGCTCAAGAGGCCAGAATTGGAGAAGTGCAGAGATTTCAGGTGGTTGTGGGGCTGGACCTAGGGAGGGGGAGGCCATGGAGGGATTTGAAAACAGGGATGATGAGAATTTTAATATTGAGGCGTTGCTGGACCGGGAGCCCCTGTAGGTCAGCGAGCACAGGGGTGCTCGGGCCCTGGAGTTAGTTAGGACATGGGTCAAGGATTTTAAGATAAGCTAAAGTTACAGGATGTTTACAGCTGAAAGGAGAGAAAATAGAACGTCAGTCAGGGTGCCTGGATCATCAGATGAGGTGTATAATGGTTGGCTGATCTGTGATCGCCGGGATTGCGCACCCACCACCCCCCCCACCAACCCCTTACCCCTCACCCCCCCAACCCCTTACCCCACCCACCAACCCCTTACCCCTCACCCCCCCCAACCCCTTAACCCCCCACCAACTCCTTACCCCCCCACCAACCCCTTACCCCCCACCAACCCCTTACCCCCCCACCAACCCCTTACCCCTCACCACCCCAACCCCTTACTCCCCCACAAACCCCTTACCCCTCACCACCCCAACCCCTTAACCCCCCACCAACCCCTTACCCCTCACCCCCCCAACCCCTTACCCCCCACCAACCCCTTACTCCCCCAACCCCTTCCCCCCTCCACCAAGCCCTTACACCCCCACCAACCCCTTACACTCCCACCAACCCCTCACCCCTCACCCCTCCCAACCCCTTACCCCCCACCAACCGCTTACACCCCCACCAACCCCTTACCCCTCACCACCCCAACCCCTTACCCCCCCCACCAACCCCTTACCCCTCACCACCCCAACCCCTTACCCCCTACCAACCCCTTACACCCCCACCAACCCCTTACCCACCCCCCCAACCCCTTACCTACCTCTCAATCCCTTTACCCCCTAACCCCTTAAACCCCCAACCCCTTACCCCCACCAGTCGAAGTTGAAATCCCCCACCACCACCATTGCAAGAGCATTGCTTGAAAGCAGGGGAAGACATGTCCACTGAACACAGCCGACAGCAATCTCGGAGAGCAACTGTAGTTAATTACACACCCAGAAGTGGGGGTGGGGGTGGGGGTGGGTTTGGGGGTGGGGGGGAATCGGTGGGTGTGCGCAGTTAGTCAGGGGTTGCTGTTGGATGCAGGAATGCAGAGCCATAGCGAGCGGACTGCATTGTGTCAATTATAAGTTGCTTATAAGAAGCCCGTAGGGATGCTTGTCGCAGAGACCTGTACAAATATAGCAGCAGGAAACGAGTCACTGGGAGGTCAGCCCTTCCAAATCAATCACTGAAGATTCCACTTACCCAAGGGAGGCTCGAAAGGTGCCTTTCTGCGACGCGACACTCCCAGGTACCGACAGAAAAGTGAAAGGGCTGGGGCTGCGTGCCTCTGAGCCACTTGTCCAGACTACTCACGCTCTCCGACTGGTGAGGGTTGTCTTAACTGTCTGGCACGAGGACACCAGGCAAACTGACAGCTTCCCAAATATGAACCGGAGTTCCGTCTGTCTGCCTGTTCTCTGCATGCTCTTTGAATACATCTGCTTATCCCCTGCAGCTGAATAGATTGAATCTGATAGGGCTGAGCTCAAACACTTTGGAAAAGCACAGCGTTGGTAGGAAGGTTTATTTAAACTAATTTCTCTCAGCCCTGGTCAGCTCCGCACGATCCAATAATTTTACAGCGGTTTGAAACAGAAACACGAAACAGATGTTGGGGATTTTGTCTAATTTCTCTCAGCCCTGGTCACCTCCCCGCGATCCAATAATTTTACAGCGATTTGAAATAAAACCACGAACCAGATGTTCGGGATTTTGTCTAATGTTTAAGCGTGAAGCAGTCCCATCGTCCTACCAATGTGTTGTTCAATCACCTTGGGCTAGATATATAACATCTGGTACAGAGCAAGTCCTTTCCATTACTAATAGCATCAATCAATGCTAAAGACATTGAACTGAATTTGGAACGCAATGTAAACAAACCAGCATATTTTGCGACTACTTACCCTCTGCCCAGTTTGGATGGAAAAGGAATTTGGATTGGCATTCAGTCCCTGCCATGAGGCAGAGGTTGGGTCATTGCCAAGGGGTTGGCCATTGCCACCAAGGGACCCATTCTGTGAGCCATGGAGATCCCAAAGAAGTTGTTCCCCCCACCCACCCCCACCCCCGCCAGAGCCAGGTTTCTCTGGGTGGTCTCTCCATGCAGCACCCCACCCTACCCCCGCCACCAACAAAAAGGCCCCAGGAGAGAGGCTGTAGCTGTTGATTGGCCACTGAAGAAGCTCATCTGGGCTCTGGGCATGAGGGCCGCCTGGCACCTTTCCCACCCCTGTCGAAAAAGCATGAGAGCGGGAAGATGTCGGGCACATTTCACCACCCACCCCTTCCCTGGCCCCTCACCGTCCCCACACACACACAAGGCTTTCCCATGCTATTTTGCCACTTCCCACTCCCAGCCAGCCTGGTGAAACTCCGAACCCTAACTCTTAACAGCTCACAATTTTACAGTCACTGAGGTTTTAAGCAGCACCTTTAGACAGCGCCTTCCAAACCCATGACTGCTACCATCTAGAGGGACAAGGGCAGCAGATACATGGGAACACCACCACCTGGAAGTTCCCCGCAAAGCCACTTACCATCCTGACTTGGAAATATATCGCCGTTCCTTCACTGTCATTGGGTCAAAATCCTGGAACTCCCTCCCTAACAGCACTGTGGGTGTACCTACACCACATGGACTGCAGCGGCTCAAGAAGGCAGCTCACCACCACCTTCTCAAGGGCAACTAGGGATGGGCAATAAATGCTGGTCTTGCCAGTGATGCCTACACCCTGTGAATGAATAAATAAAAAGAAATCAGATGTGGAATTCAGTGAATCCACCAGGGATACACCTAGGGCAGAATTGTCTCAGGTATGTATTAAGTGGGGTAGTGGGGGGGGAAAGGATGTTTTATCCACTGGCCGCAATGGTGGTTTTCCTGCTGTATTGTCCCATTCCTGCCTTATTAATTATGCATACCTGGGAAACATGCCAGGTCGCTGGTGGAGCGTCCTCTGATTCGCCCGCCCCACTGTCACCTCAGGCCTTCAGTAAACCGGACACCGTGTTTCAAATCGGCCCCTGCACAGAGCTGGCACTCTTCAAGGGAGAGGGAGCTGCTGGGAACTGATGGCTGCCAAAGGGAGGAAAGGTGCTGACCCCAAATTTAACGACGCCTCCCTGAAGTGCCTACTGGACGCAGTGGAGGCCCACCGTGATGTCCTCTATGCCCAATCTGGGTAAAGACCAGCAAGCAAGGTCACTAATCCAGCATGGGAGGTGCTGCCAGCAGTGGTCAGCGTCAATGCCCTGCAAAAGAGGACAGCCATCCGGTGTAGGAAGAGGATAAATGGCCTCATCTGTTCTGCCAGGGTAATTCACTCTTCTCATCACTCTCAACTCACACACTCACAAACCCATCCCACACCCACAGGGATCTCACACCTCAAGGGACAACATCACTAACTCTCACACATACCCTCACATCTCCCTCAGGCTCATACCCTTGAGCTCATGTCCTCATCTCGTCCATGTCTCCGCTCACCACACAAACATTCCCCTCAGTGCCATGTGTCCTGCTCACACACTCTCCATCTGTTTTCATGCAGGAGAAGCTGGCTCACATCAGCAGGGAGAGGTCCCAGACCGGGGGTGGAGTGGCCCACATTAGGCCCCTCACTCACTTTGAGGAGTGTGCCATCGCGCTGACTGGTGAGGACGTGGACCGTGCCTGTGGTGATGGTGAGGTCGGTGGTGAACATCCACGTGAGGATCCTGCACCACATCATCCCTCTCTCAACACAAATGTGAGTGTCTCTCTCCTGCTTTTGACTCTGCTGCCATGCACTCATTATCTCTACTTTGGTTCACAGGGAGCTCTGCCAAGTGACCGACACCCTCAGCCAGCCAGTCCCTCAGCTCCATCCACATCCTCACCTCCAGCCAAGAGGACACCTCCTCCATTGAAGAGCTAGAAATAAGCAGCCTGGAAGACCCGTCACAGCGCTTACCCACACCCTGCACCAGCGCAGAGACACACACCTCGGTGGGACTTAGATCCAGAGCAGGCTCAGGTTCATAATCTGGTGGTCACCACACGGACACGTGTCCGCAGGAGGAGGAGGCAGGTTCAGCCGAGCTCCCCCGGCACTCGGAGGGCTGCTGGGGAAGAGGCATCTGTGAGGTCCGAGTCAGATGACGAGCCTCTGGATTTGGCCTTCTAACTCATCCTG
Source organism: Cetorhinus maximus (assembly GCF_964194155.1). NCBI lineage: Eukaryota > Metazoa > Chordata > Chondrichthyes > Lamniformes > Cetorhinidae > Cetorhinus > Cetorhinus maximus. The sequence goes on along the minus strand of NC_135882.1, from coordinate 173,107,826 downwards.
GAGAGTCGGCAGAAGGTGTGGGAACATCACACAGAGCTGGTGGAAACCCCCGACAGAGTGGCACACGAGTCGGAAGAGTGTGTCCGCCTGCTCTCTGGTGAAGTGATGCCCTCGTGTGCGAGTATGGAGGTCTCCATGGGAAGGATGGTAGGCAGCATGGAGACCAAGGTCCAGCAGAACGCGGAGATGTGTGCAGACCTGCACTCCATCTATAGCCATGGGTGAGTTCCTGCATTGGCAACGTGAGAGGGAAACAGGGCCTCTCAAAGTCCCTCCAGGTGCTCCTTCCCCTCAAGGAGTCAGGCCGGGGCCCTTGGGCACCCGCAGGGAGGAGGAGCAGCAGCTGGACACCCCTGGGTCATCCACTCAGGAATCTCAGAGACTGTCCTCTCCCACCGAATCCCCTTTGCCTGTGACCCCCTCAACCTCATCCTCTGTCACCGCAGGGGAAGCAGCTGGCCCACAGGAGGGCAGCCAAAGCAAACCAGGGCCCTCAAGGCCTTGGCTCACCATAGGACCCATGCTGCAGTCATCAGAGGCAACAGGGCCAATCATTGCACAGGCTGTCTACACCCCTGCTGCGGATGTCAGGGCAGCACCTAGAAGAAGTGGTAGACCTAGAAAAGTTAAGAAATTCTGATCACAATTGGTTACACAGGTGAACACATTTTGTCACTTTATAATCTGACAATATATTCACGTTCACTGAATAATGTGTAATGGTGTCTTTCAGCTTCATTTACAGGCTTCGCAAATCCTCTCCCTGCATCCCACCCCACCCCTCCCCCTACCCCACGAGCTGTTCAGCTGCACGCAGCTAGCCCACGAGTGATTCTGGTGGGAGAAGTGTGTGTGTGTATGTGTGGCAGGGCCTTTTGGAGCTTCATACAGGCACTTTCCCCACACACATGAAGCCCTCCTCCATCACACTCATCTCAATGTCCTGAGCATGTTCAAGGTTGCCTGTTGGGGCGCTCTTTCAGTTGTACATCTCAGCTGACTATAATATTATTGGAAAGACACAAAGTCTCCAGCCTGTAAGCCTCAAGCTGCAGTCTGCAAGTCCCAGAGCTGAAAGAAACTCATTTTGAATGTGACTGTCCAGTGTTTGCTTTGTCAGGGGTCTGTTTAAATCTAAAACAAAAACAGAATTACCTGGAAAAACTCAGCAGGTCTGGCAGCATCGGTGGAGAAGATAAGAGTCGACGTTTCGAGTCCTCACGACCCTTCAACAGAACTGAGTATAGTTAGGAGAGGGGTGAAATATAAGCTGATTTAAGGTGGGGGGTGGGGGGAGAGAGAAGTTGAGGGTGGGGGGGGTGGTTGTAGGGACAAGCAAGCAGTGATAGGAGCAGATAATCAAAAGATGTCACAGACAAAAGGATCAAAGAGGTGTTGAAGGTGGTGATATTATCTAAGAAAATGTGCTAATTAAGAATGGATGGCAGGACACTCAAGGTACAGCTCTATGGGGGTGGGGTGGAAAGACTGACAAGGTATTAGTTGTAGATTTTAAAATAATGGAAATAGGTGGGAAAAGAAAAATCTATATAAATTATTGAAAAAAACAAAAGGGAGGGGGAAGAAATGGAAAGGGGGTGGGGATGGGGGGGAGGGGGAGTTTAAGATCTAAAGTTGTTGAATTCAATATTCAGCCCGGAAGGCTGTAAAGTGCCTTTAGATCTTTACAGCCTTCCAGGCTGAATATTGAATTCAACAACTTTAGATCTTAAACTCCCTCCCCCCCATCCCCACCCCGTTTCTTCCCCCTCCCCCTATTTTTTCAATAATTTATATAGATTCTTCTTTTCCCACCTTTTTCCATTATTTTTAAATCTACAACTAATACTTTGTTAGTCTGTCCACCCCACCCCCACTAGAGCTGTACCTTGAGTGTCCTGTCTTCCATTCTTAATTAGCACTTTTCTTAGATAATATCACCACCTTCAACACCTCTTTGATCCTTTTGTCTGTGACATCTTTTGATTATCTGCTCCTATCACTGCTTGCTTGTCCCTACAACCACCCCCCCCCGCACCCCTCAACTTCTCTCTCCCCCCGCCCCCCCACCTTAAACCAGCTTATATTTCACCCCACTCCTAACTATACTCAGTTCTGTTGAAGGGTCGTGAGGACTCAAAACATCGACTGTTTTCTTCTCCACCAATGCTGCCAGACCTGCTGAGTTTTTCCAGGTAATTCTGTTTTTGTTTTGGATTTCCAGCATCCGCAGTAGTTTTTTGTTTTTATGTCTGTTTGAATCTATGTGTTTTACTATTGCCTTAACGGAGGTGTAACTAGGAGTCAGATTAATTAAGGGATTGGTGTAGTTCTTATAGCAGTTATTTTGTAATATGTATTTACACTCTTTCTTGTATTAATAAATGTTTAATTTAGTTTTATAAAAACCCCTTAAGACTCGGTGGTCTAATTAATACTGAATTCAAAGCCTGCATCTCGAAACATACAAATTGCAAAAATTGGTTATGACAGTTGTTTCAAGTTCCCCTCTGGGATTTGAAAAGCTCAGCATTTGCCATCAGCTGTGTCATAATACTGACCTGCATCTCCGCCTGCCCACTGATCACACTCCCATGCAGCACCTGTGCCCGTCCAACACCAGGCTCCGCCCACTTTTGATTTGAGAAGCCTGGTGGTTGTTAAGTATGTTTTCAGCTCCCCCATCCTTTCCCCTACCCCATTCGCCTATGTCCTTTCCCCGTCACTGTTGACCTCCCCAGCATCACCTTCCACCTCCCCAACGTCACCGACCAACTGGAACCCTTTTCTTTCCGGGATGTCCAGGTGAACCTGCACATTCCCTATCTTCCTGAGAATCCCACCCCCATCCACATTGACCTCCCTGACCTCCTCCTTCACACCCCCAGGGCCTGGGTCTGCCTCCGAGACCCCACCAACCACCCTCACTGTCCCTTCTACCCCTACCATCGCATCCTCACCCTCACATGCTACCAGCTCACTCTGCCCTCTCTCATACTCACCATTCCCCCCTACCATGCCCACCCTCATTTCACTCCCCAAAAGGTACTCATCAGCTCCACAGACCCCTCCCTCCCATATTCACCTGGACATCCCCCAGCTTACCCCTACCTCCACCCATACTCTTTCCTCCCCCCCACCACGGACCCCCTCCACCCCTGTACTCTTTCCCCCCTCTGAACTCTCATCCACCCCCCCGCCAGACTCCTTCCCCACTCCAAATTCACTCCTGCCCCCAGACTCCTTCCCACATCCAAGCTCCTTCCTCCCTCCGAACTCCTTCCTCCCCCTGAAATCCTTCACCCCCAAAACCTAATACATCAACGGAGACCTCCCACCTTCCGTGATCTGCTTCGCAGCAGAGCCATATCCGTGTGAATCCACCCAGCATGCGATGCATGTGTTCCTCCAGGTGGCCGGTATCTTTAGGTCTCCAGCATCTTCTGTTCCTCGGACGTCCGCGATGTGAGCAAGTCCCTACCGGTAAGTCCCGACTTCTGCAACTCACACTTGTCAAGATGTGTTCTGGGCCGGCGTGTTTTCCTGCTGATATATTGGTAAATCCAGTGTGGTGAAGGATTCCGATGAGTAGGGCATATCATTGGATAGAGATGCATTTAAGTGATGTTCCCGATGTCCGGCAGTGGGAAACGTGTCCCGCCATTGATGGGTGGAATGGATGATCACCGTAGTGCCGGATGTACACGGGGGCAGAAAATTCTGGCCCTTGTATTCTCCTCACAACTTGCTTTCCCACCTATCTTCAGCTGGTAAGAATTGGACCTAACAGACTGAAGGGTCACCATAACAAATTTTATTAAGTGGATTGAAGAGAAAGCCACTGTTGCAGTTACATATCAGAAAGTAGGAACTTGGGGTTAAGTAGGGCCTCTTGGTTATCTTAGCGTTAAACCTGTAGGCAGATTGACTGGATTGTATCTTGGGTTTGTGCCTTTGGCACTGACTTATAGTGTAACGATAGAGTCTAAAGGCCATTAAATGGGAACGAATACGCTTACTGGGTAAAATATTAATTTCGCTGGGCAGCATGAGTAACTTAATTCCAAATGACATCGTTCCTGTACAGTTTAATCTCATTGGCTGAACATAGCTCCCAACAGATTAGGATTTAAAGGGAATTTACACATTGTGGCACTGTGCAAAGCACTCAGCACTCAGCAACCAGGAGTATGAATAGATTCCAGATAGACAAGGGTGTTCCAGTGTCATTTGCTGGTAGCAACCTTGTCTTTGAGTCAGAAGGCTATTGGCTCAAGTCCCACTTCTGAGCCTTGACGCCATGATCTGTTGAGTGTTGGAGATGATTTATTTTAGATGAGATGTTAAACTGAGGCTCTGTCTGCCTTCCCAGGTCAATGTGAAAGACTTAATGATGCTATCTGGAAGACGAGCAATGGAGTTCTTCCTGGTGTGCTGGTCAATATTTATTCCTCATTCATCTGGTCATTATCACATTGCTGTTTGTGGGAGCTTGCTGTGTGTAAATTGGCTGCCGCATTTCCTACATTACATCAGTGACTATGCTCCAGGAGTACTGCATTGGCTGTAAAGCACTTTGAGGATATCCTGAGGTTGTACAAATGAACATAAGATCTAGGAGCAGGAGTAGGCCACTCGGCCCCTCAAGCCTGCTCTGCCATTCAATAAGATCATGGCTGATCTGATTGTAACCTCCTGCTTACCCCCGATAACCTTTCACCCCCTTGTTAATCAGGAATTTATCTGCCTCTGCCTTAAAAATATTCAAAAGCTCTGCTTCCACTGCCTTTTGAGGAAGAGAGTTCCAAAGACTTACAACCACTGAGGAAAAAAAATTCTCCTCATCTTTGTCTTAAATGAGTGACCCCTTATTTTTAAACAGTGACCCCTAGTTCTACACTCTCCCACAATAGGAAACATCCTCTCCACATCCAACCTGTCAAGACCCCTCAGGATCTTAAAGGTTTCGATCAAGTCACCTCTTATTCTTCTAAAGTCCAGTGGATACAATCTTAACCTGTCCAACCTTTCCTCAACCAGCCCATTTCAGCTATTAGTCTGGTAAGCCTTCTCTGAACTGCTTCTAATGCATTTACATCTTTCCTTAAATAAGGAGACCAGTACAGTGCGCAGTACTTCAGATGTGGTCCCACCAATGCCCTGTACAACTGAAGCATAACCTCCCTACGTTTGTGTCCAATTCCCTTTGCAATAAATGATGACATTCTATTAGCTTTCTTAATTACCAGCTGTACCTGCGGACTATTGTTTTGTGATTCGTGCACTGAGGCACCCAGATCCCTCTGAATCTCAGAGCTCTGCAATCTCTCACCAATTAGATAATGTGCTTTTTTTCATTCTCCTGCCAAAATGGACAATTTCACATCTTCCCACATTATACCCCATTTGCCAGATCTTTGCCCACTCACTTAACCTGTCTATGTCACTTTATAGCCTCCTTATGTCTTCTGCACAACTTATTTTCCCCCCTGTCCAATGTAAGTTAATTACCTGCAAGTAACAATTTTGGAAAAAAGGGTGGGATTTATTGGTCTCAGCGATGGGCTCCATCCACCAGCTGGAGAACTGATGGTAACGCTGGTCCCACTCCAGGGAGCCTCATTGGGATTAAATTTGGGGTCTTTGGGGTCCCAGGGACTTTAGGGTGGATATCCCAACCAACCAGAGGCTGGCAGCTCTCTAGTTACGGCAGTGTCACTGGGAGTTCTGGCCGTTGCCGGTACTGCAATAGGGCCTCAGGAGGACCATTGGCGACGGAGCCCCGGGACACAGGTTAAGTGGGGTGGGATCGCCAGGGTCAGTCAGCCAGCCGCACCCCCAGTGATAGAGGAGAGGGGCATCGATGTCAAGGACATGGGAGTGTCTCCCCACAGGGCAGCCCTTACCACTGATGGTAAGCACCATTGGGCACAGGGTGCCCGAGAAGCAGAGCTTCACCCCCCAACCCACCACCTCTCCCACCTAACCAGGCCGCAGGCATCCCTACAAGGGTTTATCTGGAGGATTGCCCACATGGCATGGCCCCCAGCCACTATTGATACTCAACTACTTAAAGGCCTCAATTGGCCTCTGGTTGGGAAGGCTGCCCAACCAGGACTCAGTTGAGGGGAGCCAGGACACTGAGCCTTCCCACCATGTTATAAGGCACCACCCGGCTCCCCAGCCCGCTCCTAGGAGAAGCATTAGAATCTGCCCAAAGGAACAGTAGTAGGCTACTTAGCCCCTCGAGCCTGTTTCACCATTCAGTGGAGTCATGACTGATCTGTGACCCTAATTCCAGATGCAAATCTTTGCGCCAAATCCCTTTGTAGCTTTGGGTAACAAAAATCTGTCAATCTCAGATTTAAAATGGACAATTGATTAAGTATCAATTGCCGCTTGTGGGAGAACATTCCAATTTCCTAAATTCACTCCTGAGAGGTCTGGCTCTAGTTTTTAGACTATGACCCCACCTAGTCCTCGAATCCCCAACCAGCAGAAATAGTTTCTCTCTATCTGTCCTACTTGAAAGCTTCAATCAAATCACCCCTTAGCCTTCTAAATTCCATGGCATACAATCCTGGTTTGTGTAATCTCTCTTTGCAATGTAACACACAGGTATCATCTTGGTAAACCTGAGCTACACATATTATTGGTGGGTTGTTGTATGAAAAGGAAAGCCCTTGGCAGTTATTGGGTTTGTCTGATCCTCCTCCCTCATGGATCTTGCCCTAAGAGGGCTTTGGCAACCATAGGCTTTCACTGGATTGGTCCATGATTCTGCTTGGCAAAGTGCTGCAGCCTTCTGCAGTATGGCTGGCCAGGAAACTCTCCCGCTCGCCTGACCTGCTGCCACATTGGAAGGATTTACAGGCTGAGAATCAACCTGTTTGGCCACATTATGAACGCATCTTCAGTGGCCATCAAGTCCTGGAGTGGGACTGTGTAGTAATCGTGGTTATATTTAGTGTGTAATGTACCTTTCAGAATAATACTTGTTAGGCAAGATTACATGATCTGTAGTAACCAATAGGAGAGTAGTGCGGGCTACCTCAGCAGTCAGTGTGGAGATAGAGTTGGAATTGAAAGCACACGTGTACATTGTAAATAAACTTAAAGTTTCCACCCAAGAAGTCTCTGCTGATCAACTCTATCATTAATAGTGTAACTTGGCTACCCTACAACAGACTTGAACCCAGAGCTTCTGGCCCAGAGGTAGGGCCACAAAACCTCCCTCTTCATTGACTAATATCTGTCCTAAAGCTTAATAATTGATTCACAACTGCATCAATCATGAAGGGGTGCTTTCAATATAACATGGAATAGAGAAAAAACTTAGTGGGCAATGTCGAAAAGACCTGGGAGAACAACAACAATATGTATTCATCTAACACCTTTAATCCAATAAAATGTTCCAAGGCGCTTCACAGGAGCATTATAAAGCAAAATTAGTCACATAAAATTCTTGGTTAAATTCTTGGTGGAAGAGGCAAGTTTTAAAGAGTGCCTTATAGGAGGAAAGAGAGGTAGAGGGGCGGAGAGGTTTAAGGAGGGAATTCTACTGCCTAGGGCCCAGGCAGCTGAAGGCATGGCTGCCAATAGTGGTGCGCCAAAATGGGGTGCTCAACAGACCAGGATTAGAGGTGTGCAGATATCTCAGAGGGTTGGAGTGGCTGGAGGAGGTTATGGAGGTGGGGAGAGATAAGGCCACATAGGGAAATAAGGATGAGAATTTTAAAAGCTAAGACTTTGCTCAGCTGGGAGCCAGTGTAAATCAGCAAGCACAGGGGTGATGGGGGAAGATAACTTGGTGCGAGTTAGGGAATGGGTAGCAGAGATTTACAGAGAATCAGTTGGGGCACATCAGTGCATTCCTCCCTCAGCATTACACTGGAACATCAGCCAAGATTTTTGTGTTGAAGTCTTGGACTGGGATTGTGAAGTCACAACCTTCTGATTCAAAGGCAAGAGTGCTACCCTCTGAACCACAGCAACGGAGTGACAATGACTGCCCTGAACTGGCTGCAGTGGGGCATCCCCACTGTGAGTTAGGCTTGTTTTTCAGTCTTACATTTTTTTTCCCCCACAAAGCTTCTGGGAGTTGCTAACGGTGTCGCAAAGAGGCATCTGGGACCTGCATGAATGACGGGACCAACAGTCTATCTCCTTAACCAATGGTCAATAAGGATTGAGAGAGAAAAATAAAGGAAAAATGAAGAAGGGAATTGGGTGAACTAGAGCCAAATCAGAAAGAGAAAGAAAAATAAATAGAGGAAAAGAAAATTTGGGTTAAGAGAGAGGAAAGCGACTGAAAGGAAAAGTAAGAAAATTATATTGACATTTTTAAAATCTTCAACAACAATTCAAGGAACAAGTCTCCATATTATAGGGAGGTAGTGGTAATTTCGCTGGACTAATAACCCAGAGGCCCAGGCTAATGGTCTGGGAGACATAGGGCAGAACTTTCCCCCCATTGGGGGGGAAGTGCAGGAGCGGGCACAGGCGGCTGCTATTTTATGTGCGCGGACCAAGTAAGACCCGCCCAGCGTGATGTCCGCCAGGAAGCGCTATGCGCTCCCTGTGTGGGCGGGGGAGGGGGCGGGATTCCCTCAGCTGGCAGTGCACTCTTTCACGCATGTGCATGAAGGAGTGCACTCATCTCCCTGAGGCTAAGTGCAGCCTCAGGGAGATCGGCTCCAAACTCAAAAATGTTAAAAATAGAAAAATAAAATTTCCCTGACATGTCCCCTCAGGTGACACTGTCACATGAGTTGGGACATGTCCTTCACTTTAATGAAACTTTTATTAAATTTTTAAAAGCCTACATGAAACTTCATCCCGCCCGTGGATGAGGTTTGATGCTTTCTCTGAAGCCCGCCAGGGCTCCCGGCCTGCCCGCCAACCTTTAGGGCAGGTCCATTAATTAGTGTAATTACTTTTTGAACGGCCTCAATTGGCCGTTGACAGGTCGGCGGGCGCACAGCTGATTCGGCTGTGCCCCCGCCCACCTGAAAGTGGAAATGACGTGAGGTGACATCGAGAGTTCCGCCCGACCTCATCCTGTGTCATTTTATGCGTCGGTGAGCGGACCCCACCCCCCCCCCCCCAGCACGCCAACCTGGAAATCCTGCCGATTGGCTCAAATCCCACTATGACAATTGGTAGAATTTAAATTCAATTAGCCCATAAATCTGGAAGTGAAAGCTATTCTCAGTATTGGTGACCATGAAACTATCATTTATCGTCTTAGAAACTCATCTGGCTCTCTAATATCCTTTAGGGGAGGAAATCTGCTGTCCTTACCTGGCCTGGCCTACATGTGACTCCAGACCCACACAGCCATGTGGTTGACACTTAACTGCCCTCTGAAATGGCCGAGCAAACCACTCAGTTCAAGGGCAACTAGGGATGGGCAACAAGTGCTGGCCTTACCATCCCATGAAATAATTTTTTTTTAAAAACCCTTAGGTGTTCACTTTCTGGGCCAGAGAAGTTAATTAAAGATCATTAACAATTATCACACCGCTAAAAGGTAACCTTACATCCCATTGCCAAACAAAAACTCAGCAAGAAAGATCTACCCGTGGCTCACTCAGGACGTTAAGCATAGTATTAGATTAAAAGAAGAGGCATATAATGTTGCAAAGAACAATAGCAAATCGGGGGATTGGGAATGTTTTAGAAGCCAGCAGAGAGCCACCAAAACAGTGATAAAAAAGGGGCAAAAATAGAATGTGAGAACAAGGGGACATAAAAACAGATTGTAAAAACTTCTACAGGCACCGTAAGGAGGAACAGCATAGTTACAGTAAACATTGGTCCCTAAGAAGCAGAAACAGTCGAAATTATGGGGAAATGAGGAAATGGCAGAGGTGTCGAACAAACATTTGTATTTGCCTTCGCAGCAGAAGTCACCAGTTACGTACCAGAATAGAGGGCAAACTAAGTGTTAAAGAGGTGAGAAAGTAAGGAAATTAATACAAACAGAGAAAAGGCACGAGAGAAACTTAAGGGACTAAAATCCGACAAATCTCTGGGGCCTGATGGCCTACAGCCTAAGGTTCTAAAAGGGATAGCTGCAGACAGAGTGAATTCCCGAGATTGTGAAATGGACCCAGCAGACTGGAAGTTAGCGAATGTGAAACCGCTAATGAAAAAAGGAGGGAGAGAGGAATCAGGGAACAATAGGCCAGTTAGCCTGACATCTGTCAGGAAAATGCTGGAATCGATTATTAAGGAAGTCTTAGCAATGCACTTAGAAAATCATAATATGATCAGGCGATGTCAACATAGTTTTACGAAAGGGAAATCCAGTTTGACAAATTTATTAGGGTTTCTGTTCAAAGAGACTTGGGCGTGCCGGTACAAGAATCTCAGAAAGTTAGTTTGCAGGTGCAGCAAGCAGTTAGCAAGGTAAACGGCATAAAAGCAAAATACTGCGGATGCTGGAAATCTGAAACAGAAACGGAGGGCAGAATTTAGCCTTTGGCTGGCGGGCGGGCAGCCGACACCCGCCGCTGAAACGGGGCCTGCTGCCATTTTGAGTGGGCGGGCCAATTAAAGCCCGCCCAGCGGCCTGCCCGACGGGAAGCGCTATAGAACCATAGAACACTGCAGCACAGAAAACAGGCCATTCGGCCCTTCTAGTCTGTGCCGAAATATTATTCCGCTAGTCCCATTGACCTGCACCTAGTCCATAACCCTCCAGACTTCTCCCATCCATGTATCTATCTAATTTATTCTTAAAACTTAAGAGTGAGCCCACATTTACCACGTCAGATGGTAGCTCGTTCCACACTCTCACCACTCTGAGTGAAGAAGTTCCCCCTAATGTTCCCCCTAAACCTTTCCCCTTTCACCCTAAAGCCATGTCCTCTCGTGTTTATCTCTCCTAATCTAGGTGGAAAGAGCCTACTCGCATTTACTCTATCTATACCCCTCACAATTTTGTAAACTTCTATCAAATCTCCTCTCATTCTTCTACGCTCCAAGGAATAAAGTCCTAACGTGTTTAATCTTTCCCTGTAACTCAACTCTTTAAGACCCGGCAACATCCTAGTAAATCTTCTCTGCACTCTCTCAATCTTACTGATACCCTTCCTGTAGTTAGGCGACCAGAACTGCACACAATACTCCAAAGTTGGCCTCACCAGCAAGCTATGCGCTTCCTGTTCCGGGAGTGAGGGAATCCCCAACTGTCAAGGTGCGCTCTTTCGCGCATGTGCGCCGCTCCCTGAGGCAAAGTCCTGTCTCAGGGAGTTTAGTGAAAGGTAAATAAAGTCAAAAAATAGATACATTTCAAAATTATTAACATGTCCCCCTCATGTGACAATGTCACACGAGATGGGACATGTTGATGACAAACCCATAAAATTTATTAAATTTTTACAAAACGGTAATGAAACTTCATCCCGCCAATAATCTACAGGCCGCTGGGGCTCCTGGCCTGGCCGCCAGCCTTAAGGTTGGCCGGGCAGGGCATTTAACTATCTTAATGAGCCTGTCAATGGCCTCAATTGGCCATTGACAGGTCGGCGGGCGGACAGCTGATTTCGCTGTCCCCCCCGCCTTCCTGAATATTTAAATGGACGGGGATGACATCAGGGATTCCTCCCGACGTAATCCCGCGTCATTTTCCTGTCAGCGAGTGGGCCCCACCCCCAAATCGCTGAGGGGAAAATCCTGGCCAGAGAATGCTGGAAAAACTGAGCAGGTCTAACAGCATCTGTGGGGAGAGAAACAGAGTTAATGTTTCGAGTCCGTATGACCCGAATGGCATGTTGGCCTTTATTTCAGGGGGATTTGGAGTGCAAGAATAAGGAATCCTTGCAATAATTGTACAGGGATTTGGTGAGACCACACCTGGAACAGCGTGTGCAGTTTTGGTCTCCATATTTAAGAAAGGATATACTCGCATTGCTGGTGGTACAGCAAAGGCTTACTAAAATTGTCCCTGGGGTAAGAGGGTTGTCCCATGATGAGAGGCTCAGTAAATTGGGTCTATGTTCTCTGGATGTTAGAAGAATGATAGGTGATCTCATTGAAACATTCAAGATTCTGGAGGGGATTGACGGATCGACCCTGAGAATTGACCTTTCCACTGGTCGGGGAATCTAGAACATGGGGCTGCAGTTTCAAGGTAAAAGGACGATCATTTAGCACTGAGATGAGGAGAAATTTCTTCACTCAAAGGGTTGTGAATCTTTGGAATTCTCTACCCTGGAGGGATATGGGTTGTGGGCAGGAAGGTGAAGTTGAAGACCAAGATCAGCCATCGTCTTATTGAATGGTGGAGCAGGCTCGAGGGGCCATGTTGTCTACTCCTGCTCCCATCTCTTGCGTTCTTACACAGTTAATTATTAGACGTAACTTTCTGTGGCAAACATCATGGGCAATTATTGTGTAAATGCAGCAACTTCATGAAACCCGTGGGAAATTTCAGCACGTGATTAGGAAGGCAAATGGAATGGTGGCATTTATTGCAAGGGGAAATTTTACTGCAGCTGTACAGACCATAATAAGACCAGAAGATGCAGGAGCAGAAGTAGGCCGTTCGGCCCATCGAGTCTGCTCCACCATTCAATTAGATCATGGCTAATCTGATAATCCTCAACTCCCCTCTTTCCTGCCTTTTCCCCATAACCCTTGGTTCCCTTACTGATTAAAAACCTGTCTGTCTCAGCCTTGAATATACTTAACGACCCAGCCTCTACAGCCCTCTGTGGTGAAGAGTTCCACAGGTTGACTACCCTCTGAGAGAAGAAATTCCTCCTCATCGCTGTTTAAATGGGCGACCCCTTTACTCTGTGGGGCTTTGGTGAGACCACATCTGGAGTACTGTGTGTAGTTTTGGTCTCATTTGAAAAACAATATAATTGTGTTGGAAGCAGTTCAGAGACGGTTCACTCAACTCATTCCTGGGCTGAGGAGCTTATCTTATGAAGAAAGGTTGAGCAGGTTGGACCTAAACCCATTGGAGTTTAGAAGAATGAGAGGTGATCTTACTGAAACACACAAGATCCTAAGGGGGCTTGATGGTATGGATGGCAGAGGATGCCTTCCCTTGTGGGGGAGACTAGAACCAGGGGACACCGTTTGAGAATAAGAGCTCCACCTTTAAGACCAAAATGAGGAGAATGTTTTTTTTCAAAGGATTATTATCCTGTGGGTTTCCCTTCCCCAGAGAGCAGCGGAGGCTGGGTCATTGAATTCATTCAAGGCTGAGTGAGACAGAATTTTTATAGAAAAGGGAATTAAGACTTAGGGTTGCAGGTCGCTTTAAAAAGATGACTTAAAGCACCTGACCTCAGCAAAGGAGGTGCAGTCGGTGGGCTACAGCAATACCTGAGCATCGCAAGGCAATTCCCAGGGCACAGCTGGTCCTCCCCCCACATACCCAAACTTACCCCCCACCACCCCCCGAGTCGGGAATCAGCCCCGTTAAATATGGAAGAAAGGAAGAAACGGGAAACGAAGAGTGCAGGAAGAGGCAAAAGAGGAAAAGAAAGATTGCATTTATGTAACGCTTTTCACAACTACTGGGCGTCTCAAAATGCCTTACAGCGAATGAAGTAGAATCGTGGAATCGTAACAGTGCTGAAGGAGGCCATTTGGCCCATTGTGTCTGTGCTTGCTCTCTGCAAGAGCGACTCACCTAGTGCCACACTCCCTGTAGCCCTGCAAATTGTTCCTCTCCTTTTGAAAGTTGAACCTACCTTCGCCACGTGGTCTGAGACCATGTATTCCAGGTCCTAACCACTGGCTGCGTAGAAAAAGAATTTCCTCATGTCGCCATTGCTTCTTTTGCCAATCACGACTTATCCATAAAAGGCAAAGTACCTTTGAAGCATGGCCGCTGTTATAATGGAGGAAACGTGGCAACCAAGTCACAGGTCTCTGCTTCGGGATTCGTTCCGCTCCCGATTATTCTAGAACAATGCAGCTTGAAACACTATCATTTTACAATTACTATTCCTCTGCTCCTGAGTCAGACTGGGTGGAGAACAACTTTTCCAGTAGAAGGGGGTCCAAATGGGACATACGAAAGAACACAGAGATTTGTGCTTTGTGGGACACGAACATCCAGGGCAAGAGATTGGGTCATAAATCACAAAGTTAAAAGCTTTGCCAGCATCGTGTGATCTCCAATGAATATGTTACATCATTGAAGCAGCCTCCAGCCTGTGTTATTTGATATAATCCAGGTTGAAACATACAAGATCCTTAGGGGATTTGATAGGGTAGGATGCAGGTGGACGTTTCCACTTGTCGGAGCAACTAGAGCCAGGGGAGGCAGTTCAAGAATAAAATATCTACTGCTTAAGACCGAGTTGAGGAGAAATTTTTTTCTCTCAAAGGGCCGTTAGTCTGCGGAATTCTCTCCCCCAGAGAGCAGTGGAGGCTGGGTCATTGGATATATCCAAGGCTGAGTTAGGCAGATTTTTGATTGGCAAGGGAGTCAAAGGTTATGGGGAAAGACAGCAAAGTGGTGCTGAGACCACAGCCAGATCAGCCATGGTCTTATTGGCTAGTGGAGCAGGCTTGAAGGGCCGAATGGCCTACTCCTGCTCCCAAGTCCTATTTCCTACATTCCTACGTACAGGTGAATTTTGGGCTGGGGTGGGGGGGTGGGATTTTACAGCACGGTAACAAATAGAAATAGGATCAAATCATTTCAGTTGCTAATCCTTCATGCTTTGAGCTGCAATCACACTGAGTTTGATTCCAAGGGGCTGAATTTTATAACGCTTTGCCAGCGTGTTTGAAGGTAGAGGGTGCTGGTAATATGCAGCACGTGGTCTTCCCAGCACCTTCCCGCTTGCTCCTGACCAGTCTCCCACTTTACAGGCGCGAGGTGGTGTTGGGCGGCCTGTTCTCCCTTTGGGCCGATTGAAACCCGATTGATGGCCGCATAAGTGCCTCATCCAGCGTCTGCCATGATTTGACGAATGGCAGGGAGAGGCCCAGGACAAGCGGGTGGCCTGGCAGCTTTTACTGAGCAAGGAGGAGGGAAAACTCCTTTGGTGATCGGAGTGGGGGGGTGGGGTGGGGGGGGGGGGTGGGTGGGGGGGTGTCCCCTGTGCCCATTGGAGCCATTCCCACACCCTTCCCCACCCCCTACATGATCATATTGCCCCTCATTTATCCGTCCCACCCAGCCTCTCAAACCCAACCTCCAACCCCCACCCGCCTCACCACCCCCTCCCTTGGGTCTGCCAGCTAGGCCCTGCCTGATATCCCAGACCCTTCTGAAGTTCAGCAGCCGTAACCTCCTCTCCCTCGGTGATGGTTCGTAGTCCCGGAGGTGGTCACCGCTCAAGCCTGGAGCTGCTGCAGCTGCAGAGCTGCCGGCCGGTGTGTTGGCTGGCGGCTTGGCTAAAGTGGGATTTGCTTGTCAGGTTACTTTTTTTTTATTCATTCGCGGGATGTGGGTGTCGCTGGCTGGGCCCAGCATTTCTTGCCCATCCCTAATTGCCCCTTGAGAAGGTGGTGGTGGTGAGCTGCCTTCTTGAACCGCTGCAGTCCATGTGGTGTAGGTACACCCACAGTGCTGTTAGGGAGGGAGTTCCAGGATTTTGGCCCAGTGATGGGGTTGGAAGACTCATCCTTAGACAATTAATGCCCCTCTGAATATAAAACAGCTGCAGGGAAGGCGGCTTTTTTGTGGGTGGGTTCTCGTCTGGCTTTTTACTCGGGGGGTGGGTGGGTTGGGGGTGTCACTGGGGGGGGCGGGGTTGGGCTGTAACACGGTGCCCTGTAAATTCAAGCCCAATGTTAAACCTCCCAACCCCAAACTCACCTGTTTCCCATTTTGACGGGGTCGGGGACAAGGGGGAGAAGGCGGCTGACCTGGTCTGAGAAGGCGGGTCACTCTTTTCAATATTTTTAAGTGTTTGCGTGCCTTTCATGCTTTTTCTATTTTAGATTTGACTCTGGCCAGCCTGGGAAACGCTGTGTGGGGATATACCAAGGCAGCCTCCCTGCGGGTTCCCAGGGTTGTTGGGGGTGGGGGGGCAGAGAGGGGGGGCTTCCTTAATGGCCTCTCCACAGGTCATGGAGGGGCCCCTGTCGACCAATGGCCATTGCCACAGCTCCAAAGCCATAAACGGAGGGGTTCACCCCTCCGATCGTGGGGACCTGCCTGACCGGCCCCAGCACGTTAACTAAAAACGTGGCCGACTTTCGAGAGTGCCTCAACATGGAGGCCCCATCTTTCCCCTGCATGCAGCCTCCACAATGGTCACCTCTACCACCAGCGGGGACGGGCCACAGATTGGGCGGGCAGCTCTAGGGGAGGGTGTCTTTATATGGCCTGTTAGAAGCCTGCCGGAATCCTGCTGTCCGCCCCCCACCCCGTGTGCTTGGGACTAATCTGCGATCCCAGTGATGGGGCTTCCTAGCTTTTGGATTAACTCTAGGTACAAGCTCTCCCTTTTTAAAACACTGATCAGGTGGAGAATTGTGGTCAGTCCAGGGCACCACAATTTAGGAGGGATGTGAAGGGTCCTTGAGAGGGTGGGGAGGGGATTTACTAGAATGGTTCCAGCGATGAGGGGTTTCAACTACGAGATTAGGTTGGAGAAGCTGGGGTTATTTTCTTTGCAGTAAAGGAGGCTGAGGAGAGATTTGATAGAGGTGTACAAACAAGGACTGGTGGTGATGGCATAGACTTAAAGCTTTGGGCAAAAGATAGAGGGGAAAAGCTTTTTTACACAGTGAGTGGTCTGGAACCTGCTGCCCATGAAGATGGCCTGCTTCTTCTCCTGTATCATATGTTCGTATGGTGAAAGAAGAGACAATGAATGATTTCAAAGGGACTTGGATGGACACTTGCGGGAAATTTGCGGAGCTACAGGGACAGAGTTGGGGGAATGGGATTAACTAGCCTGCCCTACAGAGAGCCAGCATGGACTCAAAGGGCTGAATGGCCTCCTTCTGTGCCATGTCACTCTATGACACTATGAGTAGGTGTTCCAGCTCACCCTGCTGTGGCTGAACTTCTCTATAGGCTCCACTCTCCCACCTTATCATCACATCACTTTTCAAATCCTTCCATGATCTTGCTGATCTCTATCCTCTGCAACCTCCACCAGCCCTACAGCCCTCTGAGATTTCCGTGCTCCTCCAATTCTGGCCTCTTGTACAGGCCCCATTCCACCATTGGAGGCTGCGCCTTCAGCTGCCTATCCTCTAGGTTCTAAAATTTCCTCCCCAAATCTCCCCACTTCTCCACCTCATTTCACTCCTCCACGATGTTCCTTTAAACCTTTGACCAAGTTTTAGGTCGCCTGTCTGAATATCGCCTTAAGTGCCTCGATGCCAGATTTTGATCGATAATGCCACCTGTGAAGCAACTTGGAATATTTTACTACTTTGAAGGTGCTATATAAATACACATTTTTGTTGAGTGCTGCAGGGCTAGCTCTTGGATTCTCGATCTAGCGGGAGATGGGAAGTAACTAGTTCAGTTTTATTTTTGCATGATGGATGTTACAGGCAGGGAGATGTTTAGTCAGGATTGATATCACCTTCCTAACTTTCAAGGTATGGACTTCATTCAATGTGGACTTTTTGAAAGTGACTTTAAAAAGTTGAAAATGCGCTGCAAAGATGGCTACCGAGAGTCCGATAATCGTTTGTGATTTCTGCACAGACAAAGAATTATCTCAGGTCTCTGGAAAGCTCTTAAAATGTAAATGACCGTGGGCGGAATGACCTCCCTTGAAAATGCATTCAAAATGAAAAACCACTTGCGAATTACCCCCTGTGACTGGGTATTTACCGAAACTCAAAATCAATAACCCCACCCCCACATGCGTTTGATAAAGAGAAGTGCGGCAAAACCAGTTTATCACAAGCAGGTGTGAACAGCCACCATTGTGTAGCAATGGCTTTTAACTTCAAATCCCTTGTGTGGGCAACAGTAAATATCCTCACTTCTGACCTTGTGATGGAAGGAAGGTCATTATGAAGAAGTTGAAGATGGTTGGAGCAAGGACACTACCCTGAGGAACTCCTGCAGTGATGTCCTGGAGCTGAGCTGACTGACCTCCAACGACCACAACCATCTTCCTTTCTGCTAGGTATGATTGCAACCAGCAGAGGGTTTTCCCCTAATTCCCATTGACCCCAGTTTTGCTAGGGCTCCTTGATGCCACACTTGGTCAAATGCTGCCTTGGGGCGGAATCAGGAACGGGCGCATGCAGGTGCACCTCCAATCGGCCCCCCCCGATTGGGGGCGTGCCGCCATTTTATGTGGGCGGGCCAATTAAGCACTATGCGCTCCCTGTGCGGGTGGGGGATGCGGGGGTATTCCCTAAGCCGAGAGTGCTCTCTTTCGCACATGCGCATAAAAGAGCTCACTCATCCCCCTGAGGCTAAGTGCAGCCTCAGGGAGATTGGCGTCAAATTCAAAAATGTTAAAAATGGAAAAATATAATTTCCCTGATTTGTCCCCTCATGTGACACTGTCACATGAGTTGGGACATGTCCATCACTTTTAGTTAAACTTTTATTAAATTTTTTAAAATCCACATGAAACCACATCCCGCCCGTGGATTAGGTTTGATGCTTTCTCTGAAGCCCGCCAGGGCTCCCGGCCTGCCCGCCAACTTTAAGATTGGATGGGCAGGTCTTTAACTACTGCAATTACTTTTTAAATGGCCTCAATTGGCCGTTGACAGTTCGGCGGGCGCACAGCTGATTCGGCTGCGCCCCCGCCCACCTGAAAATTGAAATGACTCGGGGTGACATCGGGAGTTCTGCCCGACCTCATCCTGCGCCATTTTACGTGTCGGCATGTGGGTCCCACCCACCGCACGCCAACCGGGAAATCCTGCCCTTGATGTCAAGGGCAGTCACTTTCACCTCACCGCGGGAGTTCAGTTGTTTTGTCCATGTTTGAACCAAGGCTGCGATGAGGTCAGGAGCTGAGTGGCCCTGGCGGAATCCAAACTGGGCCTCAGTGAGCAGGTTATTGCTAAGGAAGTGCCGCTTGATAGCACTGTTGATGACCCCTTCCATTACTTTACTGATGATTGAGAGTAGACTGATGGGGCGGTAATTGTTTGGGTTGGCTAGGGGCGCGGCAAGTTCTGGAGCACAAGTCTTCAGTATTATTGCCGGAATATTGTCAGGGCCATTGCCATTGCAGTATCCAGTGCTTTCAGCCATGTTTTGATATCATGTGGAGTGAATCGAATTGGCTAGAGACTGGCATCTGTGATGCTGGGGACCTCCAGAAGAGGGCGCGATGTATCCTCCACTCGGCACTTCTGGCTGATGACTCTTGCAAATGTTTCAGCCTTATCTTTTGCACTGATGTGCTGGGCTCAAATATACTGTACATGAAGTCTGCTCCCAGTGCCAGGACAGGGATCAGCTCCTTCCTAAGAGGCGTGGGTCGCTCTGAGAAGAGCCTTTGGGTTCAGATGTTGGCAATTTGCTCGGGCTGTTTCACTTCCTTCCTTTCTCAGGCTGTTTTCTCAGCCTTTGCTGCTTTCACTTTGGGTTTAGACTTCAATTTTATAAAAGCTTTCTGGCAGATTGGGTGCCGTAGAGTGATGTCTGCACGGACCAGTGCCATTTTGGGTTGGCAGTGTTATAAAACATTGGTTCGGCCTCAAAGGGTGTCCAATTCTGGGCATCACACTTTAGGAAGGGTGTGAAGGCATTGGGGAGGGTGCAGAAACGAGTTACGTGAATGATTTCCAGAGATGAGGAAGCTCAATGATGTGGACAGTTTGGAGAAGCTGGTGTTGTTCCCCTTAGAGAAGAGAAGGTTGAGAGGATTTGCTGGGAGGTATGCAAAATCATGAAGGGTCTGGACAGAGGAGATAGGGAGAAACTGCTCCCATTAGTGGAAGGATCAAGAGCCAGAGGACACCGAGTTAAGGTGACCGGCAGAAGAACCAAAGGCAACATGAGGAAAAACCTATTTTACGCGGCGAGTGGTTAGGGTCTGGAATGCACTGCCCGAGAGTGTGGGGGAGGCAGGTTCAAATCATGTCTTTCAAAAGGGAATTGGATAATTAGCTAAAGAGGAAAAAATTTGAAGGGTTTTGTGAGGGTAGGGGAGTAGGGCTGGCTCAATGGCCCTTGCAGAGAGTTGGTGTGGGCTCGATGGGATAAATGGCCTCTTTCTGTGCTGTGACCTTTATGATACTATGATTTGAAATGGGTAAAATTGATAAGGGTAACAAACAACAGGCTGACACTCCAGTGCCATTACTGAGGGGGTGCTGCACTGTCAGAAGTGCCATCTTTCAGATGGGCGATTAACCTGAGGCTCCACCTGCTCTCTCTCACGTGGCCACCTTTTTGAAGAAGGCACTGGGAGTGGGGGTTGAGGAGGGTGGTGGATGGGGCTGGGGGTTGGGGTGGTGGTGGATTGGGGTGGGGGGTTGGGGTGTTGCTGGATGGGGGTGGGTGTTGGGAGTAGTGGTGGATGGGGTGGGAATTGGGGGGTGGTGGATGGGATTGGGGGTGGGGGTTGTGGGGGTGGTGGATGGGGGTTGGGGGGTGGTGGATGGGGGTGGGAGTTGGGGTGGTGGTGGATTGGGGTGGGGGGTTGAGGAGGGTGGTGGATGGGGGTGGGGATTGGGGTGGTGGTGGATTGGGGTGGGGGGTTGAGGAGGGTGGTGGATGGGGGTGGGTGTTGGGGTGGTGGTGGATTGGGGTGGGGGGTTGAGGAGGGTGGTGGATGGGGGTGGGGGTTGGGGTGGTGGTGGATTGGGGTGGGGTGTTGCTGGATGGGGGTGGGTGTTGGGAGTAGTGGTGGATGGGGTGGGGATTGGGGGGTGGTGGACGGGGGTGGGGGTTGGGTGGTGATGGATGGGGGTGGTGGGGGGGTGGTGGATGGGGGTGGGAGTTGGGGGGTGGTGGATGGGAGTGTGGGTGGGGGTTGGGGGGAGGTGGATGGGGTGGTGGAGGTTGGGGGGAGGTGGATGGGGGTGGGGGTTGGGGGGTGGTGGATGGGGGTGGTGGGTGGGGGGTTGGGGTGGTGGTGGATGGGGTGGGGATTGGGGGGTGGTGGATGGGGGTGGTGGGTGGGGGTTGGGGAGGTGTTTGATTGGGCTGGGGATTGGGGGGTGGTGGGTGGGGGTGGGGGCTGGGGAGTGGTGGATGGGGTGGGGATTGGGGAGGTGGTGGATAGGGGTGGGTGTTGGGGGGGTGGATGGGGGTGTGGGTTGGGGGGTGGTGCGTGCGGTTGGGGTGGGGGTTGCGGGGGTGGTGGGTGGGTGTTGGGTTGGTGGTGGATGGGGGGGGTGGCTTGGGGGGTGGTGGGTGGGGGTGTGGGGAATTCTCCCAGCAGAAGGTCTTTGTCGCAACTCTGAGAGGGTTTTGAATGCATTAACATTTTCTCACTTCCAAAATATGTAAAGCAATTAGTGAAAGAATGTTGGTAACTCCCAGAATGGTCTGCAAGCCATCAAAAAGCGATAGAAAAATTGTGCGGAGTGTCAGACGGTTTTATGACGTCCCCTCTTTGCAATTATAAGTCTTTCCGATTTATCTGCTAGTTTGGTGGGATTCTGTGCGTGTAATTTTGACTTTGAGTGATACCCCTCCAGCTGCCTATCCCTCCCGATATTCATTCTTGGTGGCAGCAGGGTGTAAGGTGAGGCAACTATTCTTCAGTTTGCCTTTGGGGTGTGGATGGGAAGGGGAGGGGAGAAAAGGAGAAACCATTCTGCACTGTCTCTCAGGTCATTAACCCTTACACTACCGGCACATTCAAGAAGGATTGACTGACATTTCCCAATGCTTAGCTGAGAGACACAAAACCAAACAGGGTGGTTCCAGGTTTGATTTTCTTGCTGAGTTAGAGGAGCAGAGCCAAGATAGAATTATACAATTATACAGCACAGAACGAGGCCATTCAGCCCATTGTGCCTCTGCCAGCTTTTGGCAGAGCTATCCAATTAGTCCCATTCTCCCTGCTCTTTCCCAGTTGCCCTATAATCCTTTTTGCTTCAAGCAACCATCCAACTCTTTTATGAAAGTTACTATTTGTTACGACCACAGCTGATGTCATTCGCTGAGCAAGCCAAATTCCTGAGGGAAACTTGTCTTATCGATCATAACCTTTTTTTTTGTATTTTGAAAATGAAGGAAAGAACTATTGATCCCAGAAGCTTAGAATCCCAGTAACACTTCAAGGATTTTAAAATTAAAAGATTTATTAACAAGAAGGAAAAAAAAAACTTAAGCACATAAGATTAAGCTACACAGTTAAAACAGTTTTACAAAACAGGTCAGGATACGCAAGTAAACTACTTGGAAACAGCTCACTTGTAGATTTTTAACCATAAAAATCCAGTAATATTACCCCAAGGCAAACTGCTGTCACATTAGTAAAGGCATACCACATGACTTCTCATTCTCTTCTACTTTGCTGTGGAAATCCAAAAGAAAGGTTCAGAAACAGACTGCTTCCTGAGAGCAAAGACTTCTCTGGCTTGAAAACTCGATGGCTGCTTCAAATTCACGAATTTCGCACATTCTCCCAGCTCTGATCTGGTCTCAGGGCCTCTCCCCACCACACAGCCACCCAACTCAGCTCAACATCTTTCCTTAAATATCCTCTTCCCCTTTCATCTTAGATTCCATTGTCCTAAGCACCTCTTTGAACTCAACTTTTCCAAAATATGAAAATCTTTCATGTTTTCCTATTGCCTCCACTTTCAGGTCAAATAAAATTTAGTAACCTCCGCTTGTTTACTTATGAAACCTGTGTAACTTGTAAAAGTTCCTTGTCAATTCTAAACCAGCCTTTGAAATTTAACAGCTGAAAAGTTAAGTCCCTACTTATCTCATAATGCAAACTTTACCCGGCCTATTTACTTGTAAGCCCAACCTCTCAATACAAATGCAGGAGCCTAACACCTTTACCTTCCATCTCTCAGTTCCCACAGACAAGTTGTCTTTACTAACCTTCCCCCCAGTTTAATTAATCACGGGCACACAGCCTTGTTTATAGAATGCCGCCATATTCCCCAAATTATCTTTAAAATAATATTCGTCTTCACATACTGAATTTGCTTCCACCGCCCCCTCAGGCAGCACATTCCAGATCACAAATAGCTTGCTGGGTACAAAAAAATGTTTCCTCATGTCGCCTCTGCTTCTCTTATCAATTATTTTAAAGCTGTGTCCTCTGCTTAATGACCCTCCTGCCACTGGAAATGGTTTCCCCCCTAGTTACTCAGACAAAACCATTCATAGTGTTGAACACCTCTATTGAATCTCCTCCTAAACGTTGCTGCTTTGAGGAGAACAATCCCAGCTCCTCCAGTTTCTTCAAATAACTGAAGTCCCTCACCTCTGGTAATTCTCCAAGATTGAGATAGGAATGTTATAAAGTGGCCTCCGCTAAATGGTTTAGGATGGGGCAAAGTTGGCGAGGGTTTCCACTCGCAATCACTACTTGGTTTGCATTTTGGGAGTGTGCCATGTTTGGATGCGTGGCATAGATATCAGGTTAAGGTACATTAAGAAGGGGGAAAGTTACCTGGACACTTTTCCAGGAGGCGGTCACACCCCTTAGGCTAGGGTCATCTGATTTGGTCCATGGTCAGGGACAGGATGGTGTGACTGCAATGAGGCAGATACGGAGAATGAGATGGGAGAAGTGGAGGAGCTTCAGCCCTTGCAATAGTCCAACAGGTTCGAGGTTCTCGCAGTATGTATGGATGAAAGTGAGAGCTGCAAGATGGATCAGCGAACTGACCATGGCACCATGGTACACCAAGCCATTCAAGTGGAGGGGAGTTAACAGGAATGTAGTGATGGTAAGAGTCAGTATAGGCAGAGGATAGACACAGTTCTCTACAACCAAGAATGTGAGCCCAGATGGCTGTGTTGCCTGCCCAGTGCCAGGGTTCAGGACATCTGCTTGGGAATGGAGAGGAACTTGCAATGGGAGGGGAAGGGTCCAGTTGCTGTGGTCCACGTTAGTACCAACGACATAAATAAGATTAGGAAAGAAGTTCTGCTGAGGGAGTGCGAGCAGCTGGGGCTAAATTAAAAAGTAGAACCTCAAAGATAATAATCTCTGGATTTTCACCTGAACCATGAGAAAATTGGTGTGGGGTAATTAAGATTAGAGTCTGAAGGTGTGGCTCAAGGATTGATGTGGGAAAAATGGATTTCGATTCATGAGGCACTGGCACCAGCACTGGGGAAAGTTAGAGCGCTACCTTTGGGACTGGTTTCAACTGAACTGAGCTGGGACCAGTGTTTGGGTGAGTCATATAACTAGGGTAGTAGAGAGAGCTTTATACTAAATAGCGGGGGCAAGGGATCATGTGAGAGGAGATGTAGTAAATCAAAGGGTAACAATGAAGTAATAAGCAAGGTAGCAATTTGGGTAAAGATTACCAGAGTGAGGCGGGAAGAGACAGAGAGTACAAACTTAAGAGTTCACCATCAGATAAAGACAGAGATTGCAAAAGTGGTAGAAAGATTACGTTAAAGGCTTTGTATCTGAATGTGTGTAGCAGTTGCAACAAAATGGATGAATTGTTAACACATGTAGAAATAAATATGTATGACCTGATAGCCACTAGAAGGGCATGGTTGCAGATTGACCAAGGCTGGGACCTGAATGTTAAGGGTATTTGACATTTTGAAAAGATAGGAAGCTAGGAAAAGGTGGTGGGGTAGCTCTGTTAATTAAGATTGTGAAGAGTAGTGAGAAATGACCTTAGCTTGAAAGAGCAAGATGTAGAATCAGTTTGGGTAGATATAAGAAATAGGAAAGGTAAGAGATCACTTGTGTATAGGCTCCTTCATGGTAGTTACACTGTAGGACAGAGCATACAGGAAGAAATAACTTGAGTGTGTAAGAAAGGTACCGTAATAATCATGGGTGAATTAATTTACACGTAGATTGGGTGAATCAGATTGGCAATGGCAGCCTGGAAAATGAGTTTGTAGAATGTATCGGGGACAATTTTTCAGAGTAGTACATTCTAGTGCCAACCAAGGAACAGGCTATTCTAGACCTGGTAGTGAACAATGAGAAGGATTAATCAATAACCTCATGGTAAAGGAGCCTTTAGGTAACAGTAATTGTAGAATAATAGAATTTCATGTTTAGTTTGAAGAGGAGAAGTGTGGGTCTAAAGCTAGTGTTTTAAACCTAAATAAATGTAATTATAAGGCTATGAAATCAGAACTAGCTAAAATGAACTGGGAAAGTAGGTTAAAAGGTAGGACAGTAGAGATGCAGTTATAGACTTTTAAGGAGATATTTAATAACTCACAGCAAAGATTTATCCAAGTGAGAAAGAAAGACTGCATTATCCAAGCTCAATAAGGAATTTAAGGATTGTATCAAATTAAAAGGAACACTACAAATTTGCAAAGATTGGTGGTAGGTCAGAAGATTGGTCAGATTTTAAGAATGAGCAAAGAATGACTAACTAAAATAAGGAAGGAGAAATTGGAGTCTGAGAAAAAGTTAGTTAGTAATATAAAAGCAGGTAGTAAAAAGTATTTAAGTAGGGAAAGAGTAACGTAAACTAGTGTTGGTCCTCTAGCCAGTGAGTTTGTGGAATTGATAATAGAAAACAAGGAGCAGTTGAACAGATATTTTGTGTCTGTCTTCACTGTAGAAGACGTAGAAAACTTTCCAAAGATACTTCAAAACTAAGAGGTAAACAGGAGATAGGAATTAAAACATTCACCATAACTAGGGAAAAAGGTGCTGGCAAAACTATTAGTCCGACAAGTCCCCAGGACCAGATGGCCTGCGTCTCAGGGTCTTAGAAGAGGTGGCTGCAGAGACAGTAAACGCATTGGTTATAATCTCCTAAAATTCCTCAGATTCTGGAAGGGTCCCAGTGGATTGTAAAAGACCTAATGTAACACCTTTATTCAAAAAAAGAAGGGAGGCAGAAAGCAGGAAACTACAGGCCAGTTAGCCTAGCATCTGTGATAGGAAAATTGCGATAATCCATTATTAAGGAGGTTATTGCAAAATACTTAGAAAATCATGATGTGATCAGGCAGAGTCAACATGTCTTTGTGAAAGGGAAACGGAGTTTAACTAATTTATTGGAGTTATTGAGGAAGTAATAAGCAAGGTCGATAAAGGGGAACTTGTAGATGTGGTGTATTTGGATTTTCAGAAGGCTTTTGATAAGGTGCCGCATCAAAGGTTACTACACAAGATAAGAGAAAATGGTGTTGGAGGTAACATATTAGCATGGATAAAGGATTGGTTAGCTAGCAGGAAGCAGGGAGTAGGGATAAGTGGATCTTCCTTGGATTAGCAAGCTGTAACTAGCAGAGAAGCCACAGGGATCAGTGCTGGGGCCACAACTTTTTACAATTTCTATAAATGATTTTGATGAAGGGGCTGAATGTATGGTAGCTAAATTTACCAATGACACCAAGATAGGGAGGAAAGTAAGCTGTCAAGAGGAGGTGGAGAGTCTGCAAAGGGATATAGACAAGGTAAGTGAGTGGACAAAAAATTTGGCAAATGGAGTACAATGTGAGAAAATGCGAACTTGTCCACTTTGGCAGGAAGAATAGAAAAGCTGCTTATTATTTAAATGGAGAGAGATTGCAGAACTTGGTTGTACAGAGAGATGTGGGTGACCTGGAACATTAATCACAAAAAGGTACAGGATGCAGGTACAGCAAATGATTAGGAAAGCAAATGTAATCACAGAATCATAGAATCACAAAATTGATTTGCACCTCATCCACAATCTTAAGCATCCATTCGCTCCACCACCGACACACAGTAGCAGCAGTGTGTACCGTCTACAAGATGCACTGCAGCAACTCACCAAGACTCCTTCAACAGCATCTTCCAAACCCACGAACTAGAAGGGCAAAGGCAGCCGACATATTGGAACACGAGCAAGTTCCCCTCCAAGCCACACACCATCCTGACTTGGAAATATATCGCCGTTCCTTCACTGTCGCTGGGTCAAAATCCTGGAACTCCTTCCCTAACAGCACTGTGGGTGTACCTACACCACATGGACGGCAGCGGTTCATGAAGGCAGCTCACCACCACCTTCTCAAGGGGAGGTGGTGGCGTAGTGGTATTGTAACCGGACTGGTATTCCAGAGATTAAAAACAAAAAACTACTGCGGACTTTCCGCAGTTGTTTTGGTATTCCAGAGATGCAGGGTAACCCCCTGGGGACCCATGTTTGAATTCCATCCACGGCAGAGAGTGAAATCTAAATTTAAATTGTAATGATGACCATGAAACCATTGCCTGGTTCACTAATGTCCTTTAGGGAAGGAAATCTGCCATCCTTATCTGGCCTGGCCTACATGTGACTCCAGACCCACAGCAATGTGGTTGGCTCTTAAGTGCCATTCAGTGCTCAAGGGCAATTAGGGGTGGGCAATAAATGCTGGCCTACCAGCATTGCCCACGTCCCATGAACGAATAAAAAAAAAGCTAAAATTTTGGGGGAGAGAGTCCCGATTTCCTCTGCCCTTTGCGTGAAGAAATGTTCTCTGTGATCATCCCCGAACAGGCTAGCTCTAATTTTAAGCCTACGTCCACTTGTGCTGGATTTCCCCACCAGGAGGAATAGTTTGTCTCTACCCAACAATATCAAATCCTTTTAACATTTTAAATATCTCGATCAGATTGCCACTCAAGCTCCAATATCCAAGGAATAAAAATCAAGTTTCTGCAACCCGTCCTCATAATGTAAGCTTCTAATCCCTGATATCGTTCTGGTGACTCAAATCTATTAATTCACAGGGTGGGAGCCTCACTGGTGAGGTCGGCATTATTGCCCTAATTGCCCTTGAACTCAGTGGCTGCTTGGCCATTTCAGAGTTCAGGGTCAACCACATTGCTGTGGGTCTGGAGCCACATGTAGGCCAGACCAGGTAAGGGCGGCAGATTTCCTTCCCTAAAGGGACATGAATGAACCAGACGGGTTTTCACAATATCACGGTCACCATCACTGAGTCTAGCTTTTCGATTCCAGGTTACTAATTGAATTTAAATTCCGCTGGCAGGTGCAATTTGAACCGGTGTCCCCAGAGCATTAGTCTGGGCCTCTGGGTTATTAGCCTAGTGACACCACCGTCTCCCACTGATTAAAGAGCAGGTCATCTTTTTTTTAGTGGTGTTGATCAAGAGATAAGTATTGACCAGGACACCAGGGAAAGCTCTCCTCTGAGCCAGCAGCCAAGCGCTCTTTTACATCTCCCTGAGTGGGCAGACGGCACCTTGTGTCTAACTCCTTACCCGAAAGACCACATCACCCACAGATAACGCAAATACTGAGCCTGTCCTCGATTCGCAGAGACAACAGTTCTGGTCAAACCACTGCTGCTGAAGCTGACGATGAATCATTCATGCCAAGCTTTGGGAAATATCTTTGTACGAAACCAATGTGGTTACAATAAGGCAATGCAGCAACCAGGCCACCTGCATCATTCTTTAACGGTCTAAATGTATGTCTGCTTAGCAGATCTTCCATTATGCAGCGGAGCGGTTATAATTAACCATTCAAAGTGTTTCATTGAAGGCGAGGGAATCATGCCAACTCCTCAGGGAATTGTGATATGAAGTCACTTACATTAATTTCCTGGAAAATGTGTGCAAGATTAATGATGCACTGCTGTAGGAAGAACAAGGAGAGCATCAAAACTAAATGGTAACATTATCAGTGAAGGGTAAACATACATATTTCTTCGAATCAAAAACAGAAAGTGCTGGAAAAGCTCGGCAGGTCTAACAGCGTCTGCGGCGAGAAAAACAAGCTTAAAGTTTCGAGTCCGTATGACTCTTCTTCAGAGCATTCAAATCTTTGAATGTTGCAGGACAAGTTGAGAATTAAATGTGGGTAGTAAGCATTTGCTGCCCATCCCTAATTGCCCTTGAACTGAGTGGTTTGCTCGGCCATTTCAGAGGGGCAGTTAAGAGTCAGCCACATTGCTGTGGGCCTAGAGTCACATGTAGGCCAGACTGGGTAAGGACGGCAGATTTCCTTCCCTAAAGGACATTAGTGAACCAGATGGGTTTTTACAACAATCGATGACAGTTTCATGCTCACTCTTACTGAGACTAGCTTTCAATTCCAGACTGAATTAATCAAATTTAAATTCCACCAGCTGCTGTGCTGAGATGTGAGCCCCTCTCCCCAGAGCCTCTGGATTACGAGTCCAGTGACATTACCACCATATCACCGTCTTCACCAGCAGCTTCCCCTGATGCTTGGCTTCATAAATAAAGGTAAATTTGTTACACAAGCAAGGTGGTTTATTCAAACTTAGTGACAGCCGTGCCTCAATGGGGAGTGTTCTCTGAGTCAGAAAGTTGTGTGTTGAAGTTCCAGTCCAGGGCCTTGAGTACAAAACCCAAGGCTGATGCTCCAAAGCAGTAATGAGAGAGTGCTGCACTGTCGGAGGTGCCATCTTTCTGATGAGATGTCAAACCAGGGCACCGCCTGCCCTCTGTGTTGGCAGTATAAGATCCCATGGGCACTCTTTTGAAGAAGAGCAGGTGAGTTCTCCCTGGTGTCGTTCTGAGCCCATAGACTTAAACTCAATTAACATCACTAAAAAAAGATTATGTTGCTGTTTGTGGGAGCTTGCTGTGCACAAATTGGCTCCCATGTTTCCTACATTATAACAATTCAAAACTTGACTATAAATTGCTCTGAGGTGTCCTGAGATGATGAACGGTGTTATATAAATGCAAGTCATTATGTTGTTTATGACGACCATGGTCTGGGTAATTTTGCTGAGTATTTAGCCAGTGATGCCCACATCCCATGAATAAATTTTTGTTAAAATAGCTTCTAGCCAGTCAGGCAAACTGTCACAAATATAAAGTGACCTTAATCATTCATTTCCAAATACAATAATCGTTTTATCTGTGGCTGCGTTTATGTAAAATCTGAGGGCATAAATACTGTTATTGTGCTTATGACCTTAGATTGATGTGGGTGACAGCTGGGAATGGGTTCTATTTATTGTGAGATAGAGCCAGCAGTCTGATTTCGGTTCCAATGTGTCTGGAGGGGGGGAGGCGATGTCGTGATGGTATGGTGGACTAGTAATCCTGAGAGACATGACTGCTCTTATTAGGTTTCACCATGTTGAACGCCCAGTCTTCTTCGTTACCGCTAACAACATCGCGGGGGAGGACAAGAAGAGGGCGATTCTTTTGTCCGCATGCGGGAGCCAAAACGTATGGGCTGATCCGCAGCCTCACGTCACCCAACACCCCCGATATGAAGACTTTCGATGAGTTAGTAAACATTGTAAAAAAAACCACCTGAAGCTAAAGCCCTCAGTCACTATGCAGCATTTTAAATTCAATTCGAGGAATAGGCTTCCAGGAGAGACAATCGCTGGCTATGTAGCTGCTTTAAAGGGATTAACGGAATATTGTGAATTCGGAACTTCAATTCATGACATGTTGAGAGACAGATTGATATGCGGAATCGGGGTCGATGTTATTCAAAAGCGATTGCTATCTTAAACTAATCTAGACTTCAGTAAGTCATTAGAATTGGCAACAGCCATGGAGAGGCTGTTAGAGACTTGGAGGCAATCAAAGGTACACAAAATGGCGCCGTCCATCCTGTAGGGCGGGAAGGGCCGGTAACAAAAGGTGCAAAAATGTTGGACTCCTCAGAAAGGGTGGGGCACGTCCACAATGTACAAATCATCGAAGAACAACAATACTACAGGCAAAACCCACAACATTAATGCGAGAAATACATTCAACAGTTCAGAAATATCGAATGCTTTATCTGCCACCACAATGGTCACATAATGTGGCACCGTCAAGATCGGCTGAGACAGCATTTTAAAAACAAAGGTAGAAATCATGAAATCTGCCTCATCGAAGAACCAGAGGAAGCAGAATCTGACATCTACTCATTATACAACCTGAAAGTGGGTAGAACTGAACCAATCCAGGTAGTCATTAGAGTCAATGGACAACCCATCCAGATGGAGGTCGATACTGGGGCATCAATGTCTGTCACAGGAGAGCATACGTTCAGACAGGTGGATAAAGGAGTCCATCCTTTGAGTTTGGAAAAATCGGCAACTAAATTAAAAGCATATACAGGCCAAGAAATAAGAGTGAAAAGGATTTGTCAACTCCTGGTACAGTGTCTGAATCAGTCTGCACATTTACCCCTTATAGTAGCAGCTGGGGCGAATTGGATGCAACTGGCTCAAAAAGATTAAATTGCAATGGGCCGAGATTTTTCAAATCAGAACAAGAAACCTACAGGAATTGTTCCATTTTCAGTGATGAGGTAGGAAGGATTCGTGGGCTACAAGCCAAAATCTACGTAGACCTTAACACAACCCCAAGATTTACCAGAGCCAGGCCAGTCCCTTATGCTCTACAGGATAAGGTTGAGAACGAGCTAAACAGGCTGGGAAAGTTGGGTATCTTACAACCGGTGTAATTTTCCAAGTGGGTGGCACCCATAGTGCCCGTACTGAAGCCAGACCGAAGTGTTCGCTTATGCCGTGCCTATAAGTTAACCGTAAAGAGAGTGGCCAAACTTGATAGACACCCAATACCGAAGGTTGACGAATTATATTCGAAATTGGCAGGAGGCATCACATATTCAAAACATGAGCCACGCCTACCAGCAGGTAGAGTTGGAAGAAGGCTCTAGGGAATTTGTAACCATCAATACACAGAGGATTGTATCAATATACTCGACTACCCTTTGGGGCCTCATCGGTATGTGCTATTTTCCAATGTACCATGGAAAATCTGCTTCAGGGACTGCCCCTTGTTGTTGTTTAACTGGATGATGTCTTAGTCACTGGATGAACTGACAGAGAACACTGAGCTAATTTGGAGGAGGTGCTGAAATGCTTCTCACAAGTGGGGGGTGCACTTGAAGCAAGAAAAATCTCTTTTCCAAGCCAAAGACGTAGTTTACTTGGGCCATAAGGTCAATGCACAGAGCCTGCATCCTGTGGAAACAAAGGTCAAGGATATTCACGAGGCACCTGCACCGAGAAACTACAGAACTAAAGGCCTTTCTAGGCATGATAAACTGGGCAATTTCTCCCAAATCTATCAACCACACTGGCTCCGTTATTCGCATTGCTTAAAAAAAACCAAAAATGGATTTGTCAGGCTCTGCACCAGGATGTGTTTCTGAAGGTGAAGCAATTGTTAAGATCATTGGCCCGACTGGTCCACTTTGACCCAAAGAAAGAATTGATTTTAAATTGCGACGCATCCCCTTATCGAGCAGGGGCTGTACTTTCACATCGGATGGTGGATGGCTCCGATAAACCCGTTGTTTATACATCTCGCACGCTTAGTGCTGCATAGTGACAATATTCTCAAATTGATGCGGAGGGTTTGTCTGTTGTGTTTGGTGTTTGGAAATTCCATCAATACCTCCACGGTTGCCATTTTCACATCTGACCACAAGCCTCTGCTGGGATTATTTGGAGAGGATAAGGTGATACCCCCCATCACATCTGCTCATATCCAGAGGTGGGCACTGATATTGGCTGCTTACGAATACACTTTTATTCATTGATCGGGTAGCCAGATCACACATGCTGATGTGCTGAGCTGCCTCTCCTGCCAGATAACAACGTGAAGGTTCTAATTTCCCAGGAACTTGTCTTAGTACTAAATTTTTTGGATTCCTCCCCTGTCCAGGCTAAACAAATCTGTTAATATCAAGGGCGCAGCCAGCGCTCACCAGACAAAGTGAATCTGATAACCAAAAACATAAACAGTAGATCAACCCTGGTTCAATGAAGATTGTGGGAGGGCATGCCAGGAGCAGCACCAGGCATACTTAAAATGAGGTGTCAACCTGGTGGAGCTACAACAGAGAACTACTTGCGTGCCAAACAGCACAAGCAGCAAGTGATAGACAGGGTTAAGCGATCCTACAACCAACGGATCAGATCCAAGCTCTGTAGTCCTGCCACATCCAGTCATGAATGGCGGTGGGCAATCAAATAACTCACTGGAGGGGGAGGCTCCACAAATATCCACAACCTCAATGATGGAGGAGCCCAGCACATCAGTGCAAAAGGTAGGGCTGAAGCATTCGCAACAATCTTCAGCCAGAAGTGCCGAGTGGATGATCCATCTCGGCCTCCTCCGGAGGTCCCCAGCATCACAGATGCCAGTCTTCAGCCAATTCGATTCACTCCACGTGATGTCAAGAAATGGCTGAAGGCACTGGATACTGCAAAGGCTATGGGCCCTGACAATATTCCGGCAATAGTACTGAAGACATGTGCTCCAGAACTTGCTGCGCCCCTAGCCAAGCTGTTCCAGTACAGCTACACCACTGGCATCTATCCGGCTATGTGGAAAATTACCCTAGTATGTCCTGTACACAAAAAGCAGGCCGAATTCAACCCGGCCAATTGCCGCCCCATCAGTCTACTCTTGGTCATCAGTAAAGTAATAGAAGGGGTCATCAACAGTGCTATCAAGCTGCACTTGCTTAGCATTAACCTGCTCACTAATGCCCAGCTTGGGTTCCGCCAGGGCCACTCAACTCTTCAACTCATTACAGCCTTGGCTCAAACATGGACGAAAGAGCTGAACTCCAGAGGTGAGGTGGGAGTGACTGCCCTTGACATCAAGGCAGCATTTGACCGAGTGTGGCATCAAGGAGCCCTAGCAAAGCTGGAGTCAATGGGAATCGGGGGAAAATTCTCCACTGGTTGGAGTCATACCCAGCACAAAGGAAGATGGTTGTGGTTGTTGGAGGTCAGTCATCTCAGTTCCAGGACATCACTGCAGGAGTTCCTCAGGGTAGTGTCCTCGGCCCAACCATCTTCAGCTGCTTCATCAATGACCTTCCTTCCATCATATGGTCAGAAGTGGGAATGTTCGCCGATGATTGTACAATGTTCAGCACTCCCAACGTCACCCCGCGTCATTTCAATTTTCAGGTAGGTGGGTCTCAGCAGAATCAGCTGTGATTGGGGCCATTGACAGAGTCATTAAAGTAATTAATGGACCTGCCCGTACAACCTTAAGGTTGGTGGGCAGGCCAGGAGCCCTGGCGGGCATTAGAAAAAACAGGAAACATCATCCACGGGCGGGATGAGATTTCATGTAGGTTATTAAAAATGTAATTAAACTGCATTTAAAAGTGATGGACATGTCCCAACTCATGTGACAGTGTCACACGAGGGGACATGTCAGGGAAATTTTTTTTTCTATTTTTCACATTTTTTATTGTGGGTCCGATCTCCCTGAGGCAGCACTTAGCCTCAGGGAGATGAGTGCGCATGTGCGAAAGAGCGCACTCTCAGCTCAGGGAATCCCCCCCTCCGCCTACACAGGGGGCACACAGCGTTTTCATGCAGGCATCACAATGGGTGGGCGTTAACTGGCCTGCCCACATAAAATGGCGGCGCGCCCCCAATTGGGGGCACATATCAGAGGCGCGCCTCTGTGCACCCGCTCTTAAACTTGCCCCCCAAATGGGAGGGGGGGGGAATTCTGCCCTATGTCTCCCAGCTCCACGTCAGCACAACCTCTCTCAACTCCTTCAGTGCTGCTCAATTAGGAGGAATTGAACATAAAAGTAAGGATGTCATGCTTCAGTTATACAGGGCATTGGTGAGACCACATCTCGAATGCTCTGTGCAGTTTTGGTCTCCTTATTTAAGGAAGGAAAATGTATTGGAGGCGGTTCAGAGGAGGTTTACTAGATTGATACCTGGAATGAGTGGGTTGTCTTATGAGGAAATGTTGGACAGACTGGGCTTGTTTCCACTGGAGTTTAGAAGAGTGAGGGGTGATTTGATTGAAGTATATAAGTGTCAGGAAGATATAATAATTTTCATAGTGTTATTGGAATTTATTGTAGAGTAATAGTGAGGTCTGTGTCTATGTTTGTGTTTGTGTGTGTGTGTGTGTGTGTGTGATTTAATTGAATTAAAGGCAGCTGGTCTGAAGGCTTTGATGTAACAGAAGGATAAGCTAGGTTTGAAATGTTAAATAGATAAACACAGGTGTAAAGGGAACATCAGCATTTTTAACTAGGCCAGACTAGCTTGATTTCAAAGGACGGGTGAAATGTTTCACCTAGCCAGGAGAAGCTCAGAAACGATTTATTGTTTATTTTTCCCAAAGACTACTGGTAAAATTGGCACTTTGACGGATTTTATTATGAGAAAGGTAAAGCCCAAAGGCACAGTGAAACAATGGGAATTTGCATTCAAAGGGGAAAATATGTATAAAGGAGAGAAGGCTGTGTATAAGGGGAGGTATTCTAAGATCTAAAACAAGTGTGAAAAACCTCCAGCATCTAAGCCTCAAGCTGTTGTCTACAAAGAGCTGAAGCTGAGACTAACTCATTTTGCATTGGATTTTTCAGTATATCTTGTTTCTTTGCCTGGGGTCCTTTGAAATCTATGGGGAGAATGGCCGGTCAGGTGCAGGCGCGGGCGCGGGCGCAGAGCCGATTGCTGCCCGTGATCAGCTGTGCGCCGCCATTTTGTGGCGGGCCAATCAAGGCCCACCCAGCGTGACGCATGCCCCGGTAGCACTCAGCGCTGCCTGTGTGTGTGGGTGGGGGGGGGGAGGAGGAAGAGTTGGGGCCTGCGCTCTTTCGCGCATGCGCATGAAGGAGTGCAGAAATCTCCCTGAGGCACGGAGCTGCCTCAGGGAGATTGATTTCATAATGAGAATTCTAAATAAAGAAGGTAAAAAATTCATTTACATATGTCCCCTCATCTGACAGCGTCACATGAGCTGGGACATGTTTTGGAAATGTTTGAAAAATATTTATTAATGTAATAAGCCCTTTATGAAACCTCATCCCGCCCGTGGATGAGGTTTCATGAAAAATGCGAAGGCCGCTTGGGCTCTTCGCCTGCCCCCCCACCCCCCACCCCCCCACCCCCACCGCCAACCTTAACAGGGCAGCCCTGTCAATATATTTAATTGGTTTATTAATGGCCTTAACAGGCCTTTGACAGTTCGGCGGGCGCGCAGGCGATTCTGGCACGTGCCCGCTGAATGGAAGATCAGAATGATGCGCGGTGATGTCAAGACGCATGCCCGACATCGCCACGGGTCATTTTATGCGTCGGCCGTGCGGGACCTGCCCCTGCCCGCCAAACAGAAAATTTTCAGTTCCGGTGAAGCTCAACGTAACCTGGAGGAACAGCACCTCATCTTCCGACTAGGCACTTTACAGCCTCCCGGACTGAATATTGAGTTCAACAACTTTAGATCATGAACTCTCTCCTCCATCCCCACCCCCTTTCCGATCCCCCTTTTTTCTAATAATTAGTATACGTTTTTTTATATATATATATATATATTTCTTTTCCCACCTATTTCCATTATTATTTTTAAAATTTATTTCCATCCATTGTTTTATCTCCACCTTTTAGCCTATTTCGATCCTTTCCCCCCACCCCACCCCCACTAGGGCTATCTGTACCTTGCTCGTCCTGCTTTCTACCCTTAATGTCACCATTAGCACAACCTTTAGCTAATATCACCACCGTCAACACCCCTTTGACCTTTTGTTTATGACATCTTTGGCAATCTCTCTGCCTCCACCTATCACTGGCCCTCTATCCAGCTCCACCTGTCCCACCCCCCTTAAACAGCTTATATTTCACCATATTTCATTTCCTCTTTAGTTCTGATGAAGAGTCATGTGGACTCGAAACGTTAACTGTGTTCCTCCTCATAGATGCTGTCAGACCTGCTGAGTTTTTCCAGCAATTTTTGTTTTTGTTTTAGAAAATTCTCCCATATGTGTCTTACTGTTGCCTTAACAAAAGTGTAACTGGGAGTGAGATTAACTAGAAGCTATCATAGTAGTAATTTGTAGATCTATGTGCGTACTTAAAATCATTTCTTCTATTAAGAAAGGTTTAATTAAGTTTCTGTGGTGATCAGATGTATAATATACCTTTAAGAAGAATGTTATAATGGAAGATCACACGATCTTTGTATCCAATAACGGAGTAGCGCGGTCTACCTTAGTAGTCAGTAGTCCATAGTTAGAGTCTGTAATGTAGAGACAGGGTTTGAGTTGAAAGCTCACAAGTGTAACTGCTGAGTTCCTTTGTAAAAAAATGGAATGTGTTCTACGTAAGAACTGTCTGCTGGTCTACTCTGTCTACGGCACCAACTCGGCCTACAAGTGTGCACCCTTGATTTGTAAGTCCAACAAATCTAGTGACTAGGATCCAACAGTTTTGTTATTACTACTGAATTCAGGGCACGCATCTCAAAAATTTACACAAATTGCAAAACAAGTTGTGGCAGTTGCTTCATGTTTCCCTCTGGGATTTGAACAACTCAGCATTTACCATCGGCTGTGCCATAACAATAAGATTCTGATTGGCCTTGACAAGGTGGACGTCAAAAGGATGTTTCCTTTTGTGGGTGAGTCCAGAACGAGGAGCCACTGTTTTAAAACTAGGAGTCGTCCTTATAGGACAGAGGTGAGGAGAAATTTTTTTCTCTCAGAGGGTTGTGCGTCTTTGGAACTCTGTTTCAAAAGGTGGGGAAGGAGGGGTCACTGAATATTTTTAAGGCAGAGGGAGATAGATTCTTGTTAGGCAAGGGGATCAAAGGTTTTCGGGGTTAGATGGGAATGTGGAACTTGAAACACAAACAGATCGGCCATGATCTGATTGAATGGCGGAGAAGGCTCGAGGGGCTGAATGACCAACTTCTGCTCCTATTTCCTATGTTCGCCTCAGACTGCTTATCCGGCATCCAGTTTTGGATGAGCAGAAGTTTCCTCTAAATAAATTTTGGGAAGACTGAAGTCAATGTTTCCCATCCCTGCTCCAAACCCTAGCTACCGACTCCATCCCTCTCCCTGGCAACAGGCGGAGGTTGAATCACTCTTTTTGCCAACTTGCTGACGCATTTGATCCCGGGATGAGCTTCCGACCTCCCATTCATGCCATCGCTAAGACCGCCTATATCCACCTCTAACTTTTCTTGATTTTGCCCCCATCTCAGCTCATCTGCTTCTGAAATCCTCAGTCATCCCTTCATTACCTCGAGACTCGACTATCCCAACACACTCCTGGCTGCTCTCCCACATTCTACCCTCCGTAAACTTGAGATCATCCAAAACTCTGCTGCCTGTGTCGTAGTGAGTCCCGTTCCCTACCACCCTTGTGCTCGCTGACCTACACTGGCTCCTGGTCAAGCAGGGTCTTTATCTTAAAATTCTCATCTTTGTTTTCAGATCCCTCCTCACCCCTCCCTACCTCCATGATCTCCTCCAGCCCCACAACCCTCCCAGATATCTGCATTCCTCTAACCCTGTCTTCTTGTGCATCCCCAATTATAACCACTCCTTGGGTACCTTATGTGACTCGGTTTGCTCCTGTGAAGCACCTTGGGTGTTTCATTATGTTAAAGGTGCTATATAAATACAATTTATTGTTGTTGTTACAGCTTACACATTTTTACTAGTGTGTATTTTTAATTCTCATCCCCAACCAGCTGTAAAAGTCTATCCTTGGTCTAATATTTTTAATTTCTATTGTTGCTGTAGACTTTATCTTCCATTGATTTTTTTTTTAACTGACCTACAGCAAGTGAAAGAATACAGGAAATCTAAACTGCATAAGTGTAAATCCCAAGACAGACGGACACTCACAAAATAAACACAC
This sequence comes from Cetorhinus maximus, assembly GCF_964194155.1. Taxonomy (NCBI): domain Eukaryota; kingdom Metazoa; phylum Chordata; class Chondrichthyes; order Lamniformes; family Cetorhinidae; genus Cetorhinus; species Cetorhinus maximus. Next base: position 173,069,188 of record NC_135882.1, on the reverse strand, counting down.
ACACACACCAACTAAACACACACGCAGGCATACACACAAGCACATGCATACACACACACACAAACACATGCATATACACACAAGCACATGCATACACACACACACAAACACATGCATACACACACAAACACATGCATACACACACACACAAACACATGCATACACACGCACACACAAACACATGCATACACACACACACACACAAACACATGCATACACACACACACACCCACACACATACACGCGCACACAAAAACACATGAATATACACACATGTGCGCACAAAACACATGCATACAGAAACACACCGGCACACACACAAACACATGCATTCACAAGCAAAACACACACAAACACATGCATACACACACACACAAACACATGCATACACACACACACAAACACATGCATACACACACACACACAAACACATGCATACACACACCCGCACACACATGCATACACACACACAAACACATGCATACACACACACAAACACATGCATACACACACACACACAAACACATGCATACACACACACACACAAACACATGCATACACACACACACACCCACACACATACACGCGCACACAAAAACACATGAATATACACACATGTGCGCACAAAACACATGCATACAGAAACACACCCGCACACACACAAACACATGCATTCACAAGCAAAACACACACAAACATATGTATACACACACACACAAAATACATATACACACACAAAATACATACAAAGAACAAAGAACAAAGAAAAGTACAGCACAGGAACAGGCCCTTCGGCCCTCCAAGCCTGCGCCGATCACATTGCCCGTCAACTAAAACATTTTGCACTTCCGGGGTCCGTATCCCTCTATTCCCATCCTATTCATGTATTTGTCAAGCTGCCTCTTAAACCCCACTATTGTACCTGCTTCCACCACTTCCTCTGGCAACGAATTCCAGACACTCACTACCCTCTGCGTAAAAAAACTTGCCCCGCACATCACCTTTATAGTTTTCTCCTCTCACCTTAAATCTATGTCCCCTAGTAATTGACTCTTCCACCCTGGGAAAAAGCTTCTGACTATCTACTCTGTCCATGCCACTCATAATTTTGTAAACTTCTATCAAGTCGTCCCTCAATCTCCATCGCTCTAGTGAGAACAATCCAAGTTTCTCCAACCTCCCCTCATAGCTAGTAACCTCCAGACCAGGCAGCATCCTGGTAAACCTCCTCTGCACCCTCTCCAATGCCTCCATATCCTTCTGGTAATGTGGTGACCAGAATTGCGCGCAATATTCCAAGTGTGGCCTAACCAAGGTTCTATACAGCTGCAGCATGACTTCCCAACTTTTATACTCAATACGCCTGCCAATGAAGGCAAGCATGCCATATGCCTTCCTGACTACTTTATCCACCTGCATTGCCACTTTCAGTGACCTGTGGACCTGTACACCCAGATCCCTCTGCCTGTTGATGCACTTAAGGGTTCTGCCATTTACTGTGTAATTCCTGCCTGTATTAGACCTTTCAAAATGTATTACCTTGCATTTGTCCGGATTAAACTCCATCTGCCATTTCTCCGCCAAAGTCTCCAACCGATCTATATCCCGTTGTATCCTTTGACAATCCTCTTCACTATCTGCAACTCCTCCAACCTTGGTGTCGTCTGCAAACTTGCTAATTAGCCCAGTTACATTTTCCTCCAAATCATTTATGTATACCACAAACAGCAAAGGTCCCAGCACTGATCCCTGCGGAACTCCACTAGTCACAGCTCTCCATTCACAAAAGCACCCTTCCACTGCTACCCTCTGTCTTCAATGACCAAGCCAATTCTGTATCCATCCTGCCAGCTCACCTCTGATCCCGTGCGACTTTACCTTCTGACATACACACACATACAATATACATGCATAGAACACACAAAACACACGCAAACTCACACAAACACACACAAAAACACATGCATACACACAAACACAAAAACATACACACACACATACATCAGCAAAACCCACACACACAAAATACATGCACACACACAAACCATACACATGCACAGAACACACACGTGCACAAATTTACACATACACAAAACATACACACATACACAAAACATGCATGTGCACACGCAAAATATGCACACATGCACTTGCACACAAAACACATACACCACATGCACCTTAGATAGGATTATATAGGATATACGGCACAGAAACAGTCCATTCGGCCCAACCAGTCCATGCTGGTGTTTATGCTCCACTCCAGTCTCCTCTCATCTTTTCTCATCTGACTCTATCATCCTAACCCGTTATTCCCTTCTCCTTCATTTGCTTGTCTAGCTTCCCCTTAAATGCCCCTATTCACTTCAGCCACTCCCTGTGATAGCGAGTTCCACATTCTCACCACTCTCTGGGTAAAGACGTTTCTTCTGAATTCCCTATTGGATTTCTTGGTGATGATCTTATATCTTATATTGCTTTTCCCACAAGAGGAAACATTCAGAATCGTCCCAGATTTGCACTAAGTGCCGTATTGGGCAGGAAAAAAGACGTTTTACTCGCTGGCCGCAATAGCCGTATCGTCCCAATCCCACCTCATTAATTATGCATTCCCGTGCAACACGCTGTTCCCATGGTGGGCGGGCTCTCATTCGCCCGCCACACCATCACCTCGCCGCTTCATCACACCAGGCACCATGTTTAAACCACAGCCGCGCACACACCTCTCAGTGACTCCAGCCCAGGACCTGCTGCAACAGGAGACATGGCCCCGAAAGGCAAGAAGACTGCAGCCCCCCACCAGGTTTAATGACCCGTCCCTCGAGCACCTTTTGGACGCAGTGGAGGCTCACCATGATGTCCTCTACCCCCACCCTGGCCACAGGACAGGCAGCAGCATCGCCAATCCAGTATGGGAGGTGGTGGCAGCGGTGGTCAGCGCCAATGCCCTGCAAAAGAGGACAGCCACCCAGTGCCGCTACAGGATGAATGGTCTCCTCTGTTCCACCAGGGTAAGTCACTCTTCTCATCGCTCTCAACTCTCACATTCACAAACCCATCCCACATCCACAGGGATCTCACACCTCAAGGGACAACACCACTAACTCTCACACACACCCTCACATCTCCATCAGGCTCACACCCTCTGGAGCTCACATCCTCATCCCGTCCATGTCTCCGCTCACCACACAAACATTCCCCTCAGTGCCATGTGTCCTGCTCACTCTCTCTCCATCTGTTTTCATGCAGGAGAAGCTGGCTCACATCAGCAGGGAGAGGTCCCAGACCGGGGGTGGAGTGTCCCACATTAGGCCCCTCACTCACTTTGAGGAGTGTGCCATTGCGCTGACTGGTGAGGACGGGGACCGTGTCTGTGGTGACGGTGAGGTCGGCGGTGAACACCCACGTGAGGATCCTGCACCACATCATCCCTCTCTCAATGCAAATGTGAGTGTCACTCTCCTGCTTTTGACTCTGCTGCCATGCATTCATTATCTCTACTTTGGTTCACAGGGAGCTCTGCCAAGCGACTGACATCCTCAGCCAGCCAGTCCCTCAGCTCCATCCACATCCTCATCTCCAGCCAAGAGGACACCTCCTCCATTGAAGAGCTGGAAATAAGCAGCCTGGAAGACCCGTCACAGCGCTTACCCACACCCTGCACCAGCGCAGAGACACACACCTCGGTGGGATCTAGATCTAGAGCAGGCTCGGGTTCACAATCTGGTGGTCACCACACGGACACGTGTCCGCAGCAGGAGGAGACAGGTTCAGCCGAGCTCCCCCGGCACTCGGAGGACTGCTGGGAAGAGGCATCTGTGAGGTCCGAGCCAGATCACAAGCCTCTGGATTCAGCCTTCCAACTCATCGTGGAGTCGGCAGAAGGCGGGGGAACATCACACAGAGCTGTTGGAAGCCTCAACAGAGTGACACACGAGTCGGAGGAATGTGTCTGATGAGGTGGTGCCCACATGTGCGCATATGGAGGTCTCCATGGGAAGAATGGCAGATGCCATGGAGACCCTGGTCCAGCAGAACATGGAGATGCGCACAGACCTGCACTTCATCACGGGAGCCATGGGTGAATCCCTGCAGTGTCAATGCAAGAGGAAAATGGGGCACCTCGACATCCCTCCAGGTGCTCCTGCCCCTCAAGGAGTCAGGCCGGGGTCCTTGGGCACCCGAAGGGAGGAGAAGCAGCAGCTGAATGCCCCTGGGTCACCCATTCAGGAATCTCAGAGGCTGTCCTCTCCCTCCGATTCCCCTTTGCCTGTGACCCCCCTCAGCCTCATCCTCTGTCACTGCAGAGGGAGCAGCTGCCCCACAGGAGGACAGCCAAAGCAAACCAGGGCCCTCAAGGCCTTGTCTTTCCAGAGGGCCCATGCCGAAGCCATTAGAGGCAACAGGACCAACCATTGCACAGGCCATCTCCACCCATCCTACAGATGTCAGGGAAGCACCTAGAAGTTTAAGGCGTTCAAAGGTTAAGAAATTCTGATCACAGTTGGTTGCACGGGTGAACACATTTTGTCACTTTATAATCTGAAAATATCTTTGCTTTCACTAATTAATGTGTAATGGTGTCTTTCAGCTTCATTGACAGACTCCGCGAGTCCTCCCACTGCATCCCCCCCTGCTCCTCCACCACCAGCCCCCCCACCGCTCTCCCCCACCCCCCCCACCCCCCCACCACCCCCACCCCCCCACTAGCCGTTCAGCTGCATGCAGCCGGACCATGAGTGATTCTGGAGAGAGAAGTGTGTGTGGGGCAGGGTCTTTCGGAGCCTCGTGCAAGCCTCTCCCACACACTTGGATCCTTCCCATATCACACTCACCTCACTGTCCTGAGCATTTTTCAGTGCTGCCTGTTAAGGTTCGCTTTCAGTTGTCCGTCTGAGCTGACCTGCATAAAAGCGAAATACTGCGGATGCTGGAAATCTAAAACAAAAACAGAAAATGCTGGAAAAGCTCAGCAGGTCTGACAGCATCTGTGCAGAGAGAATAAAACAGAGTTAATGTTTCGAGTGCTTAGTCGGAAGATGAGGTGCTGTTCCTCCAGTTTGCATTGAGCTTCACTGGAGCATTGCAGCAGGCCAAGGATGGACATGTGGGCATGAGAGCAGGATGAGAGCAGGAACTCATCTGGACCTGGACCTACATCCGTGATTCGTCTGACGCCCTACATCATATCAACAATTTCCAGTTCCCTGGCCCTAACCACCTCCTCTTCACCATGGACGTCCAATCCCTCTACACCTCCATCCCCCACCAGGATAGTCTGAGGGCTCTCCACTTCTTCCTCGAACAGAGGCCCGAACAATCCCCATCCACCACTACTCTCCTCCGTCTGGCTGAACTTGTTCACTCACTGAACAATTTCCCCTTAAACTCCTCTCACTTCCTCCAAATAAAAGGTGTGGCTATGGGTACCCGCATGGGCCCCAGCTATGCCTGTCTCTTTATGGGGTATGTGGAACATTCCTTGTTCCAGTCCTACTCCGGCCCCCTCCCACAACTCTTTCTCCGGTACATCGATGATTGCTTCGGTGCTGCTTCATGCTCTCGTCGGGACCTGGAAAAATTTATTAATTTTGCTTCCAATTTCCACCCCTCCATCATTTTCACATGGTCCATCTCTGACACTTCCCTCCCCTTCCTTGACCTCTCTGTCTCAATTTCTGATGATAGACTGTCCACCAATATCCATTACAAGCCTACCGACTCCCACAGCTACCTCGACTACAGCTCCTCACACCCCACTTCCTGTAAGGACTCCATCCCATTCACTCAGTTCCTTCGCCTCCGATGATGCCACTTTCCAAATCAGTGCTTTTGACATGTCTTCCTTCTTCCTTAACCGAGGTTTCCCACCCACGGTAGTTGACAAGGCCCTCAACCGTGTCCGGCCCATCTCCCCCGTCTCTGCCCTCACACCTTCCTCTTTATTTTTATTTATTTTCATTTTTATTCATTGTTTTATCCCCACCTTTTATCCTGTTTTCAATGTGTTTCCCACCACTGTCAGCTCCCCCCACCCCACCCCCACAAGGGCTACCTGTCACTTGTTCATGTTGTTCTTTCCAGAGTGCTTACCCTTGTCCTGCTATTATCACATTCTGCTTTCTGACCTTAATGCCACCATCAGCACCTCCTTTAGCCAGTATCACTATCATTAACACCCCTTTGACCTTTTGTCCACGACATCCTCGTCAATCTCTCCTTCGCCCCCACCTATCGCTGACCTTCTATCCAGCTTCACCTGTCCCATCCCCCCTTAAACAGTGTAAATTTCATCACATTTTTACTTCTCTTTAGCTCTGAAGAAGAGTCAGACAGACTCGAAATGTTAACTTTTTTTTTTCTTGCTGTTAGACCTGCTGAGTATTTCCAGCATTTTCTGTTTTTGAGCTGAGCTGCATCTCCACCCACCCACTGACCACACTCCCAGGCAACACCTGATCTCACCCACCACGACTCTCGTTTCACTTACCATTTAGCCAGCTTGGTAGCGATACAGTTTTACTTTCACCCACTCCCCCGTCCATTCCCCTCCCCGAGTCACCCATTTCCTTTCCCCCCCATCACTGTCGACCCCACTGGCATCACCTTCCACCTCCCTTCTACTGCCTACTAGCTACAACCCTTTTCTTTCGGGGATGTCCAGGTGAACGTGCACATTCCCTTCCTTCCTAAAAATCCCGCCCCCATCCTCCTCCTTCCCACCCCTAGGGTCCATATCTGCCCCCGAGTCCCCACCAATCATATTCGCCGTCCCTTCTCCTAATCCCATCACACCCTCACCCTGCCACCTCACTCTACCCTCGGTCATTCTCACCATTCCCTCGCACCAAGCCCACCCTCAGTTCACTCCCCAGGAGGCAGCTATCGACTCAACCGAGCCCTTCCTTGCATGTTCACCTGGATATCCCCCCTCAGGACCCTTACTCCACTTTGGACCCCTTCTCCCCTTGGAATTCCTTCGCCCATACCCCCCACACCCAGACTCTCCCCACCCCACCCCCCGCCTCCCCTTTAGCTCTTCCCCCTTCCTGACTTCTTCCTCCACCCTTACTCCTTCTCCCTTCCCGACTCCTTCCTTGACTCTTACTTCTTCCTACCCTTGGACTCCTTTGGACTCCTTCCCCTGTCCAGACTCCTTCCCCCCCTCCCAAACCATTCCCTTGCAGCTTCCACCCTGCTACTTCTCCAGTTTGCATCTTCTCCCCCCGTTATCCCCTCCTCCCCCCCCCCCGTACTCCCTCCCCCCTTCCCAACCTCACCCCCACCCCCACAACACCTTTGTTCCACCCCTCTCTACCTCAGCCCCTTGAAACCTTTGTCCTCCCCCTCTCAACCTCACCCATCACCCCCCCGGATACACCTTCCTCTCCCAAACACAGCTGGACCTCCCTCTCCACCCCCTTGACCATCGTCTGTTGTGAGCAAACCCTCAACGGTGACTTTCCAACTTCCGTGAGCTGCTTCGCGGTGGAGTCATGTCCATGAGAACCCACCCAGGACGCCATGGATGCTCCTCCAGGGTCCCGTTGATGTCGGGCTCCAGCATCTTCTGCTCCTCGGATGTCCGCGATGTGAGCAGATAAGTCCCGACTTCAGCACGTCACACTTGTCAAGACGTGTTCTGCACCGGCCTGTTTTCCCGCTGATGTGGGTGGATGATCTAGCGTGGGAGGATGATTCCGGTGAGCTGGGCTTATAATAATGTGCAGATGTATTACAATAAAGTTCCCAATGTCCAGCAGCGGGAATTGCGGCCCTCCATTGACGGGCAGAGTGGACGGTTGCAAACTGGTTTCACAGTGTGGTGAAACCGATTTTTGGCCTTCTCGCCATATTGTCCGCTCACGCCACCGAACATGCCCAACGCCAGCGGGCACGGAAAACTCCGCCCACTCTCTCTGTACCCACTCTACCGAAACCTTTCATAATTTTAAAAACCTCTGTCAAGTCACTGCTCAGTCTTCTCTTTTCAGGGGAGATGAGGCCCAGCCTTGGGGTGGAAGGTGGAGAACGGTAATGCCACTGGACTAGTAATCCACAGACTCAGGGGTAATGCTCTGGGGACATGGGTTCAAATCCCGCTACAGCAGTTGGTGGAATTTAAATTCAACTAATAAAATCTGGGATTGAATGCTAGTCCATGGTGGCTATGAAACTATCATCAATTGTTGTAAAAAAAACCCACCTGGTTCATAAATGTCCTTAAGGGAAGGAAATTTACCCAGGCTGCCCTACATGTGACTCCAAACCCATAGTAATGTGGTTGAGTCCCAGAAGGAATAAACAGTAGAAACTGGGAAATAATACTGGTCTGAACTGGTCCTGTATACCTTAAAATGGAACAGGAGTAAAAACTGGGAAATAAGAGTACTGGTCCAAACTGCTTTTTCCTTTTGGACCCTTAATTGCCCCTCTGAAATGGCCTAGCAAGTCACTCAGTTCAAGGGCAATTAGGGATGGGCAACAATTGCTGGTCTTGCCAGTGATGCCCACATCCCATGAAAGAATAAAATGAAAAATTCTTACCTGATATGTATAGCCACACATTCCTGGTGTTATCCTTCCTTACACACACATGCACCCCGAGACACACTTTTACACACACTCAACTGACAGCATCGCACTAATACGAAATTATCATGCACAACAGTTTTGCGTAGTGACAACACAAGCGAATATTAATATTAGTGAGATTGTGGTGAGCAAATGTGATTCAAATTGTGACAGGTTCAAATTACTGGTTTCATCTACTTAAAACACCAAAATGGCAAGTCAACTCTGATTGGTTGAGATTTTGCCATGGTGAATGCATCAGGGAACTATTGCCCCCTAGCCTTGTGTTTGATTCAAATAATGTCCAATGCCTGGGCTCGTTCCTTTTGCCTGCAGAGAACAGGTTCCTGCATATAAATAGATGTAGCTTCTAGCAAGCGTAAGTGAGCCACATTTCGAGTCGGACTAACGATCTTAAATTGGTTGTTAGTGTAGTTATTAGCACACTCGGGATTGTTCAGAAAGTGCTGCCCAACCATCTAACGTTAGGCATTATGTCCTGAGTTTTACGAACACAGGTTGGTTGAGTGCGGTCAGTACTCTGCCTGTTGTGAATAGTGGAAGGGACGTGCTGCTTGATATGATCTGCCAGTCATTGGGATGTACGGCCTATATACCTGGCATCGCACCGGCAATGAGATCCACACACCACATTACTCATCTGTGTGGTGGGCAGAATGACTTTCTCGGCAGTTTAGTGGAAAACACCACTCGTGTTGCCACTGCCTTGTAGCAGCGCGAAACAGCTGGCTTCCGATTTTTGAGGTACCGTACCCTTCCGGTGTGATTTACGGTAGTCTGGGCATTTTTCAAGTCCAAAACTGACAGGCTTAGGTTCATTTGTGACACACAACGAACAATAATCTGATTGGGTAGCCATTATCCCACAGGATGGTTGTGATCCCCATCATGCCTGCGCTGGCTCTTTGAGTGCATTGTCCGATATTTCCCATTCCCCCCTGCTCTTTCCCTGCAATTATTTTCTCCTTTTCAAGTGTTTATCCAATTCCCTTTTGATAGTTGCTATTGAATCTGCTCACGCCGCCCCTCAGACAGCACATTCCGGATCAGCATAACTTGCTGCATGAGTAAAAATGTTCCTCATCTCCCCTCCTGGTTCATCCACCCATTTGCCAGATTTGGCTCTGTGTGTAGCACTCTTGCTGCCGAGGCAGAAGGTTCTGTGTTCAAATCTCACTGCAGAGGCTTGAGCACAAAAATCAAGTCTGACGTTCCCAGCACAATACTGAGGGAGTGCTGCACCGTTGGAGGTGTCAATTTTCAAATGAAACATTAAACTGAGGTCCTGTCCGCCCTCTCAAGTGGCTATAAAAGATCTGGCTGCGTTTGCTGCCAACGCCATGCGTGTACAGTTGTACGCTGATGGCAGACCAGGTTAGTGGCTGTCAGCTTTATAGGGGTCAAAGTGCAGCAAGGTGAATGCATGGCCACCATCTTTATAGGGGGCAATGTACAGCCAGGTGCATGCACGGCCGCCATTTTTATAGGGGGCAATGTACAGCAGAGTGCGTAAGCAGCCACCATCTTTATAGGGGGCAATGTACGGCAGCGTACATGAGTGGCCACCATCTTTATAGGGGGCAATGTGCAGCCAGGTGCATGCACGGCCACCATCTTTATAGGGGGCAATGTGCAGCCCTGTGCATGCACGGCCACCATCTTTATAGGGGGCAATGTGCAGCCCTGTGCATGCACGGCCACCATCTTTATAGGGGGCAATGTGCAGCCCTGTGCATGCATGGCCACCATCTTTATAGGGGGCAATGTGCAGCCAGGTGCATGCATGGCCACCATCTTTATAGGGGGCAATGTGCAGCCAGGTGCCTGCATGGCCACCATCTTTATAGGGGGCAATGTGCAGCCAGGTGCATGCATGGCCACCATCTTTATTTGGGGCAATGTGCAGCTAGGTGCATGCATGGCCACCATCTTTATTTGGGGCAATGTGCAGCTAGGTGCATGCACGGCCACCATCTTTATAGGGGGGCAATGTGCAGCAGAGTGCATGAGCAGTCATTGCTGTCCCTGGCAGCAGGAGGAGAGAATGTTGTGAATTTCTATCCTGGACTGACTGTGATGGATTTTGGAAATTCCTTTCTCCGGGGGTTAGAAGGGAAGGATTTGCATACGGGGAAAGTAGAATCTTTTCCTTGTGGGTCATCTTACTGCAGTCACGTTTAGTCAGTGTTTCTAATCTCTGTCTCGCTATCCCAGTAATTGTGAGTGGATTATAGGTTGTTGTGAGTGTTGGACCCAAGTTGCCTTTCCTCATCCTTCTCCCTTCTGCCACTCTGAGTTACAGGACGCAGGCTCCAGCAGTGACGTCTTTGGATAACCACGAATGCTCGGCTGGGTTCCAAGTGCCATCTTGCACGGCCATATTGCATTAGCAGGAGACACAGAGAAAAGACCCAGTAACGCCGCTCTTAAAGAAAAGCAGGGGAGTTTTCCCCAGTGTCCTGGTCCATATTTATCCCTCAACCAACATGGCAAAAACAGATTGTCTAGTTATTATCACACTGCTACTTGTGGGAGCTTGCTGTGCGTTTCCCATGTTACAACAGTGACTACACTTCAGAACCTCTTCATTGGCTGCGAAGTACTTTGGGACAACCTGAGGCCATGAAAGGCGGTGGAGAAATGCAAGTTCTCGTCTCTTTACCTTAAATCCGTGCCCTCTGGTGACTGGCCCTCCTTCCGAAGTGCAGTGTGTTACTCTTTCCAGTGCTTTGATTCGGAATTTATAGAAGACAGAAATGTCACGTTCCTGAAAAGTTCAGACAGAACACGTGGGACACTCCAAGCTACAGGCAGTATCCAGAATCATTATCAATGACTGCCCTCTTGTGGAATGTTCACACTTTGCATCATTTTGCGTGAATGTGAAAGTGAGACATCAATACTTCATAGAACCTAGAGCACAGAAACTAGCCCAACAAGTCTGCGCCAGTGTCTATGCCCCACATGTGCCTCCTGCCACCTTACTTCACCTCCCCTCCATCGATATATCCTTCAGTTCCTTTCCCTCTGTACCGTGATAACAGGCTCAGTATGTATCATCGCAGGAATACTGAACAGAGAAGGCTAAGAGGTGACTGAATCGAGGTTTTCAAAATGATGAGAGGTTTTGCTAGAATAGAGAGAGAGAGAGAGAGAGAGAAACTATTCCCTCAATAACCAGATTTAAAATCATTGGCGAAAGACCTGGAGGGGAACATGAGGAGAAATTTATCATTCGGAGAGTTGTCGAAATCTGGAATGTTCAACCTGGCCGGGTGACGGAAGCCAGTCCTGTCATTAATTTTAAGAGGGAGTTGTGTGGCTGTTCGAGAATGAGGAGCTTAGAGGGTCCTGGACATAGAGTCAGGATGTGGGAACTGACAACAAAACCTCTCTCAAAGAACCAGCACATGCACGATGGGCTGAATGGCAACCTCCGGTGCTGTAAATTCCTATGCAGTGAATTTTACCTTCGGCGGGAAACAGGCAGCTGACCCACAATTGGCGCCCCCCGACTTCGATTTCACGCTGGGCCGGCCGATTAACGGGGGCTGAGAGGCTCAACGGGGGTGGGAAGAGGGTGGGCGATGACGTCTCCGCGGGTGTGGGCGAGCGCTGCGAGAGAGAGTCCCCCTGAAGGCAGAGACAGCTGCCTCAGGGAGCTGCAGAGCTCAAAAACGATCAAATAAAGGTGTAAAAAAAACCTGCAAAACAAAAAAAAATGTCCCCGCGTCACAACCGGGCGCCTGAAAATTCGGGCTGATAAAAATGCCGTCCGCGGGTTTTTAACTTTTAATTTTAATTCATCACGGAAACCTCATCACCCATAAGACCATAAGATATAGGAGCAAAAATTAGGCCATTCGGCCCATCGAGTCTGCCCCACAATTCAATCATGGCTGATAAGTTTCTCAGCCCCATTCTCCCACCTTCTCCCTGTAACCTTTGATCCCCTTACCAGTCAAGATCCTATCTATCTCGGTCTTAAATATACTCAATGACCTGCCCTCCACAGCCTTCTGTGGCAATGAATTCCATAGATTCACCACTCTCTGGCTAAAGAAGTTTCTCCTCATCTCTGTTCTAAAAGGTCTTCCCTTTACTCTGAGGCTGTGCCCTCGGGTCCTAGTCTCTCCTACTAATGGAAACATCTTCCCCACGTCCACTCTATCCAGCCCTTTCAGTATTCTGTAAGTTTCAATCAGATCCCCCCTCATCCTTCTAAACTCCATCGAGTATAGACCCAGAGTCCTCAAACGTTCCTCATATGTTAAGCCTTTCATTCCTGGGATCGTTCTCGTGAACCTCCTCTGGACCCTCTCCAGGGCCAGCACATCCTTCCTGAGATACGGGGCCCAAAAGTGCTCACAATATTCTTAATGTGGTCTGACCAGAGCCTTATAAAGCCTCAGCAGCACATCCCTGCTTTTATATTCTAGTCCTCTCGAAATAAATGCCAACATTGCATTTGCCTTCCTAACTACCGACTCAACCTGCAAGTTAACCTTAAGAGAATCCTGGACTAGGACAACCCGCCCTTGGATGAGGTTTGATGAGAAATGCGAAGGCCATCCCGGCCGATTTGCCCGTCCGCCAACCGCAAACGAAATATCGGAGGAAATTGCGCCCCGCTGGACTTATTTGCCCCCTGAATTGTCGGCGGGTGCGCTACCGACTCTTGCGCGCGCCCGCCAGGTGAAACATTGCGCGAGTGCGCGACAACGTCGGGACGCTCGCCCAACGCCTCCTGGCGCTATTTTACGCCCGATCGGGAGGCGTGAAATCCCAGCCCTACGATTCCATGAACCACAGCATCAGTCACAAGCATTGGATGTTCTACTCCCCTTCCTGTTGTAAGGAAGACTTAAAAGGGCCCAGTTTTACCTCGCTCCCCCCCGCCCTCAAAGCCCCATTCACTGAGAGTTAAAACCTTGCGTCAATCCTGACTGACTGCCACTTCCGGGAAGCGGCCGCAGTGAATCCCCCTGACCTTAAACCATCCCAATCTCTCCTGCGGTCCAAGCTGAAGCAGCAGGAAAGGGTTAAAAAGAAACCCCCCCCCATTGCGTTATCGCTGGCCGGTTTTCTGTTGTATTATCCTTTAATGAATGATGAAAGGCTGAACGAAACCTGCCGGGATCGAAACAGAAAATCTTTCTGTCCTCGGCCTGACATTCAACTAGGGTAGCCGCCTCGGTGCAAGCAGGAATGTGTCGATCGCTTACCCAAGGGACGTCGGAACAATGGAGCCCGGGGGCAGCACTTTACGTCTGCCTGACCGGTGAGTGTACAGGCAGGACAGGGCCATTCAATTGCCCGGGCAGCCTTCCCGCTGCCCTCCTGCCCGCCCCCCCGCCCCACCCCAAAAGCTGCCTGAAATTTTACACAGGGCGGGCGAGGCCTTGGGCCTAGTTGAGGCCCTTAAGCCTCCTCCCCGCCCTACCTCAATTTTGAGGCTGGCGGGAGGAGTTCAGGGGCAGGGTGTGGGACCCCGGCGGGTCATACCGCTCGGGGCCTCAGGAGGGAAGCAGGGTTGCTCATCGTTGGTCGCTCAGCCTCTCCGCCCCTTTCCCCACCTTCTCCAAGCCTAACGTCCTCCCCCCTGCCGTGAAGCCCTCTCCCCCAACCCCCCCCCCTGTCCAGGACTTACCTGGCCCTGGACTGCAGGCATAGAGTACAAGGGCAGGGAGGTTATGCTGAATTTATATAAGACACTAGGTTAGACCTCAGCTGGAATATTGTGTACAGTTCTGGGCTCCACATTACAGGAAGGATGTGAACACATTCGAGAAAGTGTAGGAGAAGTTTACAAGAATGGGTCCAGGGATGAGACACTTCAGCTATGAAGATAGATTGGAGAGGTTGGGACTGTTCTCCTTGGAGAGAAGAAGGCTGAGAGGAGATTTGACAGTGATGTTCAAAATCATGAGGGGCCTGGACAGAGTAGATAGGGAGAAGCTGTTCCCACTCGTAAAAGGATCAAGAGCAAGAGGGCACAGATTTAAAGTGATTTGCAAAAGAAGCAACTGTGACATGAGAAAAAACTTTTTCACACAGTGAGTGGTTCGGGTCTGGAATGCGCTGCCTGGAAGTGTGGTGGAGGCAGGTTCAATTGAGGCATTCAAGAGGGCATTAGATGATTATTTGAGTAGAAACAATGTGCAGAGGTACGGGGAAAAGGCAGGGCAATGGCACTAGGTCATAATGCTCATTTGGAGAGTCGGTGCAGACATGATGGGCCGAATGGCCTCCTTCTGTGCCTTTAAGATTCTGTGATTCTGTGACGTGGAACCTGGGAACTGCACGTAGTCCCAGCCCTGGCCAATGCTGACACTGGCATTGCTGGGACTACAGAGTCACTGGCCAATCAGATTGCCCACATCTCTCTGAGGCGGGACTTCCACACGAATGAGGGGCCGAAGTCTAATCCCTCACCTAGTAACGCTCCTTGGAGAGTTAAATGGCCGCAGGGCTGTTGTGATCAGCGGGGATGTGTTCCCGCTGACCTTTGGGTAGTGGGATAGGAAACCCCACCACCTGAGAAATCCTGCCCCTTATTTTCCATGAAATTCATGCTCGCAATATGGTTGAGGCCTCTCACCTTCTCTTCATGATCCATACAAACATACAAACAAATGACTGGGAGCAGGAACAGGCCACTCTGCCCCCCGAGCCTGCTCCGCCATTCAATAAGATCATGGCTGATCTGAATGTAACCTCAACCCCACATTCCTGCCTACCCCCGATAACCTTTCACCCCCTTGTTAATCAAGAATCCATCTAGCTCTGCCTTAAAAATGTTTAAAGACTCTGCTTCCACCACCTTTTGAGGGAGAGAGTTCCAAAGACTCACGACCCTCTGAGAGAAAAGTTTTCTCCTCATCTGTCTTAAAGGGTAAGAGAGAGGCAAAAGTGGACATTGGGCCGCTGGAAAATGACGCTGGAGAAGTAGTAGTGGGGAACAAAGAAATGGCGGAGGAACTGAATAGGTACTTTGCGTCAGTCTTCACAGTGGAAGACACGAGTAACATCCCCAAAGTCCAAGAGAGTCAGGGGGCAGAGGTGAGTATGGTGGCCATTACCAAGGAGAAGGTGCTAGGAGAACTGAAAGGTCTGAAGGTGGATAAATCACCTGGACCAGATGGATTACACCCCAGAGTTCTGAAGGAGATAGCTGAAGAGATAGTGGAGGCGTTAGTGGTGATCTTTCAGGAATCACTGGAGTCAGGGAGGGTCCCAGAGGACTGGAAAATCACTAATGTAACCCCCCTGTTTAAGAAGGGAATGAGGCAAAAGACAGGAAATTACAGGCCGATTAGCCTGACCTTGGTCGTTGGTAAGATTTTAGAGTCCATTATTAAGGATGATATTTCAGAATACTTGGAAGTGCATGGTAAAATAGGGCAAAGTCAGCATGGTTTCATCAAGGGGAGGTCATGCCTGACAAATCTGTTAGAATTCTTTGAGGAGGTAATGAGTAGGTTAGACAAAGGAGAGCCAATGGATGTTACCTACTTGGACTTCCAGAAGGCCTTTGACAAGGTGCCGCACAGGAGGCTGCTCAGTAACATAAGAGCCCATGGTGTTACAGGCAAGGTACTAGCATGGTTAGAAGATTGGCTGTCTGGCAGGAGGCAGAGAGTGGGGAATAAGGGGGTCCTTCTCAGGATGGCGGCCGGTGACTGGTGGAGTTCCGCAGGGGTCAGTGTTGGGGTTACAACTTTTCACTTTATACATTAATGATCTAGATGAAGGAACTGAGGGCATCCTGGCTAAGTTTGCAGATGATACAAAGATAGGTGGAGGGACAGGTAGTATTGAGGAGGCAGGGAGGCTGCAGAAGGATTTGGACAGGTTAGGAGAATGGGCAAAGAAGTGGCAGATGGAATACAACGTGGGGAAGTATGAGGTCATGCACTTTGGTAGGAAGAATAGAGGCATAGACTATTTTCTAAATGGGGAGAGAATTCAGAAATTTGGTGTGCAAAGGGACTTGGGAGTCCTAGTCCAGGATTCTCTTAAGGTTAACTTGCAGGTTGAGTCGGTAGTTAGGAAGGCAAATGCAATGTTGGCATTTATTTCGAAAGGACTAGAATATAAAAGCAGGGATGTGCTGCTGAGGCTTTATAAGGCTCTGGTCAGACCACATTTAGAATATTGTGAGCAATTTTGGGCCCCGTATCTCAGGAAGGATGTGCTGGCCCTGGAGAGGGTCCAGAGGAGGTTCACGAGAACGATCCCAGGAATGAAAGGCTTAACATATGAGGAACATTTGAGGACTCTGGGTCTATACTCGATGGAGTTTAGAAGGATGAGGGGGGATCTGATTGAAACTTACAGAATACTGAAAGGCCTGGATAGAGTGGACGTGGGGAAGATGTTTCCATTAGTAGGAGAGACTAGGACCTGAGGGCACAGCCTCAGAGTAAAGGGGAGACCTTTTAGAACAGAGATGAGGAGAAACCTCTTTAGCCAGAGAGTGGTGAATCTATGGAATTCATTGCCACAGAAGGCTGTGGAGGGCAGGTCATTGAGTGTATTTAAGACCGAGATAGATAGGTTCTTGATTGGTAAGGGGATCAAAGGTTACAGGGAGAAGGCGGGAGAATGGGGCTGAGAAATTTATCAGCCATGATTGAATGGCGGAGCAGACTCGATGGGCCGAATGGCATAATTTCTGCTCCTATGTCTTATGGCCTAAATGGACGACTCTTTATTTTTAAACAGTGGCCCCTAGTTCCAGATTCTCCCACGAGAGGAAACATCCTCTCCACACCCACCCTGTCAAGACCCCTCAGGATCTTATATGTTTCAATCAAGTTGCCTCTTACTCTTCTAAACTCCAGCAGGTTGAGTCCTAGCCTGTCCAGCCTTTCCTCATAAGACAACCCGCCCATTCCTAATATTAGTAAACCTTCTCTGAACTGCCCCCAATGCATTTACATCCTTCCTTAAATCAGGAGACCAATACTGTACACAGTACTCCAGATGTGGTCTCACCAATGCCCTATACAACTGAAGCATAACCTTCCTACTTTTGTAATCAATTCCCCTCACAATAAATGATAACATTCTATTAGTTTTCCTAATTACCTGCTGTACCTGCAATATAACCTTGTGTGATTCATGCACTAGGACACCCAGATCCCTCTGAATCTCAGAGCTCTGCAATCTCTCACCATTTAGATAATATGCTTCTTTTTTATTTTTCCAGCCAAAATGGACAATTTCACATTTTCCCACATTATAATCCATTTGCTAGATCTTTGCCCATTCACTTAACCTATCTATGTCACTTTGTAGTCTCCTTATGTCCTCTTCATATCTTACTTCCCTAGCTACCTTTGTGTCATCAGCAAATTTAACAACCATCCCTTTGGTCCTTTCTTTCAGGTCATTTACATGAATTGTAAAAAGCTGAGGCCCCAGCACTGATCCCTCTGGTGCACCATTCATTATATCTTGCCAACCAGAAAAATACCCTTTCATGCCTACCGTCTGTTTCTGTTAGCTAGCCAATCTTCTGTCCATGCCAACATGTTAACCCCTACACCATGAGCTTTTATTTTCTGCAATAACCTTTTATGTGGCACCTTATCAAATGCCTTCTGGAAAGCTAAGTACAGCACATCCATCGGTTCGTCTTGGTGGTTCCTCTTTATCCCAGTACATGTTACTTCTTCAAAGAACGCAACAAATTGGTTGAACATGATTTCCTCTACACAAAACCATGTTGACTCTGCCTGATTACCTTGAATTTCTCCAAGTGCCCTGCTGTTAACGTCTTTAGTAATAGCTGCCAACATTTCCTCTATGACAGATGTTAGGCTAACTGGTCTGCAGTTTCCTTTTTTTCCTGTCTCCCTCCCTTTCTGAATAAAGGAATTACATTTGCTGTTTTCCAATCCAATGGAGCTTTTCCCAAACCTAGTGAATTTTGGACAATTAAAACTAATGCATCAACTATCTCACTAGCCACTTCTTTTCAGACTCTAGGGTGAAGTCCATTGGGACCTGAGGATTTGTCAGCCCACAGCCCCAACAATTTACTCAGTACCACCTCCCTGCTGATTGTAATTTTCCCAAGTTGCTCCCATCCTCCCATTTCCTGATTTACAGTTATATCCGGGATGTTACTTGTATTCTCTATAGTTAAAACCAATGAAAATTACCTGTTCAATTCATCTGCCATCTCCTTATTTTCCATTATTAATTCCCCAGACTCACTTTCTATAGGACCAATGCTCACTTTGTTGACTCTTTTCTATTTTAAATGTCTATAGAAATGCATACTATCTGTCTTTATATTCCTAGCTAGCTTGCTCTCATACTCTAATTTTTCTATCCTTAACAATCTTTTAGTCATTCTTTACTGTTTTTTATATTCTGTCCAATCTTCTGACCGAACACCTATCTTTGTGCAATCGTATGCTTTTCCTTTAAGTTTGATACTGTTTTTAACTTTTTTAGTTAACCACAGATGATGGGTTCTTCCCTTGGAATTTTTCTTTCTCATTGGAACGTATCTATTCTGTGTATTCTATCCCTTTAATTGTCTGCCACTGCATCTCTACGGACCTACCCCTTAACCTAATTTGCCAGTTCACTTTAGCTAGCTCTGTTTTCATTCCCTTATATTTGCCCTTATTTAAGTTTAAAATACTTGTCTTAGACCCACTCTTCTCTCCCTCAAACTGAACGTAAACCTCAATCATATTATGATTGCTGCTAACTCATGGCTCCTTCACTATGAGGCCATTAATCAATCCTATCTCATTGCTCAATATCAGGTCTGATATAGCCTGTCTCTCTGGCTGGCTCCAGAATGTGCTATTCTAAGAACCTATCCTGAATGTATTCTATGAACTCTTCATCTAGGCTACCTTTGCCCATCTGATTTTTCCAATCTATATGTAGATTAAAAGACACCATGACTATTGCCATGCCTTTCTGACAAGTTTCCATTATTCCCTCCTTTATACCCTGTCCTACCATGTGATTACTGTTAGGCAACCTGTACCTCTTTGCCGTAATCATTCTTCATCTCTACCCAAAGCGCTTCTACATCCTGGTTTTCTAAATGTAGGTCATTCCTCTCTATTGTGCTAATACCATCATTAATTAGCCTTTTCCTAACTTCCTGTCCTCCCTAAATGTCACATATCCTTCAATAGTCGGGTCCCAATCTATGTCATCCTGTAACCATCAGATCCTACTTTTTTTTTTTCTATTTGTGCCATCAGTTCATCTGTTTTGTTTCAATTGCTGCATGCGTTCAGATACAGAGCCTTTAGTTTTGGTCATTTTATTGTTTTTGTAACTTCTAGCCTTATCTGTTGATTTACCCTTAGATTTGTACTCTCTGTCCTTTCATGTCATGGTCTGTTTATCATTTCCCACATTAATACCTTTCTCTCTTGCCTTGTCTCTATTCTTTGATTTAACACATCTTCCTAATTCTGATCCCTTGCCCCCACTATTTGGTTTGAAACCCTCTCGACTTCCCGAGGTGTGTGTTTTCCCTGAATACCAGCCCCAGCACGGTTCTGGTATAGACTGTCTCAACGGTACAGCCCCCACTTTCCCCAGTACTGATGCCAGTGCCCCATGAACCAGAACCCACTTCCCCCCCCCCCGCCACATCAGGCTTCGGGACAAGCGTTCATCTCTCTAACCTTATTTACCCCCAGGCCAATCTGCACGTGTCTCAAGTAATAATCCAGAGATTATGGCCTTTGAGGTTCTGCTTTTTAATTTATTCTTTTTAAAGCCAGAGATGAATAGGGTGAAGTTGGAACTTTAAAACAACTGAATTTCAATGCGTTACATAATGTGTGGCGGCTGGAATTCCTCCTATTTCACGAAACACCCCCAATTTCACCCCAGGTGTCCACCACTACAAACTGTCAAAATTAGGTTAAATATAGCCTTTCAATAGAATTACAACGCATTTGAGGACTAAATAGGTTATTCTGTCCAACAGGCCTGTGCTCAACATGAATCTCCATCCACCTTACATTTCCCCACACTATCAGCATCTTCTGTTATTCAGGTCAAACAGTTTTCCATTCAAGTCCAGAGACCTGAGCACGTAACCCAGGCCGGTTCTCCTGGTGCTGTGCTGAGGGGATGCTGTCGGAGGTTGTGGTGTTAACCCGAGCCCCCGTCTACCTTCTCAAGTGCATGAAAATGATCCCTTGGGCACTATTTCAAAGAAGAGCAGCGAAGTTTTCACACCCTGTGTCCTGCTCAATATTTATCCCCCAGTCAACATCACTAAACAGATAATCTGATGATTATCACAATGCTGTTTTGGGGAATTTTCTGTGGGCAGATTGCTATGTTTCCCACAAAACAACAGTGGTTACATTCCAAAAAATCTCTGTATTTATAGCTTCCCCTTAAATACATCTATACCATTTGCTTCAACCACTTCCTGTGGTTACGAGTTCCACATTCTCACCACTCTGGGTAAAGAAGTTCTTTTGAAGACAAGTCAAACATTTTTTGGAGAAGATACACATGAAATTGGATTCAAGTTTTGGAAACCATTCTCCAGTTGTTTTTTTTTTTAAATGAATTATGACATTTTCATATGGTCTGTCCCTCTATGTAAATGTACTGGTTATGTACTGGATGGTGCAAGTGTTATGGATGCAGACATAGGATTGTTAACATCAAAACCTTTAGCATAAATACCCAGACCATGTTCATCATAAATAAAAGAAAGACTTGCATTTATATAACACCGTTCATCATCTCAGGACACCTCAGAGCAACTTATAGCCAAATTTTGAATTGTTGTAATGTAGGAAACATGGGAGCCAATTTGTGCACAGCAAGCTCCCACAAACAGCAACATAATCTGTTTTTTTAGTGATGTTAGTTGAGTTTAAGTCTATGGGCTCAGAACGACACCAGGGAGAACTCACCTGCTCTTCTTCAAAAGAGTGCCCACGGGATCTTATACTGCCAACACAGAGGGCAGGCGGTGCCCTGGTTTGACATCTCATCAGAAAGATGGCACCTCCGACAGTGCAGCACTCTCTCGTTACTGCTTTGGAGCATCAGCCTTGGGTTTTGTGCTCAAGGCCCTGGACTGGAACTTCGACACACAACTTTCTGACTCAGAGGTGAGAACACTCCCCATTGAGGCACGGCTGTCACTAAGTTTGAATAAACCACCTTGCTTGTGTAACAAATTTACTTTTATTTATGAAGCCAAGCATCAGGGGAAGCTGCTGGTGAAGACGGTGATATGGTGGTAATGTCACTGGACTCGTAATCCAGAGGCTCTGGGGAGAGGGGCTCACATCTTAGCACAGCAGCTGGTGGAATTTAAATTTGATTAATTCAGTCTGGAATTGAAAGCTAGTCTCAGTAAGAGTGAGCATGAAACTGTCATCGATTGTTGTAAAAACCCATCTGGTTCACTAATTTCCTTTAGGGAAGGAAATCTGCCGTCCTTACCCAGTCTGGCCTACATGTGACCCCAGACCCACAGCAATGTGGTTGACTCTTAACTGCCCCTCTGAAATGGCCGAGCAAACCACTCAGTTCAAGGGCAATTAGGGATGGGCAACAAATGCTGACACCCACATTTAATTCTCAATTTGTCCTGCAACATTCAAAGATTTGAATGCTCTGAAGAAGAGTCATACGGACTCGAAACTTTAAGCTTGTTTTTCTTGCCACAGACGCTGTTAGACCTGCTGAGCTTTTCCAGCACTTTCTGTTTTTGATTCGAAGAAATATGTATGTTTACCCTTCACTGATAATGTTACCATTTAGTTTTGATGCTCTCCTTGTTCTTCCTACAGCAGTGCATCATTAATCTTGCACACATTTTCCAGGAAATTAATGTAAGTGACTTCATATCACAATTCCCTGAGGAGTTGGCATGATTCCCTCGCCTTCAATGAAACACTTTGAATGGTTAATTATAATCGCTCCGCTGCATAATGGCAGATCTGCTAAGCAGACATACATTTAGACCGTTGAAGAATGATGCAGGTGGCCTGGTTGCTTTATTGCCTTATTGTAACCACATTGGTTTCGTACAAAGATATTTCCCAAAGCTTGGCATGAATGATTCATCGTCAGCTTCAGCAGCAGTGGTTTGACCAGAACTGTTGTCTCTGCGAATCGAGGACAGGCTCAGTATTTGCATTATCTGTGGGTGATGTGGTCTTTCGGGTAAGGAGTTAGACACAAGGTGCCGTCTGCCCACTCAGGGAGATGTAAAAGAGCGCTTGGCTGCTGGCTCAGAGGAGAGCTTTCCCTGCTGTCCTGGTCAATACTTATCTCTTGATCAACACCACTAAAAAAAAGATGACCTGCTCTTTATCACTGGGAGATGGTGGTGTCACTAGGCTAATAACCCAGAGGCCCAGACTAATGCTCTGGGGACACCGGTTCAAATTGCACCTGCCAGCTGAATTTAAATTCAATTAGTAACCTGGAATCGAAAAGCTAGACTCAGTGATGGTGACCGTGATATTGTGAAAACCCGTCTGGTTCATTCATGTCCCTTTAGGGAAGGAAATCTGCTGCCCTTACCTGGTCTGGCCTACATGCGGCTCCAGACCCACAGCAATGTGGTTGACTCTTGATTGCTCTCTGAAATGGCCGTGCAGGCCACTCAGTTCAAGGGCAGTTAGGGATGGGCAACAAATGCTGACCTTGCCATCGATGCTCACATCCCAGAATTTTAAAAAAATCACGTTGCCGTTTGTGGGATCTTGCTGTGTGCAAATTGGCTGCCATGTTCCCTAGATTACAACAATGACTACACTGTAAGGTGCTTTGGGACGTTCTGAGGTTATGAAAGGCGCTAAAGGAATGCCAATTATTTTATTTATTCGATAATTATGGTTTTACAATTTCTCTACCATCTCTGCTAGGGCAATAATGCTGACCTCACCAGTGATGCTCCCACCCTGTGAATTAATAGATTTGACTCACCAGAACGATATCAGGGATTAGAGGCTTCCATTATGAGGACAGGTTGCAGAAACTTGGACTTTTATTCCCTTGAATATTGGAGCTTGAGAGGCAATCTGATCGAGATATTTAAAATGTTAAAAGGACAGAGTGGACATAATGGACATAGCATTAAAATTAGAGCTAGCCTGTTCTGGGGTGATCACACGAAGCAATTGTTCACACAAAGGGCAGTGGAAATCAAGACTCTCTCCCCCAAAATTTTAGTTATTTTTTATTCGTTCATGGGATGTAAGTATCACTGGCTGGGCCAACATTTATTGCCCATTCCTAATTACCCTTGAGAAGGTGGTGGTGAGCTGCCTTCTTGAGCCGCTGCAGTCCATGTGGTGTAGGTACACCCACAGTGCTGTTAGGGAGGGAGTTCCAGGATTTTGACCCAGCGACAATGAAGGAACGGCCGATATATTTCCAAGTCAGGATGGTGAGTGGCTTGGAGGGGAACTTCCAGTTGGTGGTGTTCCCATGTGTCTGCTGCCCTTGTCCTTCTAGGTGGTAGTGATTGTGGGTCTGGAAGGTGCTGCCTATGGCGCCTGGGTGTGTCCCTGCAGTGCATCTTGTAGAAGGTGCACACTGCTGCTACTGTTTGTGGAGGGAGAGAATGTTTGTGGAATGGGTGCCAATCAAGCGGACTGCTTTGTCCTGGGTTTGTTTTTTTACTTATTTGTGCATGGGAAGCCAGTGTAGCTGGTGAGGCCAGCATTTATTGCCATCCCTAGTTGCCCTTGAGAAGGCGGTGGTGAGCTGCCTTCTTGAACCGCTGCAGTCCATGTGGTGTAAGTACACCCACAGCGCTGTTAGGGAGGAGGTTCCAGAATTTAACCCAATGACAGTGAAGGAACGGCAACACTTTTCCAAGTCAGGATGGTGAGTGACTTGGAGGGGAGCTTCCAGGTGGTGGTGTTCCCATCTATCTGCTGCCCTTGTCCTTCTAGATGGTAGCAGTCGTGGGTTTGGAAGGTGCTGTCTAAAGAGCCTTGGTGAATTTCTGCAGTGCATCTTGTAGATGGTACATACACTGCTACAGTGCGTCGGCGGTGGAGGGAGTGAATGTTTGTGGATGGGATGCCAATCAAGCGGGCTGCTTTGTCCTGGATGGTGTCAAACTTCTTAAGTGTAGTTGGAGCTGCACTCATCCAGACAAGTGGGGAGCATTCAATCACACTCCTGACTTGTGCCTTGTAGATGGTGGACAGGCTTTGAGGAGTCAGGTGGAGAGTTACTCGCTGCAGGATTCCTAGCCTCTGACCTGCTCTTGTAGTCACAGCATTTATATTGTTAGTCCAGTTCAGTTTCTGCTCAATGGTAACCCCAGGATGTTGATATTGGGGGATTCAGTGATGGTAATGCCATTGAATGTCCAGGGGGCGATGGTTGGATTCTCTCTTGTTGGAGATGGTCATTGCCTGGCACTTGTGTGGCACGAATGTTACTTGCCACTTGTCAGCCCAAGCCTGGATATTGTCCAAGTCTTGCTGCATTTGGACATGGGCTGCTTCAGTATCTGGGGAGTCACGAATGGTGCTGAACATTGCGTCATCATCAGCGAACTTCTTCCCTTCTGACCTTATGATGGAAGGAAGGTCATTGATGAAGCAGCTGAAGAGGATTGGGCCTAGGACACTACCCTGAGGAACTCCTGCAGTGATGTCCTGGAACTGAGATGATTGACCTCCAACAACCACAACCATCTTCCTTTGTGCTAGGTATGACTCCAACCAGCGGAAAGTATTCCCCCTGATTCCCATTGTCCCCAGTTTTGCTCGGGCTCCTTGATGCCACACTTGGTCAAATACTGCCTTGATGCCAAGGGCAGTCACTCTCACCTCACCTCGGTCTTTTTTGTCCATGTTTGAACCAAGGCTGTAATGATGTCAGGAGCTGAGTGGCCCTGGTGGAACCCAAACTGAGCATCAGTGAGCAGGTTATTGCTAAGCAAGTGCCACTTGATAGCATTGTTGATAACTCCTTCCATTACTTTACTAATGATGGAGAGTAGACTGATGGGGCGGTAATTGGCCTGGCTGGATTTGTCCTGCTTTATATGTACAGGACATACCTGGGCAATTTTCCACATAGCCGGGTAGATGCCAGTGTTGTAGCTGTACTGGAACAGCTTGGCTAGGGACGCGGCAAGTTCTGGAGCACAAGTCTTCAGTACTATTGCCGGAATATTGTCAGGACCCATAGCCTTTGCAGTATCCAGTGCCTTCAGCTGTTTCTTAACATCACGTGGAGTGAATCGAATTGGCTGAAGTCTGACATTTGCGATGCTGGGGTCCTCCGGAGGAGGCCGAGATGGATCATCCACTCAGCACTTCTGGCTGAAGATTGTTGCAAATGGTCCAGCCTTATCTTTTGCATTATGGGCTCCCCCATCATTGAGGATGGGGATATTTGTGGAGCCTCCTCATCCAGTGAGTTGTTTAACTGTCCACCATCATTCATGACTGGATGTGGCAGGACTGCAGAGCTTAGATCTGATCCGATGGTTGTGGGATCGCTTAGCTCTGTCTATCACTTGCTGCTTATGCTGTTTGACATGCAAGTAGTCCTGTGTTGTAGCTTCACCAGGTTGATGCCTCATTTTTAGGTATGCCTAAGTCCAGCGTGCTCTTGGCATTCCTCCTGCACTCTTCATTGAACCAGGGTTGATCCCCTGGCTTAATGGTAATGTTAGGGTAGGGGATATGCCGGGCCATGAGGTTACAGATCGTGTTTGAGTACAATTCTGCTGCTGCTGATGGCCCAGAGCCCCTCTTGGATGCCCAGTCTTGAGTTGCTAGATCTGTTGGGAATCTCTCCCATTTAGCACATTGGTAGTGCCACACAACACTGATGGAGGGTATCCTCAATGTGACGCTGGTCTTTGTCTCCACAACGACTGTGCGGTGGTCACTCCTACCGATACTGTCACAGACAGATGCATCTGCGGCAGGCAGGTTGGTGAGGATGAGGTCAAGTAAGTTTTTCCCTCTTGTTGGTTCCCTCACCACCTGACGCAGACCCAGTCTAGCAGCTATGTCATTTAGGACTCGGTCAGCTCAGTCAGTGAGAGCTTCTTCAGTGTTGTTCCATCACACTCCTCACTTGTGCCTTGTAGATGGTGGACAGGCTTTGGAGAGTCAGGAGGTGAGTTTCTCACTGCAGGATTCCTTGCCTCTGACCTGCTCTTGTAGACAGAGTATCCATCTGGCTGTTTAAGGTTTAGCTGGGTAAGGATATTGAGGAGGTCTGGTGGTACAATGGTAATCTCCCTGCCTCTGAGTCAAAAGCCCTAGGTTCAAGTCCTACCTCAGGATTTGAAGGCTGAGGAAGGTGCATTCATAACACAGTGAAACAGGTAAGGGCTGGGGAGATTTATAGTCAGCTATATGATGGAAAGTACTTTGGAGCTTCTGTCATCACTATTCATAGCTCCAGACTGCAACATGCGTGTAAAAGTGTATGTTGCCATAGCGACTCAGACTCCCTGAGTGATCTGCAACACATCTCAAAGGTACCAAGGAATAAGGAGCAAATGTGGAAAAATGGAGTTAAGGTGCAGACACCTTAAGTATAAACTAATTAAATTGCAAGTGGGCTTGAGGAGCTGAGTGGTACAAAATTCTTAACGGGCTTGACAGCAGAGGTCCTGAGAGATCTCGGGCTGGACAGTCTCAGAATAAGAGGTCGGCCATTTTGGACTGAGATGAGAAGAAATTTCTTCACTCAGGGGGTTGCGAATCTTTGGAATTCTGTTCCCCGGAGAGCTGTGGATGCTCAGTCACAGAGCATATTCAAGACCAAAATTGATGAGAGTTTTGGGACACTAAGCAAATGTGTGCTTTCAGTCAAAGTTCAGCCATGAACTTTGGAGCAGGCTCGAGGGTCTGTACAACCTGCACTCCTGCTCCTCTCTCTCATATTCTTACGTCCTGCATTGCTTTGGGGACATTTGAATCACTAAAACTTCCTCATTTATCTTTTGGCAACGACAGCTGTTTCTTCCTTTTATCCTCAAAGAGACATCCTGCTTGGACCTTTGAAGCTTGACCATGTCTTCCTCTCCCAAGGTGCAGTTTGCTCACACAGGGCTGCGCGTGTCACCGGGAGGATTTGGTTTTGGTGAGATCTACCTGAATAAAAAAATGAGGTGAGTTTTACATAAATGGGTGAAGGTCGACCCACCCTTTCCTTTCCCTGTTTTAACCTTTCTCCTTTGGTCGAGGGAAACCTGTAATTTGAATTATTGGACAGAGTGGTTATTCAACAAACAGCGTGACACAGAACTGGAAAGTGCCAGAACTCAAACGGAAATAATCGCAAAACTCCTGATCAGCATATTTTAGCAAGATAATGTGAAGGCGTTTGAGTAAAACCTTGGAAATATGTTTTTTTTTTAAGTGGGTGAACAATGCAACATTGGTAAGTGATGGAAATCAGAAGTGATGTAGATAACACTCTGTGTGGAATGTTTACGCTAAAAGTAATGTGAATTATTAAACCTATTTTGGTACTCCAGGGGAAGACACTTCTGTGATTTGATGGTTTTATTGTGACATTGGCTTCTGCCTTTGCTTTTTTTTTCTGCTTTGAGTTCTGCTCTTGTTATCATCATGTCTCATGCAATGCCAGCTACCTAGTCTGTTCCCTGATGGTAATCTCTCAAGTACTGATTTGCTGGACTATTTTTCCCTTCACCAGTGACCTGTCAGAGCGCCCAATTTCTCATTGGCAGGGAACAGGAATAGAATATAATTTCCTACCTAGTGCAAGGTAAAGCACTCTGCCGACAAGCCTCTGATTTTGCTTCTATCGCTGACCTTGACTAAAAGGCCATCAATAGCTCAGTCTGAGCCCTTTGAACGATGGGGATTTATTGTTTAATCCTTATCCAGCTACTTAATGGATTTCTGTTTGTGAATTCAAATGGTCTTTCAGAAATTCAGCAGCTCAAAAGGTTAATTTCCTTCTCTCTTGGGTTGATTTAAACTACTTCCCTCGTCCTCTTTTCCGGCAAACAGGAGTTTGACCCAAAATGGAAATGTTTGTCTTTAATTTAACTCACGCAGGAGTACATTCAGGTCGTAGCTTCTCCCAACTACTGCTTACACATGTAATTCTTTAAAAAAAAAAGAGCAGGAGGAGAAATTCAAAAGTAACTCATCACCTTGCCGACAAAGTAAACGGTTTAGAAACCGCCACACATTTAGGATCATTGGGTGGAGATTATTCGGCCCATCGAGTCCATGCCAGCTCTCTGTGGAGCAATCCAGTCAGTCCCATTCCCCACTTTATCTCGCTAACCCTGCAAGTTTACTCCCCTCAAGTGCCCATCCAATTGCTTTTTGAAACCGTTCATCGTCTCCGCTCCTACCATCCACGTAGGCAGTGGCTTCCAGCTCAGTGCAATTTACAATTCGATTAATTAATAACAAAAAAATTGATGAATAATTTTTGAATCAAAAGCTAGCTTCAGACGGGAAGAATTTTATGTTCCCCTGCCGGTGGGTTTGGAGGCGGTGGGGTGAGGCCGTAAAATTCCTTGGATGCCCTTCCCGGCGGGTTTCCGCCCACTCCGGCCTCTCTGTAATGTCAGGATGGGAAGGGCAAGGCCTAGCCCTGGCCCCATTTGAGGCCCTTATGTGGCCTAACTAATGCCTCAGGTCTGTCCACTGCAGCTTCTGGCGTCGCAGGGACCAGTCAGTCAGGTTGGCCATCAGCTCTGTGAGGCTGGACTTTCTCCCCATTTAGGGGCGCAAGACCCATTTCCAGCCAATTACCACTCATTTGAGCGGTTAATGGCCTGTGGGGCAGCCGGTATCGGCAAGGATGTGTTAGCCACCGACTCCCCAAATGGCAGGAAGAGAATTCCTGCCGTTCTAAAAATCCTGGCTATGATGACCATGAAACTATCATCGATTGTTGTAAAAACCCACCTGGTTCACTAGTGTCCTTTAGGGAAGGAAATCTGCCGTCCTTACCTGGTCTGGCCTACATGTGACTCCAGGCCCACAGCAGCAGTGCGATTGACTTTGAACTCCGAAATGTACTGGAAGCCACTCGGTGACTCCCATATCCCTAATAGTAGTAAAATAATAAAAATTAAAGTAAATCTCCTCCGCACTCTTTCCAAGGGCCTTGACACTCTTCCTAAAGCCTGTTGCCCAGAATTGGGCACTCCCCCTATTTCAGTCAGAAGGTTGGAGTGATATGGAAACTTCTTGTATCAGACCTTGAACAACACTGGCTTGCGTTTATATAGCACCTTTAGCATAGGAATGCCTTGAAAATGCTTCGCAGGAGGGAAATAAGCAAAACTGGCCACCAAGCCGCATAACACTGTATTAGGGCAGATGGCTAAAAGCTTGGTTAAAGAGGTAGTTTTTAAGAGAGTGTCTTAAAGGAAGAAAGTGAGGTAGTGAGGTGGAGAGGTTTAGGGAAGGAATTTGAGAGCTTAGGATTTAGCAGGTGCCAATGGTGGAGTGGTTACATTTAGGGACACTCAGGAGGCCAGGATCAGAGGAACACAGAAGTCCTGGAGTGTTCTGGATGTCATGGAGATAGAGTAGTGAGGTGGTGGAGGAACTTGAAAGTGAGGATGTGAATTTTAACATCGAGGCGTTGCTCAGCTGGAGCTAAGAGAGGTCAGTGAGCACATGGGTGATAGGGGAACGGGCCATGGGGCTGGTGGGGAGTTAGGACTGCTGGGGGGGTGGTGTTGGTTACCGAATGGTGTCTCTCAAAGAAATCTACCTAGTCTTCAGTGTGTTAACAGCAAATCTTTATTAACAACTTGTTACTATATGCACATGCACAGGAAATACTACAGGCAAGGAACTATCGCCATGTCTAGGCCCTCACATGTCTCTGATCAGCACCACAGGTCCATGCCTTGTGCCTTCCTATATCACTGTGCGGGTGGTACTGTACTTAGCTGTACGTTAAACCTGTATATACCAGACCTTTATGCTACAAGGGCATGGGCTGCAGAGTTTTGGATGACCTCAACTTTATGGAGGGTGGAATGTGGGACACCAGCCAGGAGTGTGTTGGAATAGTCAAGTGTAGAGATAACAAAAGCTGTGGATGACAGTTTAAGCAGCAGATCAGCTGAGGTGGAGCTTAATTGGGTGTTGTTGCAGCAGGCAGTCTTAGAGATAGGGTGAATATGTCGGCAGTTCACCTTGATACAATGACAATAATGCTATTGTACATTCCACCAACATCTTAACACTAGGCACCATTTTTCCCATTCGTAAACAAGAAATAAGTTGAACCAAGGGTGAGATGTATATTGCAAAATGTTACGGTCTGGTTAAGAAGAAGTAGCATTTTGATTGAAATAGACACAGTTTGAAATCCCAGTTACCCACCAGCAGAATAAAGCCACAAGATTTCCACGGTTTTAAACAAACAAAATGAACTTTAGCATACAAAGTCAGAAAAGTAGAACAATTTACAATATCTATCTTATAGCCTAACGTTCAAAATTAACATGAGGTAAATATAAATTAACAGGCAAACTGTTGTTGAATACACCACACTGCACATTAAATGGCAGATGCAACCAAGACCGATCCCGTGGTTTTCTCAGTAACCCACCCAGGCACCAGTGACCACTGTGAGTCATTAAATCTCATTAGGACTCTGTCTTGCTCATGAGGGATTTCAACTCCACATTTTTGAAGATCTAGCCTCTGAGTTCCCTCTAAAAACCGTTCCGACTCCGACTACCTCAATGACTGCTCACACCCTGATAGTTCAATCTCTTCTCCCGAGGCTACATTCCCTGGGATTCAGAAAGACGCGCAGCCGCCTCCAATTACCGGCACAATTCCAACTCTTTCACAGACACACTGGCTTAACTAAGCTTCCACCGCCCCTGGATCTCTCCAAACTCTAGTCTCCTGGCTGCACCAAGCTATAAATGGCTCCCAGGACTACTCTGAGCCCCAGCTGTCTCCAGCATGGAACCAGGAACCTTCAGCCGCCTTCTCAGCTCCTCAGGACTTCTCCTGAGCCCTAACTGCACTGAATAGCTCCCAGGGCTTCTCTGCGTGCTGCAAACCACACAAGGGCTGAACTGGGGTTCTCAGCTGCATTGAGTGGCTCCTAGGGCTTCTCTGAGCCCAAACTACCTGTAGCCTACTAATAACAGTTTTAGTATTTCCTCTTCCCCTCCTGCAGAACACTCCCAAAACAAAACATTTCCCTGGATTTCTTTGCAAGCAAAGTAGACACCATACCTCCAGCTCTCCAGCTAAGTTAGCCCACCTGCTGGTTTATGGCTGTTACTGTTCTAGCGGTTAACCCCTTAAGTAAACATGGCCCCAACCTTTTAAGTGTAAGACTCCAAGCTGCTTTTGTTGCACTTATCCCATTGTCTAGTTAAACTTCAATCTTCCTGGAACTAAACGTTACCTCTGAAATATTAACTTGACCCATGAACTGGGTATTCGGCACAAAAACAAAAGACACAATTCAGGGCCAATGCAATGTTCTCAACTGGAATGACCATTTGTGACGTGTGGACATTCTATTAATACAAGAAGCTGTATTACGCATCGAGGCAGTAAAAATAACGATCAATTAACTTTAATGCTTTGCCTTGGCTTGATTCAAAGGGGTTGCTATGGTTATGAAAAATATCGCTGGCTTTGGCTCCTGCCGTCTGGAGTGTTTTGTGGCTGCATTTGCTCACATGCTTTGCTGAAGATTAGGGAGGTCTGAGAGCTAGGATTTGACTTTAATGTCTCTTCACTACTGACCATTTAGGGGTAATGTGCAGATCGCCATAAGGGCTGAGTCCATTGACATGGCAAAAATGCCTGGCATTGTAAACTCCTTTGGAGCAGAAGCACAGGTCAACAGCTCAGAACCATTTTGGAGACGCTCTAGGGGAGGTTTGTCGGCTTTCCAGGGCTGGCCATGAATTATAGGTTAATCTCCTGGTCGTTGCAGCGAATAACTACTGGGAGATAAATAAGCAGAGAAGGCATTTTTTCTTTCTTTTCAAAAAAAAAGTGCTTTTTTTTTCATTTTCTTTAAACATTTTCCTCATTCAGTTCAAAAAATATTGGGAAATGGAGGAAGTAAGCTGTTTTACTTGACAGCCACGAAGAGGCTGTTTAGTTTGCGATTGGTTGTGGAAGCAGCATGTGTCACAAAGATTGACTTGGTAGGAGACCAATGGCGTGTGGGGGGGTGGAGGGGTGGTTGGAGGCAGGAGGTCATGTGATTAAAAAACGCCAGGAATAAATTGGCAATCCCAGCTGCACATAAGGATTAGGAGCAGGAGTAGGCCATTCAGTCCATCGAGCCTGCTCCCCCATTCAATAAAATCAAGGTTGATATGATTGCGGCCTGAGCTCCACTTTCCTGCCTGTTCCCCCACACCCCCACCCCCCGCATTACCCTTGACTCCCTTGTCAATCAAAAATCTGTCTAACTCAGCCTTGAATATATTCAATGACTCAGCCTCCACTGCTCTCTGGGGTGGAGAATTCCAAAGATTACAAGACTCTGAGAGAAGAAGAGCATGTGCCCCGACATCATCAGGCGTCATTTAGATATTTCGTTCGCCGGGCATGCGCTGGATGAGATTGCGCGCCCGCCGAACTGTCAACGGCCTATTAAGGGCATTAAAAAACCAATTAAAAGTTGTTAGCAGTGCTGCCCGTCGAACATTAAGGTTGACGGGCAGGCGAAGAGCCTAAGCGGCCGTCGCGTTTTTCGGGAAACCTCATCCACGGGCAGGGTGAGGTTTCCTGAAGCTTTTATAAAATAATGAATCAAATTTTGCTAAATTCACCAACATGTCCCAGTACATGTTTGACAATGTCACACGATGGGACATGTTAAAATAATTTTTTCCTCCTTCATTAAAAAGCTATCAACATAATCTCCCTGAGGCAGCTCCGTACCTCAGGCAGATTGCTGCACTCCGCGAAAGAGTGCAGGCCCTGACTCTCCTTTCCCACCCCTGCCCGCACAGGCAGCCGGCTGGGCATTATGTTGGGCGGGCCTTAATTGGCCCTCCAACGTAAAATGGCGGCGCACAGCCGATCGCAGGCGACAATTGGCTCCACGCCTGCCCCCGCCCACTCCCACCCAGCCCGCCCGACGTGGGTAATATGCAGCCCATGGAGTAGACATTTTAAAGCACTGTGAATAAAACCTGAAAGCCTGAGCTGTGAAACATGGCGCTTTAAAATGTCTAATCCATGATTAAACCTGGAAGCTAGCTGAAACATGGAGCAGACATTTTAAAGCACTGCGAATAAAACCTGGAAGCTAGCTGAAACATGAGGTAAAATTTTTAGCTCGGTGGGTGGGCAAGCGGGCAAGCCCGAACCGACCGAGCGTAAAATGACATGTGATGACGTCGGGCGTGCGTCCCACTGTCATCACGCACTTGCACGATATTTCGGTTGGCAGGCACGCGCCTGACTTGGCAGCGGAGCCTGCCGACAATTAAAAGGCCAATTAAGGCCATTAACAAGTTAATTAAAATAAAATTTTCACTGCCTATCCAACCTTATGGTTGGCAGGCAGGCGAAAAGGCCGAGTGGCCTTTGCACTTTTTTGGAAACCACATCCACGGTCAGGATGAGGTTTCCAAAAGCAAATAAAAAGCAAATAAAAAATTTATTTTTTTTCATTGACAGAGTCACATGAGGGGACATGTTTCATTATAGTTTTCTTTTTAAATTAAATTTTTTCATATATCTTCATCTACCTGAGGCAGCTCATTGCCTCAGAGAGATTAGGTAGCACGCACTTGCGTATATGTGCGAAGGTCATGCACGGCTGTCTCGCCCTCCTCCTCCCCCCCCGCCCGCACAGACAGCGCTCAGCACTGCCACTCGCGTTTCACACCGGGAGGGCCTTAATTGTCCTGCCAGCATGAAATTACGTCCGGGGCCCGATCGCGGGTGGCGGCTTCCCGACCGCCCCTGCCCGCCACCACTGAGCCCGCATGCCAAGGGCAAAATTCTGCCCGTGGAGTAGACATTTTAAAGCACTGTGAATAAAACCTGGAAGCTAGAGCTGAAACATGGAGTAGACATTTTAAAGCACTGTGAATAAAACCTATTACATATAAGTTGACATGTCATCTCTGTATAGATCGAATATATATAAAATATACAATATTCAGACCGAAGTAATGAGCATGATAAATTTCATCAATTGCGCCTCCTATGTTCTCTGTAGTTTGAAATGATCACATTTTTAGACACAATCTTTCTTTGAATGGATTTCATGGATCTCACCATGAGTTATGAACCGATATGTTGTTGCTCAGCACCTGATTAGGTTAGTGAGTGATGTGGCATTCTGGATACACATGCTCATAACAACATAGTTCCTAACTCATTATGCATAACATAATATAACCTCTTTGCCCTTTTGGCAAAGCTCTTCAAATTGAGCTCAACCACCTCATTTTAGCTACACAGGCATCGGAAGGCACATTTTAAAAGATTTTCCATATTATAAAATATTTAACTATTGAACTGACCAATGTGCACCAATGAAACTAGTAAATGATTCATTGTGGGTTTCCTTAATTCATTTTTGAAGTATTTAAATCAGATCATTCAGGTGGTGGATTTTATATGCTTATTTTTCATGATAAACCTATTTTCATTTGTATTGTTAAAACTGTATTGGGTAACCACTCAAACACATAAAGGAATACTCCCTAATGGAAAATTTAAAAAAACATTTTTTTTTAAAAAAGAGCACAGAGAGCAGGGAGACTTCATTTTAAAAAGAGTGCTGGAGCGAGGAGACTTCATTTATAAAGAGCGTGGAGAGCGAGGAGGGAGAGGAGATGACATTGGTGAGTGACAAGTGAGTAAACACTTCATATAAATTTTAAGGTATATCAGTGCAGCGCAGCCATGTGGAATGTGCATCCTGCGGGATGTGGGAAGTCGTGCAGGCACAAAGTACCCTCGATGACTACATCTGCAGGAAGTGTCACCAGGTGCAGAGATTTGAGCTCTGGGTAGCAGAACTTTAGCGGTGGCTGGAGTCACTTCGGTGCATTCGTAAGGCTGAGGATTACGTGGATAGCATGTTTAGAGAGGCGTTCAAACTGCAGCTAAGAAGTACACAGGCAGAGAGGGAAAGAGTGACTGCCAGGGCATCTATCAGAAACAGGGAGGTAGTACAGGAATCCCCCTGAGGCTATCTCACTCTCTAACCACTTTTCCATTTTGGATACTGGTGAGCGAGAAGGTTCCTCGGAGGACTGTAGCAAGAGCCAAGTTTGTGGCACCACAGGTGGCTCACCTGCACAGGAGGGAGGTGGAAGAGTGGAAGTGCTTTGTAGTAGGGGATTCCATAGTTAGAGGAGCAGACAGGCATTCCTGTGGCCGTAGATGTGATTCCAGGATGGTATGTTGCCTCCCTGGTGTCAGGGTCAAGGATGTCACGGAGCAGCTGCAGGACATTCTTTTGGGGGATGGTGAACAGCCAGAGGTTGTGATCCACATTGGGACCCATGACATGGGTAGGAAAAGGGATGAGGTACTAAAAGCAGATTTTAGGGAGTCAGGAATGACATTAAAAAGCAGGACATCAAGAGCAGTTATCTCAGGATTATTCCTAGTGCCACGTGCAAGTGAGCATAAGAATAGGAAGATTGAGCCATTCAGCACGTGGCTGGAGAAATGGAGTAGGAGGCAAGGCTTTAGACTACTGAGGCACTGGGACTGATTCTGGGGCAGGTGGGGCCTGTACAGGATGGGTTACGCCTTAACAGGACTGCGACTAATGTCCTCGCGGGGAGGTTTGCTAGTGCCGTTGGGGAGGGTTTAAACTAGATTGGCAGGGGGTTGGGAACCTGAGGGGAAATTCAGAATGGAAAAGAGAAAAGCTGGCAGTGAGAAGTAGAGAAGTATCAACTGATAAGGAGGATATCTCAGAGAGTAGTATCAAGGTAGATATTATTGCTATCACAGGGACCTGACTCAAAGAAGGGCAGGACTGGGTGTTAAATATTCCCGGGTACAAGGTATTTAGGTGAGATAGGAAAGGAAGGAAAGGGTGCGGAGTGACAGTATTGATTAAGGATGGTATTACAGTACTGGAGAGAAAGGATGTTACAGAGGGGTCAAGGATGGAATCTCTCTTGCTAGAGGTAAGGAATGAGAAAGGTGCAATAACAGTGGTGTAGTTTATAGACCATCAACTAGTGGAAGGGATGTACAGAAACAAATTTGCAAAGAAATTATAGAAAGGTGCAAGAATTATAGAGTAATTATAAGGGGGACTTCAATCATCCAAATATAGACTGGGACAGGAATAGTACAAAGGGACATGAAGGGCCAGAGTTCCTGGAATGTGTTCAAGATAATTTTCTACAGCAGTATGTTTCCAGTCCAACGAGAGGGCAGTCAGGGGACAGTGACCATTGCATCCTAAGGCTTAGGTTGGCCCTGGAGAAGGATAAGGAGCAATCCAGAACAGGGAAGATTAATCGGGGGAAAGTAAACTTCGATGGGATGAGAATGCATCTGAGTCGAGTGGGTTGGGATCAAATGTTGGCGGAAAGGTTGGTGACTGAACATTGGGCCACCTTCAAAGAGATAGTATTGCAGGCAATGTCAAGGTATGTTCCCTTGAAGGGGAAAGGTAGGATAAATAAATCTAGAACACCCTGGATGAAGCTCATTCCACAGTCAGTCAGGACTGAGTGCGTGCAGCTGTTGGGCTCAAAATAGTATATTTTGAGCAAGAGGTGAGCGGGACAGGATAAAGATTGAGAGGCCTACCTGCAGTGAGATCAGCGGCGCAGAGACATCACAAACCACAACGTGATGCGAGTGAAGGGAAAGCAGCTAATTGGTGAGTAGGATTGGTGAACATTTCTAGTCTTTAAAGTAAAAGTAAGGTCTTTAGTTTGTGTTTGGGTCTCTGTCTAATCTCCATCGAATGGAGGAGCAGGCTCAACAGATTGAATGGCCTTCTCCTGTTCCTATGTTCCTGTAGTCTTTTTTTCCCTCTCTTTTTCTTAAAAATAGCTTGTTAAGTATCAGATCGATACTGGGGCAAAAAATAAGATAATTACAATAAAGTGTAAAGAGCGGGGGATTCTTCAAGTATAAAGAGCGGGGATACTGGAGTAATTAATTAATAAATTTAATAAAATACAATAGCAACGGCAGGACGGGTGAGGTGTTGCTGCTGCAGCATGTGGGTGCTGCTGGACACCAAGGTGAGCCAGAGCGAACACATCTGTATCAAATATTTGCAGCTCGAGGAACTTCAGGTCCGAGTTGAGGAGCTGGAGTCCGAGCTGCAGACATTGCGCCACATCGGGGAGGGGGTAAAGTTACCTGGACACTTTTCTCCAGGAGGCGGCCACACCCCTCAGATTAGGTCATTCAAATTTGGTCTACGATCAGGGACAGGAGGGTGTGACTGCAGGTGGGGCAGGTATGGGGGCCCAGGGGGTAGCGTTTAAGAAGCCTCGGCCCCTGCAATCGTCCAACAGTTACAAGGTTCTTGCAAGCTGTGTGGATGAGAGCAGGGACTGAGGGAGGATGAGCGAATTGACACGGCACCATGGCACAGGGAGACATTAAATTGGGGGGAGGAAATAGGAATATAGTAGTGGTAGGGGACATAGGGTAGGGGGATAGATACTGTTCTCTGCAGCCATGTGCATGAGTCCCGAAGGCTGTGTTGCCTGCCCGGTGCCAGGGTTAAGGACATCTCCTCAGAGATGGAGAGGACCTTGGAGTGGGAGGGGAGGGATCCAGTTGTTGTTGTCCACGTTGGTACCAACGACGCTGATAGGACTTGAAAGGAGGTTCTGCTGCAAGAATTTGAACAGTTAGGAGCTAAATTAAAAAGCAGAACCTCCAAGGTAATAATCTCAGGATAACAACTGAGTCATGATCAAACTGGCATAGGGTAAATAAAGTCAAGGAGTTAAATGCATGGCTCAAAGATTGGTGTGGGAGGAATGGATTTCAGTTCATGGGGCACAGGCACCAGTTCTGGGGTAGAAGGGAGCTGTTCTGGTGGGATGGGCTTCACTTGAACAGTGCTGGGACCAGTGTCCCTGAATCAAATAACTAGGGCTGTAGAGAAGGCTTTAAACTAAATAGGTGGGGTGGGGAGGTGGGGGTGATTCTGAAGAGGGGATACATAGGCTTACAAAGAAAGAGGACATGGCAGCGTTGTAGGGTAGCTATTTAGGTAATGGTGCTCAGAGTGTGACAGGGAGGGACAGAGAGTACAAACTTAAAAAAACAGCAGCAGATAGGATCAAAGGGGGAAAATGGGATAAAAAGGCAAAATGAACGGCTCTTTCCTTAAATGCAGGTGGTGTTCAGAACAAAATAAATGAATTAACGGCACAAATAGAGTTTAATGGGTATGATCTTACAGCCACCACAGAAACATGGGGCAGACATTTTCGCTCGGTGGGCGGGCTCGCGCCCAAACCCGCTCGAGCGTGAAATGACACCAGCCGATTGTGCCGACGTCAACTTGTTAAGGCCATTAAGTAATCGATTGAGTTAAATTTTTCGCTGCCCGTCCAACCAAACGGTTGGCGGGCAGGCGAAAAGGCCAAGTGGCCTTTGCACTGTTTTGGAAACCTCACCCACGGGCGGGATGAGGTTTCCAAAAGCAAATAAAAATAAAATAAAAACTGTAATTTTTCATGACTGACATGTTCCTGCTCCATGTGACAGAGGCACATGAGGGAACATGTTTCATTACATTTTTATTTTCTTTTTTTAAACAATGCTTCACCACCCCACTGCTGCACCCCCCCCACCACCCACCAACCCCCCCCCACCACCTCCCCCCCCCACCACCCCCCCCACTAACCACCCCCCCACCCCCCACCCTCCCGCCCACCACCCCCCCACCCCCCACCCCCACCCCCCACCACCCCCCCACCCCCCACCCCCACCCCCCACCACCCCCCACCCCCCCACCCCACACCCCCCCCCCCGCCACCCCATGAAAATCAAATTGGCAGACGAAGTCATGAGCAAGAATTCATAGAGTGTAGTCGGGACAGTTCCCTAGAACAATATGTTGTGGATCTAACCAGGGAACAGGCTATTTTGGATCCGGTAATGTATAATGAAGTAGGTTTAATGAATGATCTGAGTAAAAGATACCCTGGGAAACAGTGGCCATAACTTGGTAGAACTTAGCAGTTAGTTTGAGAGTGAGAAACTTGGGTCAGAAACAACTGTGCTAAACTTAAATAAGGGTAATTACAAAGGAATGAGGGCAGAGTTGGCTGGAGTGGACTGGGAAAGGAGTTTAGCAGAAAAGATGTTTGATGAACAATGAGTTGAATAAATACTTTGCATCAGTCTTCACGGTAGAGGACACTAATAGCTTTCCAAAAATACTAAATAATCAAGGGGAAAAACGGGGGAGGAAATAAATACAATAACTTTCACTAGGGAAAAATACTAGGAAAGCTAATGGGGCTAAAGGTCAGTAAGTCCCCTGGACCTGATGGGTTGCATCCTAGGACATTAAAGGAAGTAGCTACACAGATAGCAGATTCTGGAAAAGTCCCAGAGAGTTGGAAAACTGCCAATATTCAACTATAGGCCAGTTAGTTTAATATCTGTCATTGGGAAAATGTTAGAGTCTATTATAAAGGATGTAATGACAGAGCATTTAGAAATACATAATATAATCAAGCAGAGTCAGCATGGCTTCATGAAGGGGAAATCATGCCTGACAAATTTATTAGAATTCTTTGAGGAGGTAACAAGCAGGATAGATAAAGGGGAACCAGTAGGTGTAATATATTTGGATTTCCAAAAGGTGCTTGATAAGGCACTGCACATAAGGCTACTTAATAAGATAAGTCCATGGTTTTGGGGGTAGTATATTAGCATGGATAGAGGATTGGCGAAAAATGGAAGACAGAGAGTTGGGATAAGGGGGGCATTTTCAGGATGGCAGCCTGTAACTAGTAGAGTGCCACATGAATCAGTGCTGGGGCCACAATTATTTACAATATATATTAATGACTTGGATGAGGGAAGTGAATGTACTATTGTCAAGTTTGCAGATGATACAAAAATAGATGGGAAGGTAAGTGTGGAGGATGACACAGAGAGTCTACAGAGGGATATAGACAGGTTAAGTGAGTGGGCAAAAACTTGGTAGATGGAATATAATGTGGGAAAATGTGAGGTTATGCACTTTGGCAGGAAGAATAGAGGAGCTAAATATTATTTAAATGGAGAACGACTCAGAAAGTTACAGCACAGAGAAATTTGAGTGTCCTCGCGCATTAATCACAAAAAGCTAGCATACAAGTTCAGCAGGTAATAGGGGAGGCAAATGGAATGTTGGCCTTTATTTCAAAGGAAATGGAGTATAAAAATAGGGAAGTCTCGCTAAAACTATACAAGGCACTAGTGAGACCACACCTAGAATACTGTGAACAGCTTTGGTCACCTTATCTAAGGAAAGATATACTGGCATTGGAGTCAGTCCAGAGAAGGTTCATTAAGTTGGTCCCGGGTATAGAAAGATTTTCTTATGAGGAGAGGTTGAGTAGGTTGGGCATGTACTCATTGGAGTTTAGAAGAATGAGAGGTGACCTTATTGAAACATATAAGATCCTTAGGGGGCTTGGCAGGGAAGATGCTGAGATGCCGTTTCCCCGTGAGGGAGAGTCTAGGACCAGAGGGCATAATCTCAGAGTAAGGGGTCGCCCATTTAAAACAGAGATGAGGAGGAATTTCTTCTCTCAGAGGGTAGTAATTCCAATCTGTGGAATTCTTAACCGCAGAGGGCAGTAGAGCTGGGTCATTAAGTATATTCAAGGCTGAGATAGACAGATTTTTAATCAGTAAGGGAATCAAGGGTTATGGGGAAAAGGCAGGAAAGTGGAGTTGAGGATTATCAGATCAGCCAGAATGGCAGGGCAGACTTGATGGACCAAATGGCTTCCTTCTGCTCCAATGTCTTATGGTCTTATGACAAGAGAGATAGAGGTGAAGATGAGAAAGAAGAAGTCCACATGTGACTGATGTCAGATAGAAAATACAGGCTGAATATAGAAGGACCAGAGGGGAAGTGAAAATACTAATCAGAAAAGCAAGGAGGGAGCACAAAAATAGACTGGCAGTTAACATAAAAGGGAATTGGAAGGTCTTCTATAAGCATATAAATAATAAAAGGGTGTTAAGAGAAAGGGTAGGGCCAGAGAGGAGAGTGCAAGAGGAGGACCCTGGGACAGGCAGTCAGCGGCACCTAGAGGAGAGCAGAAGAGCTACATAAACAGCACGAGAAGTGGCAAGAGTTCGAGTGCAGATGTGACTGAGGGAGTTCGGTGAGGAGGTGACCCTTTCCTTTTCTACCTTTCCTCAGGAAGAAGAGTGATGGCCTTGGTAAATAGGACCTGGTGAGTAAATTAGAAAGGGGTAATATTTTTAAACAAATAGCTATACTTGGATTTAACTGAGAAGCATCAGAAATAAGGGAAATTTGGGGCCAGTATAATAAAGCATTATAAATAATCCAAAGTAGAGTAAATTTAACATAAGGGGAGTAGAGTTAAGACATGGCAGGGCAGCACACTCGAGTGGAATACGTGTCCTGTAACATGTGTGAAGTCATGGATGCTACCGATGTCCTAGACGACCACATGTGCAGGAAGTGCTGTCAGCTGCAGGAATTTAAGCTCCTGGTTTCAGAGCTCAAGTGGCGGTTTGAGTCACTGTGGCGCATCCATGAGTCTGAGAGCTACATGGATAGCACATTCAGCTTAAGGGCCTGGAGACAGAGAGGGAATGGGTGACTGCCAGGCAGTCCAAGGGAAGTAGGCAGATAGTGCTCGAGCCCCCTGGGATCCCGTTCACAAATCGGTTTTCCATTCTGGAAGTTGGTGAGGGCGCTGGTTCTTCAGAGGAGTGCGGTCAGAGCCAAGTTTGTGGCACCACGAGCGGCTCGGCTGTACAGGAGGGGAGGGGGAAGAAAGGAAGAGCTATAGTGATGGGGGATTCATTGGTTAGGGGAGCAGACAGGCATTTCTGTGGCTGTAGACATGACTCCAGATGACATGTTACTTCTCTGGTGCCAGGGTCAAGGATGTCACAGAGCGGCTGCAGGACATTCTTCTGGGGGAGGGTGAACAGCCAGAGGCCGTGGTCCACATTGATACCAATGACTTAGGTAGGAAGGGGGATGTGGCCCAGCAATCAGAATTTAGGGAGCTAGGTAGAAAATTAGCAAGCAGGACCTCAGATGTCGTCATCTCCGGATTGCTCCTGGTACCACATGTCAGTGAGTACAGAAATAGGAGGATAAGGCAGATGACTGCATGGCTGGAAAGATGGTGCAGGAGGGAGAGCTTTAGATTCCTGGGACACTGGGGCTGGCTCTGGGGGAGATGGCACCTGTACAAGCCAGAGGGGTTCCACTTGAACAGAGCTGGGACTGAGTGCTAGTGCTGTTGGGAAGGTTTTAAACTAATTCGGCAGGGGTGTGGGAACCAGGAGAGAATATTAGAGGGGAAGACCAGGGTGCACATAATACTGGGAGAAACAGATAGCACTAGTACAGAGAATAGTAAGTTAATAGGTAAAGATGAGGTAAGGGAGAAAGTAACAAAATCTAAATCCGGGTTACTGTGCATGTATATGAATGCACGGAGTATAGTAAATAAGATTGGTGAGTTACAGGCGCAGATTGCCATGTGGAAACATGATGTTGCGGCCATAACAGAGACCTGGCTCAAGGAAGGGCAGAACTGGGTGTTAAATATTCCCGGGTACAAGGTGTTCAGGAAAGATAGGAAAGGAGGAGGGATGGCTGAAATGGTTAAGGAGAGCATTGCAGTGCTGGAGAAAGAGGATGTCCCAGTGGGTTCAAGGACAGAATCAATTTGGCTAGAGCTAAGGAACAAGAAGGGTGCAATTACATTGCTTGATGTTGTCTATAGACTGCCAACTAGTGAGAAGGAGGTAGAAGAACAAATCTGCAGGGAAATTACAGGGAGATGCAGATATTATAGAGTAATTATAATGGGGAACTTTGATTACCCGAATGTAGACTGGGACAGTGGTAGTGTAAGGGGTGTAAAGGCAAAAGTTCCTAAGTTGTGTTTAGGAAAATTTTCCACAGCAGTATGTGTCTAGTCTGAAATGGGGCTTCCAAACTCTACAGCAATTATGGGGTTAAAATGGTTCCCGGATGCTAAGCTTATAGAGTATCACAAACACATCTCCTGAGGACATCTTGCTGGATGATTGGTGCTTAGTACCCACTTTGATCCAGCAAGTCTGTTCTGGACACACCTGCTCAGTGCTGATGTTATTTCCACAACTGAAAACAATGGATCCTACCAAGGTGAGCTGCCCCTGGCTCCAAAGGTGATCTTTATGAGGAAGATTTCTCTCCTTTTGTGACAGGGGTGAATGGATGTTGTCTGGGGCCATTTGGTTGTGAATGAATTGCCTCCTTCATTTCTTAATTAGATTACATGATGGTGGTTATCCTGTGACATTGTTGTAATGTCCTAATTTCCAGTCCTTCTTCATGGTATCAGTTCTGCTGTAGGCGGCATTGTGATTGCAAGGCAATTAGAATAGGATATAAGCAAAAAACTGCGGATGCTGGAAATCCAAAACAAAAACAGAAACAGAAATATCTTGAAAGAGATGTTCAAAATCATAAGGAGGCTGGACAGAGTAGATAGGGAGAAGCTGTTCCCACTTGTAAAAGGATCAAGAACGAGAGGCACAGATTGAAAAATGATTTGCAAAAGAAGCAAATGTGATGTGAGAAAAAGCTTTTTCACACAGCGAATGGTTCAGGTCTGGAATGCACTGCCTGGGACTGTGGTGGAGGCAGGTTCAATTGAGGCATTCAAGAGGGCATTAGATGATTATTTAAATAAAAACAATGTGCAGGGGTACGGGGAAAAGGCAGGGCAATGGCACTGGGTCATAATGCTCATTTGGAGAGCCGGTGCAGACACGATGGGCCAAATGGCCTCCTTCTGTGCCATTGAAATTCTGTGATTCTGTGATTCAGTTAAGGATAAAAGAGGAGACTTACATGTGAAAGGCAGGAG
The DNA here is from genome assembly GCF_964194155.1 of Cetorhinus maximus. NCBI lineage: Eukaryota > Metazoa > Chordata > Chondrichthyes > Lamniformes > Cetorhinidae > Cetorhinus > Cetorhinus maximus. Next base: position 173,024,517 of record NC_135882.1, on the reverse strand, counting down.
AAGAGACAGAGGTATTAAACGAGTACTTTGCATCTGTCTTTACAGAGGAAGAAGATGCTACCCAGGCCAAGGTAAGAGAGTAGGTAACTAGTATACTCGAGGAATTTACAATTGACAAGGTGGCGGTGTTAGAAAGGCTATCTTTAATTAAAATTGATAAGGTACGCAGGACCGGATGAGCTGCATCCGAGGGTACTGAGGGAGGTGAGAGTGGAAATTTCAGAGGCACTGGTGATAATCTTCCAGCCTTCCTTAAACACAGGAGTGGTGCCGGAGGACTGGAGAATTGCAAATGTTACACCCTTGTTCAAAAAGGGTGCAAGAATAAAGCCGGCAACTACAGACCAGTCAGTGTGACTTCATTGGTAGGGAAACTTCTGAAAACTATAGTTTGGGACAAAATCAATAGTCACTTAGACAGGTGTGGGATAATTAAGGAAATCCAGCATGGATTCATTAAGGGAAAATCATGTTTAACTAACTTGCTGAAGTTTTTTGAGAGGTAACAGAGAAGGTCGATAAGGGCAAATGCTGTTGATGTGGCGCACATGGATTTTCAAAAGGCGTTTGATACAGTGCCACACAACAGGCTTGCGAGAAAAATTCTAGCTCGTGGAATAAGAGGGAAAGTAGATAAGAAATTGGCTGAGTGACAGGAAATAGAGAGTAGTGATAAATGATTGTTTTTCAGATTGGAAGAAGGTTCAGTAGGGGAGTTCCTCAGGGGTCAGTGTTGGGACTCTTGCTCTTCCTGACATGTATTAATGACTTAGACTGTGGCACGCAGGGTGATTTCAAAATTTGCAGATGATACGAAGATTGGAAATGTTGCCAACTGTGATGAGGATAGTTTTGAACTTCAAAAAGACATAGACATGTTGGTAGATTGGGCAGACAAGTGGTAGATGAAGTTCAATGCAGAGAAATGTGAGGTGAAGTGATTCATTTTGGCAGGAAGAACGTGGAGAGATGGTATAAAATAAAGGGAGAAACTCTAAAAGAGGTGCAGGAACAAAGGGACCTCAGTGTATACATACATAAGTCATTGAAGTTAGCAGGGCATGTTGAGAGAGCAGTTAATAAAGCATATGTTATCCAAGGTTTTATTAATAGGGGCATTGAGTACAGGAGAAAGGAGGTCAACCCTTGTTATGTTAATTTAGTTTAATTGGTTGCTCAAAAAAAGAGCAAGGAGGTCATGTTAAAATTGTATAAGACCTCATGAGGAGTTAGGCCTCATTATGGAGTACTGCATCCAGTTCTGGGTACCATACTTGAGCAAGGAAGGCGTTGGAGAGAATACAGAGGAGATTCACAAGAATGATTCCAGGGGTAAAGAACTGTAGCTATGAGGATAGATTGGAGAGGTTGGGACTGTTTTCCTTGGAGAAAAGTAGGCTGAGAGGAGGCTTGATGGAGGTATTCAAGATCCTGAGAGGTATAGACAGGCAGCATCAAGAACACAAGGGCACAGATTCAAGATAATGGACAAGGGGTATAGAACTGATGTGAGGAAAAAAAAATTTACCCAGAGGGTGGTTGGAGTCAGGAATGGGCTCCCTGAGAGGGTGGTGGATGCATGTTCGATCGAGGTGTTCAAAAGGGAATTGGATTGCTACCTGAAAAGGGAGAATGTGCAAGGTTAAGGGAATAAGGCAGGGGAGTAGGTAGAATGTTCTTTCAGAGAGTCAGTGCAGACACGATGGGCCGAAAGGCCTCCTTCTGCATTGTAAAGACTCTGTGATTCTATTCTGCTGTCTCGTGGAAGCTTTTAACTTTGGGATTATGCTAATTAATTTTATCAGAAACTTGAACTGCAACCCAACCGACTCAATTTGCATTCATTTTCCCAACTGCGCTCGAAGCAGAAACAGTTGGGATAAAAAAATCACTCACCCAGTTTTCTCTCCCGGATACCAAATGCATTTCCTATTTTAATCTTGGTTCGTCAACATTCAGCAATTTCACCTTCCTCACCCCCACCACCCCTCCCGCCCCACCTCCCGTTAATGGTGACCCGAAACCCTGATTGGTCCTCTCAAGTTTGCAAGGCCAGAAGTTGAAGAGGGAAGCGGAAATATTGTCTGGGGCAGGAGCTGGTTTTTCTTTCAGATCTGTGCCCAAGGCTGTGGTGGATAGCGATAGATATTTCCAACTGGCCGCACGGCCCTTCCTAAGTTGCTAGTTGTTCTGAGGATCAAGAGAAATGTTCCTTTTCCGACATTGTCAGGCTGCACCTATCATGATAAAACATGGCCCTTAGAGACAACCGTGGCTTTATAGTGCATTCCTGCTAATCTTCCTTTTAAGTGCCTTGATATTATCAACAAAGCAAACTTATAACACTCCTAACGCCTTAGGGAATTACCCCCAGATATACCCATCTCACACTTACTTGCAATATTATGCACTACCAGTTTCAAGCAAAGACTACACAACACGCTGTATATTGTATAAGGGATAGCGACAAATTCAATTTACTTTGCAGCAGCCATCAGGGAATGTAACACAGATTATTTACTGTGTGAGAGACCTAGAAACGGCGAGTCCCTGTATAGTGCAATAACTCTTTCACAGTGCACTGGAGGTTAGACGATGAGTATTGTACCAGAATTCTGCAAAAAAAAAGATTTTGTTGGCGCGGATAAAGAGGATGGAATGAAACACACAAGGTTGTGAGGGAGCTTGACAGGGTAGATTCTGAGAGGATAGCATTGGGGTGCACAGTTTCACAATAAGGGGTCTCCCATTTAAGTTGGAGACGAGGAGGAATTTCTTCTCTCAGGGGGTTGTTAGTCTTTGAAATTCTCTTCCCCAGAGAGCAGTGGAGGCTGGGCCATTGAATATACTGCTCCCTTTGCTGAATTGTCAGCCTTGATTTTTGCATTCAAGGTCTTGGGGCAGAAGGTTTCCGATGGAGGAGACTCCCGCCCCACCGTCAGGGACATCCCCACTTGCCACTGATGCTCCGTAGACGTTCAATGCTCCGAGGTACGTTTCCAGCACTAAAACTTTTACCCCTCTTTTCAAATCCCTCCATTTCCTCGCCCCCCTCCCTATCACTGTGTCCTCCTCCAGATCTCCAGCCTTTCAAGATCTCTGGCCCTTTTGTAACTCCGATATTCTCCACGCCACCGTTGGCAGCCATGCCTTCAGCAGCCTCAGCCCCAAGCTCTGGAATTTCCTCCCTAAACCTCTCCACCTCTGTATCTCCCTCTCTCGCCCCTCCTTTAAGATGCTCCTTAAAACATACCTCCTTGACCAAGCTTTTGGATCACCTGGCTTCATATCTCCTTGTGTGGCTCGGTGTCAAATTTTTGTTTGATAATCAGTCCTGTGAAGCGCCTTGGGATGGTTGACTACTTTAAAGGTCACATAATTGCAAGTCGCTGTCGTGAATCTATGCCCATTGTCTTCCGAGTTCACATGGAAACCTTATAAACTGAATTTAAGATTTAAAAGGAGAGTGTTAAGCCTCTCAGTGTGGGATAGGCTTCAAACAAGGCCTCTTGTGTGCAAGAACAATAAGCTAATCAGTTAACGCCAAAAAAAAGTCATGCTCACCTTTTCTCTCCTCTAAATAAGAGAAACAAATCAAAACAATAGAAGGCGACGCAAAATAAAAGAAGGCTATTGTCGTTTGTCCTGTCCCATTGAGCTAGTTTCCCAGGTCGTGTATGGTTTACCCCTCATGAAGTATTTTCATACTCTCTTTCTCAAATAACACTCCTCTCTCTCTCTCTTGTTCGTCCTTCGAGTTGAAGGTGACCATGTTCATCGTCTGGTAGGGTTCCAGTGGGTACATAGGTGACTGCTATGGTGATGTGCACCCGGAAGGTTCTGCTGCAGGCAGGAGGCGATGCCGCAGACGATTGAGTTTTGAACGAGCTGCTGGCTCGAGATTTCCTCTCCTTACAGCCTCTGGCGTGGTGCTTGCTTTTGAAGTTTTCTATTTGGGTTGTGTCAGGTACAACCATCCTGGGCGAGCTTCTCCTAGGACTCGAAGTCAAAGTCAAAACCTCTAGGTGAAGCCTTCATTGTAGCACTTCCTTTGAGCGCCATGACAGCACACTCTAGACTCTCGCTCTCCATTGAAAACTTGCTTCGGTAAGCGAGTGTCAGGCTTTCTGGCTACACGACCAGTCCAACTCCATTGTGACTGTCTCAATCTGGTGTGGATGTTTGGCATGGAGGGTGTAGCGGCAAAGGGTGGCAGGTAGGGGGCAGGGGTCAGCATGAATTGGCACTAAGTTGGCAGGGAGGGTATGAGGGACCATGGTTGGCGGGGGTTATGAGGTGGCATGAGTTGGTATGGATGGGGCATGGGGGTGTTGAGGGGGTGTCAGTCTGGCATTTTGTCCTTCCAATTGATCCTCAGTTGTTTCTGAAGGCAGTTCAAGTGAAAGTGGTTGAGATTCTTGGCATGGGGTTGGTACACAGTCCAAGTCTTGCATGCGGAGAGCAGAGTGGGCAGGACTGTTGCTGTGTAGACTTTTAATTTGGTGGTGGGCAGACTTATCTCCTCTTCATTCCTAAACTGATGTTCAAAGTCTGGTGAAGGCTATACTTGCTTTGACAATTCTTGCCTCTGTCAACCCAGCCTCTTCAGCATGTTTTTCTCAATTAATTAAACGGAATGGTGAAAAACTGAAAAACTGCTGTGGTGGGATTTTAACCCTTGTACCCAGAGCATTAGGCTGGGCCTCTGGATTACTAGACCAATGACATCAGCGTTACCCTCCACCATGCAGCAGCAACATGCAGACTCCCAAACCGGTTGGTCAGTTCTGGAGTGAGGGGGCAGGAGGAGTGACTCAACCCCACCCAAAAAGCTGTGCCAAATGCTCCCCACTTGCACTGCTTGGAGCAAGGGCTGGCTCACCTTAAGGTTTGGGAATAAAGTGTAGTTGGATTGTGAGGCGAATACATTTGAGGGCAAGCTGAGGTAAACCAGCCTAAAAGGAGTCCGGTTGAGGGGGCTGGGCTGAATTTGAGAGGGGTGCTCCCACTTTCAAAGAGAGTATGTAAATTTAAATAAGTTATGATTAACTTTTACGGAGGAGTCACTGAAGCCGCTCAGTTAAGGCGGAGTTAAAGTGCACTTGTCCATGATTGGCCGAGTAGTGGATAATGTAGAGGATAGCCATAATCTCCAAAACGATATCGATGGGTTGGTGGAGTGGGCGGTAAAGTGGCAGATGGATTTTAACATAGAGAAGTGTGAGGTCATACATGTAGGGAGGTCAAACAGTTACAGGGATTACACAATAAATGGGAATATACTAAGAGGGGTAGATGAAGTGAGAGATCTTGGCGTACAAGTACACAGGTCCCTGAAGGCAGCAGTTCAAGTAGACAAGGTTGTAAAGAAGACATATGGAATGCTCTCCTTCACTGGCAGAGGTATAGAATATAAAAGTAAGGATATAATGTTGGAATTGTATAAAACACTGGTGAGGCCACAACTGGAGTATTGTGTGCAGTTCTGGTCACCACATTACAGGAAGGATGTAATAGCTCTGGAGAGAGTGCAGAGGAGGTTTACAAGAATGTTGCCAGGGTTAGAAAAGTGTAGCTACGAGGAGAGATTGAATAGATTGGGGTTATTTTCCTTAGAACAAAGAAGGCTGAGAGGTGACTTGATTGAGGTGTACAAAATTATGAGGGGAATAGATAGAGCGGACAGGGTAAAATTGTTTCCCTTGATGGAGAATTCTAGAACCAGGGGACATAGATTCAAGATAATGCAGAAGGTGTAGGGAGGACATGAGGAAGAACTTTTTAATGCAGAGGGTAATGAGTGTCTGGAATTCGCTGCCCAAGTTAGTGGTAGAGGCAGAAACTCTAAACTCTCTTAAAAAGTACCTGGATCTGTACCTAAAGTGCTGTAAGCTGCAGGGCTATGGGCTGGGTGCAGGAAGGTGGGATTAGAAAGGGCACCTGGGTATCCTCGGGCTGGCATGGACAAGATGGGCCGAATGGCCTCCTTCTGTGCTGTAATTTTTCTATGGTTCTATGGTTTTCTAACTGCACAATAGCTATCATCACACAGTAACTACAAAACAAAAGTTGGAAATAATCCTGCTACTCAACCCCAGTAACATAAGAAACATTGGATCAAATTTTCCTCTCGAGTCTGACATGCAGAGTCAGGAAAATTCCTGACATCCCAATCCCAACTCAGATCGTAAGAACAGTAGGGCCCTCTAGCCCTCACCTCCTCAACCCCCATGCCCCAACCATACCAACTCATGCCACCTCATAACTCCCACCAACCATGATCCCACATACTGTCTATGCCAATTTAGCGCCAGCCCATGACTTCTCTCTCATCCCCATAGCCCTTAAAGGCCCCTATGCCAACTTGGTGCCAACTCATGCCAACCCCATGCCCCCTACCCATCATCCTTTGCCCATACACCCTCCATGCCAGCTCATCCAGTATCCAGCATGGGCAGACTTGGGGAGCTTTGCTGAGATTAAATACATTTCCAAGTATCTATTACTGACTTCACTGTATCAGAAAAACACTCATTATTAAAAGCCCAATCAATATGTTTAAATTCCTTCAAGTATTTAAGCCTGTATTTTCTGGAGTTTAGAAGAATGAGAGGTGATCTCATTCAAACATATAAAATTCCTACAGGGCTTGGAAGGGTAGATGCATGAAGGATGTTTCCCTTGGGTGGGGGGTATCCAGAACCAGGGGGCACATCCTCAGAATAAGGGGTAGGCCATTTAGGACAGATAAAAGGAGGAATTTTTTTACTGAGTGGGTGGTGAATCCTTGGAATTTGCTACCCCAGAGGGTTATGGAGCTGAGTATATTCAAGGCAGATCGATAGATTTCTAGATATTCAAGATATCAAGGGAAATGGGGTTAGTGCAGGAAAATGGCAATGAGATAGAGGATCAGCCATGATCTTATTGAATGGTAGAGCAGGCTGGAGGGGCTGAATGGCCTACTCCTGCTCCTATTTCCTATGTTCCTAACAAAAATCTATTGAAATTACAAGAGCCGATTTCTCTTTCTAATTGAGAGTCACAGAAAGCATTTTTTTTTTTCAAAATTTAAAGGGCAGGGGATTTAAATGACTTGACAGCTTGACAGTTCCACAGAGCTTCAACCACCTTTTACACACATTAATGTCTACTCTAAAAAAATGCTTTAATACCTGAATCTCTCCAAAAGGGTACCTGACCTCTCCAAAGAACTCGAGTGGGTTTAGACCTTTCCCCCAACTGTTCCTCCAAACCTGGCTGACAAAGGTTGCTTCCAAGTCAGGGTAGTTGCTTTTTTAAAAGTGCTTCTGCCACCATGAACTTCAGATGGGCAAAATATGTGAAATACCTCCCATCCAATTCCCCAAACACCAACCCCCCCAACCCCACCCCACTACCCCAACCCCGGTGAAAATGATGGGTGCTGTTCGGGAGCGGGACTTCCCGAATCAGGGCTCTGGTGCCATTTTGTGACTCGGCGACTTAGATCAGAATGATTTTTATTGCCATTTCTAATGTTTGTGGAATTGTACAGCACAGGAGGCCATTTGGCCCATTGTACCTGTGCCAGCCCTTTGAAAGCACTATCCAGTTAGCCTCACTCCCTTGCTCTTTCCCCATAGCTCTGCAAATTTCTCCTCTAAATATTTATCCCTTTTCGAACGCTACTGTTGAATCTTCCTGCCAGTGGAAACAGTCTTGCCCTATCTAGCAAAACCCCTCATGATTTTGAGCAGCTCGACTAAATCTCCCCTTAACATTCTCTGCTCCGAGAAGAACAATCCCAGCTCCTCCAGTCTCTCCATTAACTGAAGTCCCTCATCCCTGGTACCATTCTATCTCCTCTGCAGCCTCTCCAAGGCCTTTTCACATCCTTCCTAAAGGACGGTGCCCAGAATTGGGCACTTCTGCACCCAGTTTTAGGAATTGCACCATTTCATTTATACTCCTTCCAAAACGAATCACTTTTATTCATCAGTTTTTCTGAAGTAGTTAATTAATCTTTTTATTTAATCAGCAAGCTATTTACTTCTCTCTACTATTGGTTATACATTTTGTTCTATTATAAGTTAGCAATGTGTCAAGTCTGGTTTCATAAACTGAATAGTTCAAAATATTTCATGCCTGCTCGATATGTTATTTGCTTTAATGTTTTCATCAGCAATTTATGATGTGTGTTATTCTCATGCAAAGTTACAAGGGATAGGACAGAGGGGATTGGAAGGATCTATTATCATGAGCAGGAAGTCAATAACTAGGAGGTATAGATTTAAGGAAATTGGTAGGGGGATTAGAGCAAAGTCGAGAATTCTTTTCACACGGTGAGTAGTGGGGGTCTGGAACTCACTGCCTGAAAGGGCTGTAGAGGCAGAAACCCTCACTGCATTTAAAAAAAATGGCTATGCCTTTGAGGTGCTGAAAAATAGGATTAGACTGGGTATCTCTGTATTGACTGGCGCAACATGATGTGCCGAATGGCCTTCTGTGCTGTAGACCTTCTATGATAGGAGTTGGTCAGTTAGGGTTAGGGTTAAGGGTTTGCAATATTGTCCCTCCTCCCAAAGGCCAGTGCGATCAGAATGAAAGATCTGAATGTAAAGAACCATTGTAGTCATAGGATCAAGTTAAAACAACCACAGCAACTTATTTTTATATAGTGCCTTTAACATAATGAAACATCGCAAAGGACCTTGTCAAATAAAGTATGACACATAGAAACATAAAAACTAGGAGCAGGAGTAGGCCATTCGGCCCTTCAAGCCTGCTCCGTCATTCATTATGATCATGGCTGATCATCCAACTCAATAGCCTGCTCCCGCTTTCTCCCCATATCCTTTGATCCCTTTTGGTCCAAGAGCTATATCTAACTCCTTCTTGAAAACATACAATGTTTTGACCTCAACTACTTTCTGTGGTAGCGAATTCCACAGGTTCACCACTCTCTGGGTGAAGAAATTTCTCCTCATCTCAGTCCTAAATGGTCTACCCCATATCCTCAGACTGTGTCCCCTGGTTCTGGACTCCCCCACCATCGGGAACATCCTTCCTGCATCTACCCTGTCTAGTCCTGTTAGAATTTTATAGGTTTCTATGAGAGCCCCCCTTCATTCTTCTGAACTCCAGTGAATATAATCCTAATCGACTCAATCTCCCCTCATATGTCAGTCCGCCATCCCAGGAATCAGACTGGTAAAGCTGCACTTCCTCTATAGAAAGTCACATAAGGAGATATTAGGCCAGGTGACCAAAAGCTTGGTCAAAAACGTAGGTTTTAAAAAGTGTCTTAAAGGAGGAAAGTGAGATGAAGAGGTGGAGAGATTTGTGGGGGTGGGGGGGGTGGGGGTGGGGGGGAGTGTGTGTGTGTGTGTGTGTGTGTGTGTGTGGGGGGGGGGGGGGGGTGAATTCCAGAGTTTAAGGCCCAGGCATGGCCACCAATGGTGGACTGATTTAAATTGGGAAATATGCAGAGGAGATATGAGAGGAGTACAGATTTCTCTGAGAGTGTGGGGGCTGGAGGAGATTACAGAGATAGGAAGGGGCGAGGCTATGGAGGGATTTGAAAAAAAAGGATGAACGTTTGAAAATGAAGACTTTGCTTGACTGGGAACCAATGTCGGTTAGCGAGCAGAGGGGAGATAGGGGAACAGGACTAGTTGCGAGTTAAGGCAAGGGCAGCAGAGTTTGGAGGACCTCCAGTTTACTGAGGGTAGTGGGAGAGCAGTCAGGAGTGCATTGGAACAGTCAAGTCTAGAGGCAAGGAAGGATTGGATAAGGGTTTCGGCAGCAGATGAGCTGAGATGGGGTGAAGTTGAGCAATTTTAGGGAGATGGAAATAGATGCTGGTTTAATCTCAGCTTGTTGCCTGGGAGCAGAATGGACTCAATAGTTAGGGACCTGAGTTTGGAGAAGGGGCTGAAGACAACAGTTTCAGCCTTCCCAATATTTAATCAGAGGACATTTCTTCTCATCCAGTACTGGACGTCGGATAAGCATGTCTGATAATTTAGCGACAGTGAAGGAGTCGAGAGAGGTGGTGGTGGTGAGGTAGAGCTGGGGATCATCAGCGTACATGTGAAAACTAACACTGTGCCTTTGGATGATGTAATTGAGGGGCAACATGAAGATGAGAAATTGGAGGGATAGATCCTTGGGGGACACCAGAGGTAACGGTGTGGGAGCAGGAAGAAAAATCATTGCAAATGCTTCTTTTACTACGATTAGGTCGATAAGAATGGAAGCAGGTGTGAGCAATCCCACCCGCTGGAGGACAGTGGAAGGATGTTGGAAGAGGATGTACAAAGGCTGCAGACAGGTTGAGAAGGACAAGGAGGGAAAGTTCACCTTTGTCACAGTCACACAGAACGTCCTTTGTGACTTTGATAAGAACTGTTTAGGTACTGTGGCAGGGAGAGAACTCCTCACGATCTTGCACAGAACTCAACAGTGTTTTAAGTGGTCAAGCCAGATGTGGCAGTGAATGGCTAAACTAGTCGTCCATCCTATCCTTACAAGTCTGCATCCCTTGGACTTAAGTGAGGGGAGATGAGGGATGTACCAGGGGAATGGCCAGGGTGGGCGAGAGTAATGGTTCTATTGGGGACTAGGACAGGAAAGCTGGTGTGTTTGAGTAAACCAGTAGCTGCAGAAATGTTGCGGTGAACAGGGGGCCGAAAGCTAGATAGTTGGGATTTTGAAAGTGCAGTAGTGAGTGAATTGAGGGATAGTATTTTCAAGGGACAGATGCAGAAGGAGGTAGGGTTGGGGCGTGGAAGGGGGAGAGGGGATATGGGTGGTGAATGACACAAGGGAGTGATCAGAGATAGCCTTCTCTGTGATTGAAACCGTAGGATTAGCAAACCAGATGAGATGGCGGAGTCAAGGGTGTGGCTGTGATGATGAGTTAGGGAGTTTACATGGAGGGAGAGATTTAGGGAGGATAAGAGGGCACCGAACTCAAGAGCACAGAGAACATGATGAGTTGAGATGGAGGTTCGAATCACCATGGGTGAGAAACCATTAAGTGCAGAGGCTGAAAGCTGAAAGCAGTGAAAAAAATCTCATTGGTAAATGTATTTTTAAACCTGGGAGGGTGGTACAGAATGGTGATTTTAAATGAGAAGTGAGAGGAGTGGAAGCAAGTGAAATGATCAAAGGAAGAGAAAGTGCCAGAGGAGCAGGGTCAGTTCAAAAGTCTGATCTTGTGATTAACTGTCACACCGTCACCATGATGGACTGGATAGGGCAGGGAGTGGTTAGGCAGGGAGGCTTCAATCAGGGGCAAGGTGTCACCTCCCCACAGCCATAAGGAGCAGAATATTGCACAGTTCCAGATTTAGGTTCATTAACGACCCAATGGACATGAACAGTAAGAAATTTCAGGGGCTCGAGCAAGTCTCATTCGCCAAGAATCTACTGAATGAAAAACGCAGATTAAAATGGTTTCCAGCATGTTTCTGCGGGATACTGGGATTGAGACCACCTAGATGTGTCTTCCCTATCTACATACAGCTCACAACAATATCAATCTATAAAGCAAGGGTATTTGACACATCCAGGACAAAGCAGCCCACTTGATCGACTCCCCCCCTATCCGTTACTTTAAATGTTTACTGCAGATCCTGGCTGAATGCATCTACTGCAATTCCAGTATGGATTCAGAACTGATAGATCTACAATTGACATGGTCGTCTTAGTCCAGCAGCTTCAAGAGAAATGCCGTGAACAAAGCAGACCTCTGAATATTGCCTTCATCGATCTCACCAAGGCTTTTGACCATGTGAGCAGAGGCAGTCTACTTCAGCTGCTGAAGAAAATTGGCTGCTCAGTGTGATCTCCTCTTTGGATGGCAACATGATGGGCAAGGTCAGTGTGGATAGGGCAGCATTTGAGATCCATGGTGGGGTCAATCAAGGCTGGTGTTCTGGCTCTGACACCCCTTGGGATGTTCTTCTCAATATTGCTGTCATATGACTTCAGCTCATCTATGGAGGGTGTCTACTTCTATACTGGAACTGATGGAAATCTGTGCAGCCTTTCTCACCTGAGATCTAAGACAAAGATGCGCCAAGTCCTCAGAGATTTGCTATATCCCTCGGCAGGACAAGGTTACCAGCTCAGATGTCCTGGAGCCTGCGACTTCCATCAGCCCATATTCATCGCTAAGTTAATGACATCTGTGCTGGCTCAGCTACATTTATCAGATGGTCGATGGTCATTTACCCAAAGACCTTCTGTACGGTGAACTGGCCGCTGGGTCACAACCTGCTGGACATCTACACTTCCGTTGCAAGGACACCTGCAAGATATGAAGATGGTAGGCGTTGATACAACAGGGAGGCAGTCGCTAACGGCCGTGACCTCTGGAGGCTGACTGTCTGGGAACGGCATTAGAAGAGGTGGGCAGAAACAAAAAAGCTCAGCTGGCCTAGAAGAGGGCCAGGAGAAAATAGAAGCCAGGGAATCGTGCACCTTCACAGCCCACCAAGACAGAGACTACCACGCCAGAGTGGGGCTCCTGAGCCACAGCAGGTGATGCATAACAGAGTTGACCGCCAAGGCGCAAACCATGGTCTTACGAGATGACAGGCTGCCCAGTAGTCATAATAAGCAACCCAACAGTTATAAATCAGCAGAGAGGTAACCTGTTCAATTTCAGCAGCAAAAATACAATTTCCATACGGTTGATTCCATGAGCAGAATTGAAACTCATGAATGTTAACATAGCCTTAAACAGAAAGCGGAATCCTGCTGCACAAGAACAGGGCACAATTTTGAAATTAAGATGACAAAAATGTAGGAAACAGCGGAAGAAGGTAAGTAATGCATTTCAGGAGGACATGGACAGACTGGCGGAAAGAATGGACATATGGTAGATGAAATACAATGTAGAAAACTGTGCTCATGTATTTTGGTAGCACCAGGTTTATGGCAATTGACAAAAGAAACAGAGGAGACAGGAGGTTAATTTTATTTTTAGATCAAGTGGTTAGGATTTGGAATGCACTGCCTGATAGGGTGGTGGTGCTATATTTAGCAGTAACTTTCAAAAGAGGAATTGGAGAAATGCTTGAAGGGTGAAAGAAGTTACAGGGATATGGGGAAAGAGCAGCGTAAATGGAGCTAACTGCTCTCGAAAAGAGCCAGCACAGAACCGATGGGCCGAATGGCCTTCTTCTGTGCTATGCTAAGCCTATGAAAATGCAAGGCAATGTCTCTGGGCAATGAAACCTGGCCGTCACATTTTTGAGTGGCACAAATGCTGAACTCATGGAAGTCTGCAATTCCTTCTCAATCCTGAAACAAGTCGAGTGAACTTCATTCTATTGATCAATAGCTGCTTTTAGAAGAATTGGTTTTCAAACATTCTGTAACCCAACCGATTCATTACCTGCTGCTCGCAATGTAACAGATGTTGCTACCTTCTTGTACAAAGCTCAACTTGACAGCATAGTTATTACAGCGAAAGGCTCCAGGATATCAAATCCTCTTCCATTTGAATGATGGCAACCAAAAACCATTACACAAAAAACTTCCAATATTAAGTGAAAAATGTACCCAGTTCTTTGAAAGCAGTACATCAACTTGTCCAATCCATAGCTTGAAGCACCTGCCTCACTACAGATGCTGCAGCAGTTAAAGTAGGTTACTATCTCTAATAATAATCAGTCTATGTTGCGTTATGATGTGGCAGATGATGAGTTCCAGGTGGACCAAATCCACAAGGGAAACTTGGTCGCTCTATCACAATGGTTTTGCAATTTGTATTTATTACGAGATGTGTGCACTGAATTCATAAGTAATAAGTCCACCAAGACTTATGGAGCTTTTAAAAAAATTAATTAAAATATGCATTAACCAAATATAAAAGATTTCAAACACATAAATAAGACTACAAATTACTTTCTATTATAATAACTCCTAAAGTTCCTAATTAACCTGACCCTCAGTTATACCGCCTTTAAGGCGACGGTCCAAAATAGATTTTAGAGTTAAAACAAACTCAGCAAATTAACATAATAACCTGGACAGTGGAATTCCAAATGGCTTTTCCCAACTTCAGTTTTACTATATAGCAGACTTATGCACAAATGCTGGAGGCTTCATTAAGACTATTTCACATACTCCTGTTAGATCTTACATGACCTTCTCTTCCCACATAGACTTTCATTCTCCTGTATATATGTCTCTCTCTTTTTAATTCATAAATTCTATTGTTCCATATGTTTTTCAAACTGTATCTTCCTCATAACATAAGAACTTCCAATGTTGCCAGTAACCTTTGGGAAAAATAAACACATTCTTTAGCCTTGCTTATCTGACTAGTTAAGACCATAAGACCATAAGACATAGGAGCAAAAATTAGGCCAATCGGCCCATCGAGTCTGCTCCGCCATTCAATCATGGCTGATAAGTTTCTCAACCCCATTCTCCCGCCTTCTCCCTGTAACCTTTGAACCCCTTACCAATCAAGAACCTATCTATCTCGGTCTTAAATAGACTCAATGACCTGGCCTCCACAGCCTTCTGTGCCCATGAATTCCATAGATTCACCACTCTCTGGCTAAAGAAGTTTCTCCTCCTAAAAGGTCTTCCCTTTACTCTGAGGCTGTGCCCTCGGGTCCTAGTCTCTCCTACTAATGGAAACATCTTCCCCACGTCCACTCTATCCAGCCCTTTCAGTATTCTGTAAGTTTCAATCAGATCCCCCCATATCCTTCTAAACTCTATCGAGTATAGACCCAGAGTCCTCAAACGTTCCTCATATGTTAAGCCTTTCATTCCTGGGATCGTTCTCGTGAACCTCCTCTGGACCCTCTCCAGGGCCAGCACATCCTTCCTGAGATACGGGGCCCAAAATTGCTCACAATATTCTAAATGTGGTCTGACCAGAGCCTTATAAAGCCTCAGCAGCACATCCCTGCTTTTATATTCTAGTCCTCTCGAAATAAATGCCAACATTGCATTTGACTTCCTAACTACCGACTCAACCTGCAAGTTAACCTTAAGAGAATCCTGGACTAGGACTCCCAAGTCCCTTTGCACTCCAGATTCCTGATTCTTGACATCTTGAAAAGGGGTTACATTCATGAGAGTTCTTGCTTTCTCCATTAAAATTAAAATGATGCACAAGACAGCGATCTAGTAACAAATCTTGACAAATTAATAGGGTAAGGCTTGAATTATAGATTCTTCCCCTCAAAGCATGCTAACTTTCCTAAGATTGCATTTGTTGAGTAAAGGGTTAACATCAGGAGCACCTGATACTGATGTAACTAATGATGTAACTATGTAATGATGGTAACTGTTACGATCTTGGTAGAGACTAGTAGATTCTTTTTAAAATGTAAAAGAAAACCAAAAATCCCATTTATTTACTGAAAGGCTGAAGCTACAAGATCCCATGGTTTAAAACAGAAAAATTTTACTGTACACGAGTCAAACACAGTAAACACTATCTTAGTTAATTACCTGTACTCTAATACCAGTTAACACTAGTTAAACATGAATTAATAGGCAAATTGCCATTGATTATAAACTATAAATTAAATATTAAATGGCAGATACAACTAAGACAGATCTTATCAATTGACTCAACAGTTCACTCCGAGTATTAGTCATCAAACTCAGTCTCCAAGTCCTTCAAAACTCTGTCTTCCTAACAAAGAATTTCAGTTCCTGTCTTTCCTGGAGCCAGTCTGATCCCCAGCTGACAGTGGCCCACAGCCAACCCGAGTTTCACAGACACAGTCTTCACCACAAATGCTACACGTCTGCAGGACTTCCTCAACTCAGTCTGGATGATATAGATCCACCAATGTTATCTTCACGGAACAGAAAAAGCTGCAGAAGTTTATTCTCAGCTTCTGGATCGAGCCCCTATATTCATCAGCCTGCCTATGCTGCATCATTGGACTCATCAACTGCTCCTGAGCTTGGATTGTTCTGTGTCCGTCTGTATGCTTTCAACCAGATTCAGTCTCCCATGGAGTTTTTGACTTCCAATCACAGTTTCGGTTTTTCTTTCCTTAAACTGGAAAGGTTAGTTTCCCTTTTCTGTTTCTCTTTTCAATTAGGGTCTACCTAAAAAAAACACACAGATTCCACCACACGTTAAATTGTTCCAGAAACCATTCTGAAACCCAGACTAATGAGTATATGGAACTTGGTATTTGCACCTAATTTTCAACATTGATCCCAATTGTCCAACAACCATTGTTAATCATTTACTGGTCTTGAACTACCAGCCAAGTAACCTGATTTTGTGGTAGAGGAAATTTGCCCAGAGAACCGTGTGGGTGCAAAGGAAAATATTCAGTGTTCCTTAAGCGACCCTCCATCACCAGCACACAGTGGCTGCAGTAGGTAGCAGACAATATACACAGTAACAACTTGCTAAGGCTCCTTCGACAGCACCTTCAAAACCCGTGACCTCTACCGCCTGGAAGGGCAAAGGCGACAGATTCATGGGAACACCGTGGCTTGCAAGTTCCCCACTTTGAACATAATCGGTGTTCCTTCATCTTTGCTGGATCAGACTTGCTACCTGAACATGCTATGGGTGTATATACACCACATGGGTTGCAGCGGTTAAAGACAGCGGCTCACCACCACGTTCTCAAGGGCAGTTAAAAAGGGTGGGAAATAAATGCTGACCTTGTCAGTGATGCTCTTATCACATGAATGAATAATAACAAAAGAAAAATCAGCCATCGTCTAATCGAATGGCTTGAACAGGCTCAAAGGGCTGAATGGTCACCTGTTCTTATGTAGCAAGCCAGAGCTATATAGTTCTCCCACATTGATCTTGATCACTCTCCCAGCGACCTTCTTATGCTCTAAGGGCATAAGAAACAGAATCAGTAGACAATTTGGCCACTTGAGCTACTCCACCACTCAACATAATCGTGACTGATCTTCTCCCTCAAAACCCTAAGGCTATCCCCCTAATCCATTGATTTCTTTAGTGTCCAAAAATCTATCAATCTCTGTCTTGAATATACTCAATGGAGCAGCCACAGCTGTCTGGGGTAGGGAATTCCAATGATTCATAACTCATATGAGTGAAAGATTTTCTCCCCATCTCTGAAATGGCTGGTTCCTTACTCTGAGACTGTGATCCCCCTGTGTTCTAGATCCTCCAGCCAGAGGATACATTTTCTCAACATCTATCCTGTCACGCCCCTTAAGAATTTTAACGAGATCACCCTTCATTCTTCGAAACCCTAGGGAACATTGACCTTGCCCATTAAATCTCTCCTCGTGGGACTGCACATGGTGAAAGAATTTCATGTTGTCAGTTTGATAATTCACAGCATTCCTTTTGTTCCTTCTCCACTGCTGCATTGGAAAACCTTTTCCTTACTTAGTAATTAATACTTCAATTCAACAATTGCCCTCTTTTGATAAAAAAAGCTACCTGTAGGTTAACTCAGGAAAGGAGGATTAGCATGTTCAATTATAACCACAGCTTTTGAAAAATGAAGGCTTTGTGAAGAATCAATTATAAGTCACTGAAGACAGGGGAAGAAAATTCTATCGGACTTATCTGAATTGACAGATCAGTAAACATTATACAAGTTACTCAAGAACTGACTAATACTGGAGATAACAAAGGGACATCTTAATCCAGGTAAACCTCAATCACACTGGTCTTTATATATCCCTTAACCAAGATCACTAAAAACCAGATGATCTTTCATTTACCTTGTTGCTATTTCTGGGCGTTTCTTGTGCACAAATTAGGGGAGAGACAGCGGTGTGGTGGACGAGTAATCCAGAGACCAAGGCTAATGTTCCGGGGAGGGGGGACATGGGTTCAAATCCCACCACGGCAGCTGGTGGAATTTAAATTCGATTAATAAATCTTGAATATAAAGCTAGCGCCCGTAATGGTGACCATGACAACTATCATAAGTTGGGCTTTCACAACATCTGACTTACTAATACCCTTGAGGGAAGGAAATCTGCCATCATTATCTGGTCCGGCCTATCTGTGACTCCAACTCACTCACCATCCTGACTTGGAAATATATCGGCCGTTCCTTCACTGTCACTGGGTCAAAACCCTGGAACTTCCTCCCTAACAGCACAGTGGGTGTACCTACACCACACGGACAAAATCCTGGAACTCCCTCCCTAACAGCACTGTGGGTGTACCTACACCACATGGACTGCAGCGGCTCAAGAAGGCAGCTCACCACCGCCACCACCACCACCTTCTCAAGGGCAACTAGGGATGGGCAATAAATGCTGGCCCAGCCAACGAAGCCTACATCCCGTGAATGAATTAAAAAAAAAAGATCCATTCAATGCGGGTGACTCTTCATTGCCCTCTGCAATGGCCTGGCAAGCCTCAGTTCAAGGGCAATTAGGGATGGGAAACCCAGCGACGCCCGCACCCTATGAGAGATGAAAAATCAGGCAGTGGGTAATTGCTGCACCAACACGCGATAGGCAGACGGGCTTGCACTCTCACACAATGGTCAGAAATACCCTTTGTTCCCCACGTACACAATGTTCATCTAGGAATACATCGGATGCCCACAGACTACTAAAGTGCTCGAGTCGGGGGAAGGGATGCGACTTTTCCCTCCGTCTATTCTCAAGGTATTTTGAATTTTTGATTTCACCCCGCACCCCCTTTTATTTTTTTCACAGAACGCGCTGACATGGCCCTGAAAGTGGGCAGGCTGAATATAGGATGGCCAAGCTGCCTACTTCCAAACAGGTGGAAAATTGCCCGGGTATGTCCTACCCACGAAAAGCAGGAAAAATCCAGTCCAGCCAATTACCATCCCATCAGCCTCTGAGAAGGAATCTAGCTGTAATAAGGAGTTATGCGATTTACCAGAGCGATTGTCCTATGAGGTAGGGATTAAAAACTAATAGTTGCCATTTTGCGTGGGCGGGCCAATTAAGGTCCACCCAGCGCATTTCTGAATCCCGTGGATAGTGGGAGTGTGTGGGCTGCAGCAGGCGTGCACAGACCACCGGGTCCAATGGCGACCCGGCAGTCTGTTTAAACAAAGGCCTGGCAGCCACCTGTAGGCTGTTCATGATGGTCAGCTGCAGGTCCTACTGCAGGGGGTCTGCACAGCAGGCCAATGTTGAGGGCAGGCTGCAGGGCCTGGCCCAGGAGCAGGGCAGGCTGCAGGGCCAGGCCCAGGAGCAGGGCAGGCTGCAGGGTCTGCCACAGGAGCAGGGCAGGCTGCAGGGTCTTGTACAGGAGCAGGGCAGGCTGCAGGGCCTGGCCCAGGAGCAGGGCAGGCTGCAGGGTCTTGTACAGGAGCAGGCCAGGCTGCAGGGTAGGCCAGCAGGGGGGCCAATGTGCCCCTCGCTTTTCCGATGACTGCCTCGCTGCCCTCCTCGAGGAGGTGTCCGCACGGTGGGAGGTGCTGGTTCCCCAGGACGGGAGGAGGAGGCCCCCCCACCCCCACACATGATGAAACGTGCCTGGGAGGAGGTGGCGGAGGTGGTGAGCTCCCGCGACGTAGTGCGGCGCACCTGGATCCAGTGCCATAAGCGATGATTTGTTGCGCTCTGGCAGGGTGAGTACCATGTTGGTGTTGGGCATTTAACCCAGCAGGTAGCCTTAGCCTTTGAGGGGCACCCCCCTCCCCCCTTCCTCTCTTCCTCCCTCCTTCTCCTCCCTCCCCCTCTATGGCATTTACCTTCTTAAACACTTTATGTACCTGTCCCGCTACCTTAAGGGGGCTGTTGACATGCACAGCAAGGTCCCTCTGATCCTCCTTACTTTCCATGGTCCTACCATTCATCGTGTATTCCTGTGCCTTGTTTGTCCTGCCAAAGTGCATCACCTCACACTTATCCACATAACATTCCATTTGGCATTCCTTAGGCCATCTGACCAGCCCGTTTATATCTGCTTGTAATGTTTGGGCCTTTTCCTGACTATTTGCCACCCCACCAATGTTTGTCTCCTTAGGTTCTGGAAGGTTTAGCGCATTATGAGCCTGGGGGAAAGGGATGATGGGTGCTCGCTAACTGATCCACTGTCCTTGTTGTTATTTTCAACATCATCAGAGGCTGGTGACCAGGCTCCATTACATATGCACCCCCTCACACTGGAGGGTCGTGAACTGTCACCTGCGTCACACCATTTCTGCGAGGCAGGCACTAGCGCAGATACTAGCACATCGGTGGGCATTGCAACATCGGCTAGTGTCCCGGGGCACTGTGGAGAGGGCACTTCACAATCGCTGGAGGAGCTGGCAGAGACAGAGAGTGCCCATGGCGCCAGCAGTCAGAGGACTGCAGGGGACCAGGCATATGCTCAGTCAATGCCTGATGATGTGCCTCTGGAGTCGTCCACGACGCAGCAGCTGCAGGAAATGTGGCCAGGTGTGTGGGAGCATCTGGGAGTGTTGGATGAGACCATGCTTCGCTTGGTGTCCATGGTGGAGGAGTCCATGCGGAGCATGAGAGATGCCATGAGCCTCATGTCAGAGCGCCATGCTTCCTCCATGGAGAGAGTGGCGACTCTTGTGGAGAGGCACCTCCAGGAGAACAATCAGGTGCTCCTGGGGTTATGCTCGGACCTGCAAGCCCCCATTGCGCCAGTGGCCACAGCTGGTCATTGGTAACATGGGAGATGGTCTGGGCACAAGTGTCCCAGCTCGGTGCCCATCCATCTATGGTGAGCAGGGAGGTCCCAAGCAACCTCATGTTGGTGCAGCAGCTGCCTGCCATCTCTGCGAGCTCCTCTCAGGGCAGCAGCTCCTCCGCCCCTCTGCCAGTGACTGTTTCATCCTTTGAGGCTGTGACGATTGGGGAGGTGCCAGCTGTGGAACTGGTAGACCCCTCCCAGGTGGGCCCAGCACAGGCTCCATGGGCCAGAGGACGACCACCAAGGTCATCGAGGCCAACAGGACAGCAGAGTCAGCAGGCTGTCTCAGGTGCCACTCCCAGCGATGGGGCGGCACCAAGACATAGCACCCGAAAACGAAAGTATAAGGCAACTTAGGCACACCATGGGTTTCTCACTGGTGCTTTTGTGTTGGCCCGAGATTAGGGAATTATTATTTCTTGCTTTTGTAAAAACGTTTTGCTTTCATTTTATTGCACCATATCATGGATGACATTAAATCCAGATGTGTTACCATGGCTAAGGGTGGCTCCTTTGTGCTGCATTTGTATATTTTACACACATGTCATGAGTGTTTGTTTCGATATTGAAGTTTATGTCCAAAGCATCTTAGTTGCAGCTGATGACCTGGCAGATTTAGCACTGAGGTGCCAAGTATGGAAACGCCAGGCAAGGCTGGTCCCACTGATCCATTTGTGTGGAGGTAGCTGAAGGTTCATTGGATTAAGGTCTCCCGGGTGTCCCTACCTCCTTGGTGTAGTCCCGGGTCAGCGTTTAGCCCTTCAACATTCCCCTGTGCTTCCTCATCCTCAGAACCAGTGCTGGACTCATCGTGTTCAGCTGCATCCACTGCGTCAGCATCTTCATCATCCACTGCGTCCCCCCTTTCCAGCACAAGATTGTGGAGAGTGCAGCATGCTACCACTATCAACAACACACGACCTAGGGGGTACTGGAGTGCACTCCCTGAGCGGTCCAGGCATCGGAAGCGCATCTTGAGAAGGCCGATGGCTCTCTCCACCACAGCTCTTGTGGTGCCGTGGCTCCTATTGTAGCGCTGCTCAGCTTCTGTTCTTGGATGGCGGAGAGGCGTCATGAGCCACCTTCCGAGGGGATAGCCCTTGTCACCCAGCAGCCATCCATCCAGCCGGGCTGGAGCACTGAAGAG
Organism: Cetorhinus maximus; assembly: GCF_964194155.1. NCBI lineage: Eukaryota > Metazoa > Chordata > Chondrichthyes > Lamniformes > Cetorhinidae > Cetorhinus > Cetorhinus maximus. The sequence goes on along the minus strand of NC_135882.1, from coordinate 173,002,741 downwards.
CCCCGGCACCTGGGAGTGTCTGAGGATGTAGGCGTCGTGGGAACAAAGCCCTTCATTTAAAAAGGGAGGTAGAGAGAAAACAGGGAATTATAAACCAGTCAGCCTGATGTCGGTAGTGGGGAAAATTCTAGAGTCCATTATAAAAGATTTAATAGCTGAGCAATTGGAAAACAATCGGACGGAGTCAGCATGGATTTACAAAAGTGAAATCATGTTTGACAAATCTACTGGAATTTTTCGAGGATGTAACTAGTAGAGTTGATGAGGGGGAGCCAGTGGATGTGGTTTATTTGGACTTTCAGAAGGCTATCGTCAAAGTCCCACATAAGAGATTAGCGTGTAAAATTAAAGCACATGGGATAGTGGGTAGTGTATTGAGATGGATAGAAAACTGGTTGGCAGACAGGAAAAAAAAGAGTAGGAATAAACGGATCTTTTTCCGAATGGCAGGCAGTGACTAGTGGGGTACCGCAGGGATCGGTGCTGGGACCCCAGCTATTCACAATATATATTAATGATTTAGAAGAGGGAATTCAATGTAATATCTCCAAATTTGCAGGGTGAACTGTGAGGAGGATGCAGAGATGCTTCAGTGTGATTTGGACAAGCTGAGTGAGTGGGCAAATGCATGGCAGATGCAGTATAATGTGGATAAATGTGAGGTTGTCCACTTTGGTAGCAAAAACAGGAAGGCAGATTATTATCTGAATGGCTATAAATTTAGAGGGGGGGAATGTGCAACGAGACCTGGGTGTCCTTGTACACCAGTCGCTGAAGGTAAGCATGCAGGTGCAGCAGGTGGTAAAGAAGGCAAATGGTATGTTGGCCTTCATAGCGAGAGGATTTGAGTACAGGAGCAGGGATGTCTTGCTGCAATTGTAGAGGGTCTTGGTGAGACCACACCTGGAATATTGTGTGCAGTTCCTTATCTGAGGAAGGATGTTCTTGCTATAGAGGGAGTGCAGCGAAGGTTTACCAGACTGATTTCTGGGATGGCGGGACTGACATATGAGGAGAGATTGAGTCGGTTAGGATTATATTCGCTGGAGTTCAGAAGAATGAGGGGGGATCTCATAGAAACCTATAAAATTCTAACAGGACTAGACAGGGTAGATGCAGGAAGGATGTTCCTGATGGTGGGGTTGTCCAGAACCAGGGGTCACAGTCTGAGGATACGGGGTAGACCATTTAGGACTGAGATGAGGAGAAATTTCTTCACCCAGAGAGTGTTGAACCTGTGGAATTCGTTATCACAGAAAGTAGTTGAGGCCAAAACATTGTATGTTTTCAAGGAGTTAGATATAGCCCTTGGGGCGAAAGGGATCAAAGGATATGGGGAGCAAGCGGGAGCAGGCTATTGAGTTGGATGATCAGCCTTGATCATGATGAATAGTGGAGCAGGCTCGAAGGGCCAAATGGCCTACTCCTGCTCCTATTTTCTATGTTTCTATCCACAAGATGCAGTGCAGGAATTCACCAAAGCTCCTTAGACAGCACCTTCCAAACCCACAACTGCTACCATCTAGAAAGACAAGGGAAGTTCAGAATGGGAAGCTCCCCATGAAGCTACTCACCATCCTGACTTGGAAAAATATCGCCGTTCCTTCATTGTCGCTGGGTCAAAATCCTGGAACTCCGTCCCTAACAGCACTGTGGGTGTACCTACACCACGTGGACTGCAGCGGTTCAAGAAGGCAGCTCACCACCACCTTCTCAATGGTAATTAGGGATGGGCAATAAATGCTAGTCTGGCCAGCGACACCCACATCGCATGAAAGAATAAATAAAGGGTCCATGGTCTGAAGCCCCTCTCCACATTTGGAGAAAAGTAAAAAGTTGTTTCTAAGTAATACATAGATTATGTGCATTGGCTTTGTAGTTGAAATCAACTTTGTGTACTGGTTAAGCCAGGACACCTGAAGAACCCTTAATTTTGTTGGAAGGTCTTCAATATCCACTCGAACAGCAATTCATCTGCAGAACAACAGTGCTGACAATGTAGCACTCCAGTAATATAATACTGGAATGCAGAGGAGCAGTTCAGGGAAAGTCCATGTACATGTTGCCCAAGGGACTCCCACCATATTAAGTATACCGGCACCTATCCCAGCTCCCAAAATCTTAAGACTCATCCCCCAACACCTACCACAAAAGATTTGTTCGCCCCACAAAAATTCCAGAACTTCTTTGCAAACAGCAATTCTACCATCCTTTCTATTCAACCAGGCGGGTGTTTCATTCCACTGTTGGGCCACTTGAGCTTTCATCACCATTGCTTTATTAAACAGAGTCTACAATGGTACAAACTACATATGGTCAGATAGGGTCAACATTCTCAGAATGGTACAGCACAGGAGACCATTCAGCCGATCGAGTATGTGCTGGCTCTATCAAAGAGCAACTCTTGTTAGTCCAACTCCCCCGCTCTTTCCTTATATCCCTGCAACCTTTTCCTCTTTCAATATTTGTCCAATCCCTTTTGAAGGTTACTATTAAATCTGTAACCCAAATCCCAACCACCCATTGCATTAAAAAAAAACTTTACATAAGAACACATGAATTAGGAACAGGAGTAGGCCATTCTGCCCCTCAAGCCTGCTCCACCATTCAATAAGATCATGGCTGATCTGATTGTGGCCTTAACTCCACTTTTACTGCCTGTCCCCCATAACCCTCGACTCTGTTGCCGATCAAAAATCTGCCTAACTCAGCCTTGAATATATTCAATGACCCAGCCTCCACTGCTCTCTGTGGAAGAGAATTCCAAGACCAACGACTCTCAGAGAAGAAATTCCTCCTCATCTGCCTTAAATGAGAGGATCCTTATTTTGAAACTCTGTCCCCTAGTTCTAGATCCTACCCCCACCCCCCCGCCCCACCGCCCCCTCCCCCCGACGAGAGGAAACATCCTCTCAGTAGCTATCTTATGTTTCAATAAGATTACCTCTCATCCTTCTACACTCCAAACAAGGAAAGGCCCAACATTTCCTCACAAGGTGTCTTCATCCCAGGAATCAACCTGAACTGCCTCCAATGCAATTCAGGTGACCAAAACTGCAGTCTAGGTGTGGTCTCACCTGTACAGTTGTAGCAGGACTTCCCTAGTTTTATATTCTATCCCCCCTGCAATAAAAGCCAACTTTCCATTTGCCTTCCTAATTACTTGCTGTACCTGCATGCTGACCTTTTGTGATTCATACCCAGGTCCCTCAGTACTACAGCATTCTGCAATCTCTCTCCTGTTTAAACGGAGAACATTGACCATAACATGAAAGAATTCTTCATTAGGATGGAAAGTGAAGCAATCCGATCGGAAACTAGGGTCCTAAATCTTAAAGGAGACTATGAAGGTACGAGGCATGAGTTGGCTAAGATAGATTGGGGAACTTCATTAAAAGGCATGGCATTGGATAGACAATGGCTAATATTTAAGGAACGAATGTATACATTGCAACAGTTATACATTCCTTTCTGGCGCAAAAATACAACAGGAAAAGCGGCCCAACCATGGCTAACAGAAGAAATTAAGGATAGTATTAGATCCAAAGAGGAGTCACATACAGTTGCTAGAAAAAAAGTAGTAAGCCTGAGGATTGGGAGCAGTTTGGATTTCAGCAAAGGAGGACCAAGCAATTGATTTAAGAGGGGAAAAATAGAGTATGAGAGTAAACTTGGAAGGAACATAAAACTAGACTGTAAAAGCTTCTGTAAGTATGTAAAAAGAAAAACATCAGTGAAGACAAATGTAGGCCCCTTACAGTCTGAAACAGGAGAATTTATAATAGAGAACAAGGAAATGGCAGAGCAATTAAACAACTTCTTTAGTTCCATCCTCATGGAGGAAGACACAATAACTTCCCAGAAATACAAGGGACCAAGGGTCTAGTGAGAAGGGGGAATTGAAGGGAATTAGTATTACTAAAACGATAGTGCTGGAGAAATTAATGGGGCTGAAAGCCGATAAATCCCCAGGGGCCCGATAATCTACATCCCAGGGTAATAAAGGTAGTGGCCACGGAAATGTGGATGTGTTGGTTGTCAACTTCCAAAATTCTGTAGATTCTGGAACAGTCCCAGCTGATTAGAGGGTGGTAAATGTAACCCTATTAATTAAAAAAGGGAGAAAACAGCGAATTACAGACCTGTTAACCAAACATCAGTAGTAGGGAAAATGCTAGACCCTATTATAAAGGATGTGGTAACAGGGCACTTAGAAAATATCAACGGGATTAGACAAAGTCAACATGGATTTATAACAAGAGATAAAAGCAAAAAACTGCGGATGCTGGAAATCCAAAACAAAAACAGAAACAGAAATACCTGGAAAAACTCAGCAGGTCTGGCAGCATCGGTGGAGGAGAGCACAGTTGACCTTTCGAGTCCTCATGACCCTTCAACAGAACTAAGTAAAAATAGGAAAGGGGTGAAATATAAACTGGTTTAAGGGAGGAGGGGGGTGTTGTTGGGACAAGCAGCCAGTGATAGGAGATAACCAAAAGCTGTCACAGACAAAAGAACAAAGAGGTGTTGAAGGTGGTGATATTATCTAAAGGAATGTGCTAATCCCCCACCCCCACTAGAGCTATCTGTACCTTATCTGTCCTGTCTTCTACTCTTAATTAGCACATTCCTTTAGATAATGTCACCACCTTCAACACCTCTTTGTTCTTTTGTCTGTGACAGCTTTTGGTTATCTCCACCTATTACTGGCTGCTTGTCCCAACAACCCCCCACTCCTTTAACCAGCTTATATTTCACCCCTTTCCTATTTTTACTTAGTTCTGTTGAAGGGTCATGAGGACTCGAAATATCAACTGTGCTCTTCTCCGCCGATGCTGCCAGACCTGCTGAGTTTTTCCAGGTATTTCTGTTTCTGTTTTGGATTTATAACAAACCCACTAGAGGTTAAGTTTTTTGAGGACATAACTAGCAGAATAGATAAAGGAGAACCCGTAGATGTGGTATATTTGGATTTTTAGAAAGCTTTTGATAAAGTCCCACATAAGAGGTTAGTGTGCAAAGTTAAAGCACATGGGTTTGGGGGTAATATATTGGCCTGGGTTGAGAATTGGTTAGCAGACAGGAAACAGAGAGTAGGAATAAATGGGTCTTTTTCAAAGTGGCAGTGACTAGTGGGGTTTCACAGGGATCAGTGCTTGGGCCCCATCTATTCACAATTTATATATCAATAATTTGAATGAGGGAACCTTTCCAAATTTGCTGATACATGAAACTTGGTGGGAATGTGAGCAGTGAGGAGAATGTTAAGAGGCTTCAAGGTGATTTAGACAGGTTGAGTGAGTGGGAAAATACATGGCAAATGCCATATAGCATGGATACATGTGAAGTTATTCACTTTGGTAGGAAAAACAGAAAGGCAATTATTTAAGTGGTGATAGGTTGGGAAATGTGATGTACAAAGGGGTCTGGGTTTCCTGTACACCAATCACTGAAAGCAAGCATGCAGGTGCAGCAAGCAGTTAAGGCAAATGGTATGTTGGCCTTCAATGCGAGAGGGCTTAAGTAAAGGAGCAAGGAAGTCTTACTGCAGCAGTACAGGGCCTTGGTGAGACCACAACTGGAGTATTATGTGCAGTTTTGGTCTCCTCATGTAAGAAAGGATATACTTGCCATAGAGGGAGTGCAGCGAAGGTTCACCAGACTGATTCCTGGGATGGCAGGATTGTTGTTGAGGGGAGATGGGGCCGACTAGGCCTATATTCACTGGAGTTCAGAAGAGGAGATCTCATTGAAACATATAAAATTCTAAGGATGGTCAGAATGGATGCAGGGAGGATATTTCCTCGGGTTGGGGATCTAGAACAAGGGGTCAGAGCCTCAGGATACGGGGTAGACCATTTAGGACCGAGATGAGAAGAAATCTCTTCACTCAGAGGGTGGTGAACCTGTGGAATCCTCTACCACAGGAGGCTGTGGAGGCCAAGTCACTGAATATATTTAAGGAGGAAATAGATTTCTGGACTCTAAAGGCATCAACGAGTGTGGGGAGAGCAGCAGCAGTATGGCATTGAGATAGAGGATCAGCCATGATCATATTGAATGGCGGAGCGGGCTCGAAGGGCCGAATGGCCTACTCCTGCTCCTATTTTCTATAACATGCTGCTTTCTACTCTTCTGAGGAAATAGGACAACATCACAATTACCCACATTATACTCCACCTGCCAAATTTTTGCCTACTCACTTAATCTATCTATATCCCTCTGCAGAGCCCTTGTATGCTCCTCACAACTTGCTTTCCTATTTCTGAAAAATAAGTGACAGCCATTCACCAACTCATTCCTCAGGGCAATGCCTTGACCAATTGGGGTCAAGTGTCTGGCTCAAATTTCATTACAATGCTCGGCATTTAAGGGTCAGTCGCCATCAAAAAATGCATTCTCCATGTCAACACCTCGACCAACCAGAGTCCTCTTCCCAATCAATCAGCGCTCCTCTCTCATACAGTATAAATTGTTTTGAGGAAATTGCGCTGAGATCGCATCTTGAATAGTGTGCAGTTTTAGTCTCCTTATTTAAGGAAGGATGTAAATGCATTGGAGGAGGTTCAGAGGAGGTTTACTAGATTGATACCTGGAATGAGCTGGCTGTCTTATGAGAAAAGGTTGGACAGACTGGGCTTGTTTCCACTGGAGTTTAGAAGAGTGAGGGGTGATTTGATTGAAGTATACAAGATCCTGAACGGCCTTGACAAGGTGGACGTGGAAAGGATGTTTGTTTCCTCTTGTGGGTGAGTCCAGAACTAGGGGGCACGGTTTTAAAATTAGGGGTCGCCCTTTTGGGACAGAGGTGAGGAGAATTTTTTTCCCTCAGAGGGCTGCGCGACTTTGGAACTCTCTGCCTCAGAAGGTGGTGGAGGCGGGGTCACTGAATATCTTTAAGGCAGAGGTATATAGATTCTTGTTAGGCAAGGGAATCAAAGGTTATCGAGGGTAGATGAGAATGTGGAAATCGAAACACAGGATGATCAGCCATGATCTTATTGAATGGCAGAGCAGGCTCGAGGGGCCGAATGGCCTAATTCTGTTCTTTTTTATGTTATTTCCCCTTATATTGGTGTTCTTGTGCTGCACGCAAGATGAAAAGCTTTGATGTCTCTTTTTTCAGCAATACTCAAGTTCTGTACTACCAAATGACTATTTCCTACCTCTTTGCATCGTCAGCAAGTTTGGCTACAATACAGTTGGTCCCTCATGCCGAAAACCTTATATTTGTCTCCTCTGGTTATCAACCCTTCATTGGAAATAATTTCTCTTTATTCACTCCCATAAAAACCTTTACAAATCTCTAATCAAATGTCCTCTAAAGTCTTCTCAGGTCTGAACAGCAAACCCAGCTTTTCTCATCTATCCACACGTACCCTGTACTCACTCATTAATGAGGTGTGAAGATTTTCAATTCCTGAAAAAAGATGTTTTGTCGAAACTTTTCACCTTGCACTCATCAGGACAACCGCAAGAATACCAATTTCAGGGGAAGCAACAGCTTTGTGCTGTATGAGAAGAGTGCGCTGATTGGTTGACAAGTAGTAGAGGCGCTGCCATGGAGAATGCACCCGTTAATGGTGGCCGACAGTTAACTGCCAAGCATTGTAAGAAACTTCTAGCCAGGCAGCTTGACTCTGACTAGTCAATACCCTAGCCATTTGTTAGTCCATTCCTCAGGGCAATTCCTTGACCAGAGTCAAGGTGCCTGGTTTAAAATTTATGCGGAAAGAGCAAGGCCAGGGACTGCAGCGGTTCAAGGCGGCAACTCACCACCGCCTTCTCAAGGGCAACTAGGGACGGGCAATAAATGCTGGCCCAGCCAGCGACGCCCACCTCCCGTAACTGAATAACTAACCTGATTGCTCTTCGAAGAGCCAGCATTTGATGTGATGGGCTGAATGGCTGCCTCCTGTTCTATCATTCTATGACTGTCTGCTATACTGTCAGAGATATTATATTGGCTGTAGATTCAGATTCTTAAGAGTGAAGATTGATCTGCATCAATCTTCATCCCCACTCCTTGTATTGCAAGCACCGTTGTTTGATGGACTATACATTTCTTCATGACACAGAACACAAAAAAAGGGAAACAAAACAATGATATTAAGCTGCTGGGTCTAAACCCTGAAATTCCTCCCCTAACAGCACCCGAGGGAGTTTCTACACTAGACTGACTGCAGCGGTCCAAGGCAGCGACTCACCACCACCATCTTCTCAAGGGCAGCTACAGATAACCAATGCCAGCCTTGTTACTGACACCCACATCCCAAGAATAATACATTTCCTTTAATTAGGGGAGTTGTATTGTCTATTAAAATGCACCAATTCAAAAATGTAATACTTGCATTGTAGAAAAAAAAAATAGGCGAATGCTCCCTTTCCATTGTACTTTTCAACTCAAGTCTTATTATGCAGGCACCCTGACTCAGATTGCCAATGGCTTATTAAAAAAACATGCATCATTCCAGCAAATTTACATTTTTTAATTAAAAAGCATGTCAAGCACTTGACTTTCTATGTTGTGAATTAACATTGCAGATTATCCCTGCAAAATAAGGCAGTGTTTCCAATGTGCTGCTGTGCTAGTCGAGACTGAAATCTGGATCCAAACTCTACTGCTTAACTTTGGAGATGATACGACACAGCACCCGCCCCACCCCACCCACCCGCCTCCCCCAACAGCCGATGGCTTTTGGTCCGGTGACCCAGCCTCTGGGAATCCGCATTTTAACGGCGGCCGCAATGCTCCATTTGGGTCTCGGGTCAAAACACGAAAGATTGGAGCAGATTCCCTCCCTCGTAGAACTGGGGTGTTGCCTGGACTGGAGAACTTTCCATGTCACTGGAAATTAGATAGGCCAAGCGTTTTTTCATTCGGAACAAGAGGCAGCCGAGGGGAAACCCAACTGAAGGGCGTAAGATCACGAGGGGGCCTAGACTGGATAGGTAGGCATTATGGCCCTTGGTTGAAGGGTCCATTAACCAGAGGGCGTGGGTGTGAGATAAGAGGTTGGAGGTTTAGAGGGGGAATCTTTCACCTAGAGGGGAGCAGGAGTCTGGAATTCACGCCTGAAGGGGTGATAAAGAGACAGAAATCCTCCACTTTTAAAAGGCACTTGGATATACACTTCAAGTGCTGAAGCCCACAGGGCTACAGGCCAAGAGCTGTAAGGTGGGAAAAGGCTGGATGGATACTTGCCAGCTGATACAGAGGCGATGGGCCGAATGGCCCGCTTGGGTGCTGTAACGTCGCCCGACTCTAAATTTCTATGAAGTCAACTGGTGCAGGTAATTACAGGACTGTAGCGAGAAAAGGGATAGACGTACAATTCTTCCAACACGCTGACAAAATAAAGTCAAAACCCAGCGAAAAATTCAAAAAGTAGCCTTTAATTTATATCCGGGCCAGAGGTGTAATGTTTTGATTCTGATACACAGTAAAATTGGCCAAAGCCAGTGTCACAATTCTCTCCTGGTTCGAAAGTTGCTCTTTAAATTAGTGCCACCAGCGTCTATCCTACCCCCTCTTGGTATTTGGTACAAATTATGTAAAACACTTGTGCTAGTTAAGAATTACAAAAAAAAGAAAAATAGTCGTCATGGTCTATCTAGTCTTCAAACCAGTCAACATCACTTTCTCCAAAAGCATCTCCATCAATACAGTTTGCCCCTCGGGTGAAAAGGAAAAACGATAAAAACATGCAAAAAGGAAAACTGAATTGCCCAAATTTCTCTTTCTTTTTAAACGCATGATCCAAAGGATTAGGACTGGTCTGTTGAGTATGTCTCTGAACATTATGTACACTTTTCCTTTTGTACAATGGATTTTAAAAAATAAACCAAAAAAACAAAAAAAAAAAAAAAATTAATACCAGTTGTCGTCTTGAGGCTGAGATTAAACTATCATTTCTTATCTGCCTCCGAGGACATGAAAACTAAAAGGCGGCATTAGAAAAAAAAATCAGAAGGCATTGACAAATTGCATCATTTCTCAGCCTCCTTCAAGTTTACTGCAGTGTGTCTAAGACTGGAACCCGTGGTCTACAACTTGCCCACCTTCCCCGCTTAACAAAAAAAAAATGGTACTTTGTTTTAAAATGAGATTTGGTGTCTTTAGCATCTTGTTTTAAGCTAAAAGCAGAGAAAAGCTCGCCATTGCCTGTGTGTTTTCCATCCCCCCCACCCGCTCCCCACTTGCGTTTCAACTGGAGGGGGGAAGAGAGGAGGGGGGGGAATTAACACTTCAAAATGTCACAGGTACTGTTAAAGCGTGTAACATAAACCTAAATGATTCTTAAGATCAAAAAAGTGTACAAAAAGGCACAAAATCTCAGTGCTTCTGTACTTTGAAATTCAAGTGTAACAGAGCTCTTATCAATATTTTTTTTTTTAAAACAGTGTCAGTTTACCGATAATTCCACTCGCGCAAGTAGTTTGCAGCCTATAATCGCAGCCTTCACCGAGCACTGGCACCAGTTGACTAACATATAAAAGCCTAGCCATTTTGTTTTTGTGTGTGTTTTGTTTCTTGTTGCTGGGAATAAAATCGGTCAGAAGTCCTTAGTCTGCAACATTTCCCACTTGCGCTCCAAAAGAAAGAAGGTCCTAGCAGTCACTGCCTCCACCATACATGTCCGCCAGCTTCTTAAACCGTGGGCCCCAGTCATTCAGATAATCGTAGTCCTGGTCTCCGCCAGAACTCGTGGAGTTGAGGGAACTCAAAGACCCGGCCGTCGAACCGCTGCCCTCGTAGTCGAACACCAACAGCGAGTCGTAAGGTGGCGCCGTGGGGTCGTTGTCCGCTGCCTTGAGCCCCTGGATTTTTCCGGAAACAATCGTTAAAAAAAAAAGCTTGTGTTAAAACTTGGTCACCCCATCGTTTCAAAAGTTAAGGTGCAACTTGAGAGATATTACACTCGTTCGGTAAATATAAAACCAGCCTGCGTGAATTTGGCGTCTGCTATTTACAAGTGATGGCTCACTGGCTAAACCCCCCCAACTCTAGTCTCAGAGTCAGAATGTCGTGGGCTTAAGTCCCAGGCCGCGGGCAGGATTTTACGGCCCCGTTGTGGCGGGGGCAGGGCCGCAAAACGCGACGAGCCCGTTCAGAAGTCCATCGACTTTAGCGGGACCATAAAATCCAGCCAGTGTGGAATTCTGCCCCTCGTGTCTCTGTGGGGTCTGATGGGGTGCTGCACTGCCAGAGGAGCTGTCTTTCGGGGGGGGGCGGGGGGGGGAGGATGTTAAACTGAGCCCCAATTGGCCTCTTAGCTGGATCTGCAAGATCCCACGTCCGCTATTTCAAAAAGCAGGCGAGCTCTCACTGGTGTTCTGACCAATATCTATCGCTTCATCGACCATCACATGAGAGAGATTATCCCGTCATTTTTACAATGCAGTTTGTGGGAGCTTGCTGTGGGCAAATTGGGTGCCGCGTTTCCTACATTACAACAGTGACTACACTTCAAAAACGCTTCATTGGCTGTAGAGTGCTTTGGGGCAACCTGAGGGCTTGGTAGGCACTATATAAATGCAATTTCACATTTTTGACGTAAACACTCCACCATTTGTTCACGTACAGCGTCCTGTTCTGAAGATGCTAAAGAATCTCTCGAAACAACAAAAAAAAAACACAGCGATTGATGACGTGACTAATGCTTCCGCTTGTTTTACAACTAGTGCTGAATGTGCAATTATAAAACTGGATAACGTCAAGTTGGATAGAAATTTGCACTTGCTCCAGTTACAGGATGCAGGCTGCGTGGGACAGGAAGGCACTGTCAAAATTGTGGATCACCCCAGCATCTGTGCTTTCCATGAGGAGAGAAGGGCTGAAGAATGCATCCTTCTCGCTATCTTCTCCAGCAACTCTATAGGAATTTCAGGGACCCGACTCTACAAGCATGAAGTATAATACATGTGGCTGCAGGCGCATTGCCATACAACAACACTGGGTAGGTGCAGGTCTTTCACAGTTCATCACTCTGTGGTTGGTATTTTCTGGGCAGACAAGCACTTATATTTAGGTTAATACCTTTGTGGAGTTAAAAACGTTCCAAGTTGCTTCACAGGGTTGGAAAAATTGACACTGAACCAAAGAGGTGGTGTCAAACCAGATGGCCAAAAGCTTCTTAAAAAAGGAGAGAGAGAGAGAGAGCGCGCAGAGAGGAATTCCGGAGCTTAGGAGCCAGAAATCTGGAGTCACAGCTGCCAATGGTGCAGTGAAGGAATTGGATGGTACACAGGAGGCCAGAATTGGAAGAGTACTAACTCCGCCCTAACGATAGTCTGAGATTAAACCAGTCTGTTTGCAATCTTGGTGTCGCACTTGATCCCGAGATGAGCTACCAACCTCACATGCGCACCAATACCAAGACCGCCTACTTCCATCTCTGTAACGTCGTCCCTGTTTCAGCACATCGGCTGTGGAAACCCTCACTCGTGCCTTCATTACCTCCAGGCTTGGCTATTCCAGCGCACTTCTGGCTGGTCTCTAACATTCAACCCTCCATAAACTTGAGGTCATCCAAAATTCTGCTCCCCGTGTCCCAACTCGCAGCAAGTCCCATTCCCCTATCGCCTTTGTCCTCTCGTTGGCCTACGTCAGCTTCCAGCAATGTCTCGATTTTAAAAATGCTCATCCTTGCTTTCAAATCCCTCCATGGCCTCGCCCCTCCCTATCTCTGTAATCTCCACCAGGCCCACAACCCTCAAAAGACATCTGCATTCCTCTAATTCTGGCCTCCCTAGTGCATTTTCAATAATAAATCGCTCCATCATTGGCAGCCGCCGCCCCTTCTGCTGCCTGGGCCCCAAGCTCTGGAATTCTCTCCTTACACCTCTGCGCCTCTCTACCTTGTTTCCATTCAGAGGCTTCTGAAAACCTACCTCCGAACAAGCTTTCAGTCAGCTCTCCTAATGTGGCTCAGTGTCACAGTTTGTTTTATAATGCTCCCGTGTAGACCCTTGGGATGTTTCATGGCGTTAACAGTGCTGTTATACTGATGACCCCTAGTTCTGGTCTGGCCGACAAGTGCAAACATCTTCTACATCTACGCTCCCTAATTTTAAACACCTCTCCCAGGTTATTCCCTCAGTCTTCTCTTTTCAAGTGACTAGAGACTCGGTTTGTGAAGTCTTTCCTGGCAGTTATAGCCCCTTGGTGCAAAAGGTGTCACCAGAACTTTCTCTGGTGCCTCTCTATCCTTTTTACAATATGGGGACCAGCACTGCTCACAGTGCTCCAAACGCGGGGTCTTACACTACTAAGCAGGGAACGTAGCCCATCCACAGACAAATCGGAGAGGACTTGTGCAATTGGGTTTTTAAAAATTCATTTATGGGATGTGGGCTTCGCTGGCTGGACCAGCATTTATTACCCATCCCTAGTTTCCCTTGAGAAGGTGGTGGTGAGCTGCCTTCTTGAACCGCTGCAGCCCAAGTGGTGTAGGTACACCCACAGTGCTGTTAGGGGGGGAGTTCCAGGATTTTGACCCAGCGACAGTGAAGGAACAGCGATATATTTCCAAGTCAGGATGGTGAGTGACTTGGAGGGGAACTTCCAGGTGGTGGTGTTCCCATGTATCTGCTGCCCTTGTCCTTCTAGATGGCAGTGGTCGTGGGTTTAGAAGGTACTGTCTAAGGAGCCTTGGTGAATTCCTGCAGTGCCTCTTGTAGATGGTATACACTGCTGCTAATGAGTGTCTATGGTGGAGGGAGTGAATGTTTGTGGATGTGGTGACAATCAAGCGGGCTGCTTTGTCCTGGATGGTGTCAAACTTCTTGAGTGATGTGAGAGCTGCACTCATCCAGGCAAGTGGACAGTATGCCATTACATGGCTGACTTGTGCCTTGTGGATGGTGGACAGGCTTTGGGGATTCAGGAGGTGAGTTACTCACTGCGGGATTTCTAGTCTCTGACCTGCTCTTGTAGCCACAGTATTTATATGGCTAGTCCAGTTCAGTTTCTGGTCAATGGTAACCCCTAGGATGTTGATATAATGCCCCAAACAAAAATCAAATCCATTAGAAAGGCTCTAAGTAACATGTACACGTCTAATTTAGAGACTTGATTCTGGTTTAGCATTTATGGGAACATTTTTTGTTTCAAAATACCAAGAAATCACGTACTCGATCTGAACAGCAGAGATGGTTTCAGTTACATATTTACCACTGAACAATCAACATCAACATTAAGGGTTGTTAAAAAGCACCCAAGGCAATAGCATCGATTTAAACCTCCCAAAATGAGTAAAGTGGTAACAAAAGGCAGGGCGACTTGTAATGGGATGAAGTTATTTTAAAAGCTCAGACACCCAGATCGTCTCAACTGGTTAAAAGCAACTAGTTAGTAACCTCTGAACCTCAATGTATTTTTCTCCTCTTAGCTTAAACAAAAAAGGATGGAAATAAAAACTAAAACAGGGCAACGACAAAGAACTGATGCTCTACAGCACAAAGAACATCACAGACTCTCACAGCACAAGAGGCCATTCAGCCCATCAAGCCTGCACTGGCTTTTTTTTTGAAGAACAACATTGTTACTCCCACTCCACTTGCCCTTTCCTCAAATCTGTATGAAATCTTCTCCTTCAAGTATTTATCCAATTCCCTTTGAATCTGTATCCAACACCCCATCAGGCAGGTGCATTTCAAATCCTAACCACTCACTGAGTACAAATGTTTTCTCAATGCCACCTCTGGTTCTTTTGCCAGTCACCTTCAATCTGTGTCCTACAATTATTGACCATCGGAAACAGTTTATCCTTACTTACTCTATCTAAATGAGTTTAAAGTTACCCACTTTGGTAGGGAAAACAGAATGGCAGAGTATTATTTAAATGGTGATAGATTGGGAAATGTTGATGTACAAAGGGACCTGGGTGTCCTTGTACACCGATCACTGAAAGTAAGCACGCAGGTGCAGCAAGCAGCTAAGGCAGCAAATGGTATGTCGGCCTTCATTGCGAGAGGACTTGAGTACAGGGGCAAGGATGTCTCACTGCAGCTGTACAGGGCCTTGGTGAGACCACACCTGGAGTATTGCGTGCAGTTTTGGTCTCCTTACCTAAGAAAGGATATACTTGCCATAGAGGGAGTGCAGCGAAGGTTCACTAGGCTGATTCCTGGGATGGCAGGATTGTCGTATGAGGAGAGATTGGGCCGACTAGGCCCTGTATTCACTGGAGTTTAGAAGAATGAGAGGGGATCTCACTGAAACATATAAAATTCTGACAGGGCTGGACAGACTGGATGCAGGGAGGATGTTTCCTCTGGATGGGGGTCGGGGGGGTTGGGGGGGGCGTCTAGAGCATGGGGTCACGGTGTCAGGATATGGGGTAGGCCATTTAGGACTGAGGCGAGGAGAAACTTCTTCACTCAGAGGGTGGTGAACCTGTGGAATTCTCTACCACAGGAGGCTGTGGAGGCCAAGTCACTGAATATATTTAAGAAGGAAAGAGATAGATTTTTCGACTCTAAAGGCATCAAGGGGTACGGGGAGAGAGCAGGAGTATGATGTTGAGATAGAGGATCAGCCATGATCATATTGAATGGCGGAGCAGGCTCGAAGGGCTGAATGACCTAATCCTGCTTCTATTTTCTGTGTTTCTAAACCATTCTTGATTTTGAACACCTCTAGGAAATCTCCTCTCAGCCATCTCTGCCCCAAGAACATAAAAGAATATTCGTTTGGTAGTGCAGAGCTCGAGTATTGCACTCTCTTCACATGTGGTATAAATTGTTGTTTTCCCCTTATACTGGTATTCTTGCGAGGTGATCTAACGAGTGCCAGACGAAAAGCTTCGACATGTCGCTTTTTTCAGCGATAGAAGAATATGATTGTACAAACACGATGGATAGGTCTGGGGGAGGGTGGGGGTCGTGGGGGAAATAAACTAAATTAAACACAAAGAAATGGTGTTGAACCCTTGCAAGTCATTGGTTAGGCATCAGTAGGACTTCTTTGCTATGGGTAAAGTCAGCATATATTGCCCATCCCTAATTGCCCTTGAACGGAGTGGCTTGCTAGGCCATTGCAGAGGGTCAACCACATTGCTGTGGGTCTGGAGTCACATGTAGGCCAGACCAGGTAAGGATGGCCATTGACGAACATTACTGTTTAAAAGGGAATTGGATAAATACTTGAGAAGACGTGTGTAGGGCTTTGGGGGAAAAAGAGCAGGGAGAGTTGAGATTAATGCGATAGCTATTTCAAAAAGCAGCACAGGCACAACGTACCCAAACAAAACTCCGCTGTCCTGTGTCCCCACTCGGACCTATTCCCCCGTTGCCCAATCACCCCATGCTCGCTGACCTACATTGGCTCCTGGTTCAGCCTCCCAGTTCTCCTCGCTCCTCCAATTCTGGCCTCCTGCGCATCCGATTTCTTTATCACCGCCATTGGCGGCCGTGCCAACGGCCGCCTGAGCTCCCTAAACCTCTCTGCCCCCCTCCCCTCCTTGAAGATGCTCCTAATAGCCTACCACTTTGGCACCGCTTTTGGTCACCTGCCCTAATATCTCCTTAAGTGGCTCGGCGTCAGATTTTGTTTGCTGTCGCTCCTCTGAAGGGCCTTAGGATGTTTTGCTAGGTTAAAAGGCGCTACATAAATGCAAACGATCAGAAGTGAGGTTTCTGAGAGGTTTATCATCTCCCCATTCCTCAAACTCTGTAGGAGTTCGAACTCGCTGCTCGTCGAGTGATGGGGCTTAGTGAAAATTCCAGAGAGAGCAGATTTGTAACGGGTTACGACCCTTTGCTTTAAGTTGTAAAAAGGTGCAATGGAGGCAGTCCACGGTTTTGGAACTCGAGAGCGTCTGTGGTTTCAGGTCAGCCTCCCATGTTAGCATTGGGGGTTACTTGGGGTCTTTCAATGAGCGAACTTATTTATTATTTTTAAAGAAAAAACGGAGTGCCCGTTCATACAAGTTTCAGTCCAGTTATTAATAAACGGACAGCATGAAATGTTGCAAACGCTTGCCCAGATAAATACGTTTCCCGTTGCGTCTTCCATTATCCCCTCTCTAAAATCTAAATATTCCATCGAGTTAGGCAAGCAGAGAACCAGTTCCCTTTTGATGAAGCTGCTCATTATGGGGCTTTCAGAAATCCGTTTGTCCAAAGCTGCTACTTAAACATGATATCAGACGCTGACTGATAATTTGTCCGTCTTTCAGTGTATATTTAAAGGCAGCGCCATTAGTCGTTTTCATCCCTCACACCTTCCATTTTCACGACTTTGGAAATGCATCGTCATAATTATCCGACTTCAATTGCTAAAGTGGGAGATTGGATATTTTCCACTCGGTACCACACAAGCTCAATGCACCGTCTTCAGGTCAAATAAACATGGTCTTTGTGACATGGCTACCCAAGTCGAGTGCTGAGGCAGACTACCATCGAACTCTGATGCCCTAAGTGAGGCACGTCGAAAGGTTTAACTGTGCTAAAAGGTGCTATAGAGTTACCAGGAGGGTGCCAGAGATGAAGGGTTTCGGTTACAATGGAGAGACTGGCGATTGTTCTCCGTTGTACAGAGGGGGTTAGGGGGAGATTTAATAGAGACGTTCAGCGTTATGAAATCATGAGACGTAGAGAAATTTCTTCACTCAAGAGGGTTGTGAATCTTTGGAATTCGCCACCCCAGAGGGCTGGGGATGCTCCATCGTTGAGTCCGTTTAAGGCTGGGACAGACGGATTTTCGGGGTCTCAGGGATTTAAGGATTACGGGGAGCGGGCGGGAAAGCGGGAGTTGAAACCCACGATCGTACTGAATGGCGGAGCAGGCTCGACAAGCCGTGCGGTCTAATCCTGCTCCTGTTTCTCATCTTCTGATGTAGTTAGGGGGGAGGGAAAACAGTTTCCAATGGTAGAGGGGCTCGGCAACCAGAGGAAATTAGCAAAAGAACCAAAAAAGGAAGGAGGAGGAGGAGAAATGTTCACATTCATTTTTTAAAACACAGGAAATTATTACAACCTGTAATCTACTGGCTGAAAGGGCGGTGGAAGCAGATTCAACAGTAATCTTCAAAAGGCAATTAGGTAAATCCTTGGCCATTTATAGGGCGATGAGGAACGAGACCAGGGGAGCAGGACTAATGGACAGCTCTTTCAAAGGGCTGACACAGGGATGGTGGGCTGAAGGGCCTCCTTCTGAGCTGTATGATTCGATGCGAAAACTCCAAGTCAACGTTGAAGTTAATTTGGGAAACATATTATACAAAATAGGTAGGTAGATAGATTCTTGTTAGACAAGGTTATCGGACGGTAAATGGGTATGTGGAATTCAATACACAAACAGATCAGCCATGATCTTGTTGAATGGCGGAACAGACTCCAGAGTGGGGGGAGGTGCCGAATGGTCTACTTCTGGTCCTATTTCGTATGCTGATATGGTCAGACTGCAGGGAGTTTAGAAGTGGAGTTGAAACCCCGCTATCAATATCAGGTCCTTTCTTGCCCTGAGTCACTCCCAAATAACTTTGGCTGTTTGGAAAGAAAGGTTTTTTTTTTCATATATATTATTTGTTCATGGGATGTGGGCGTCGCTGGGTAGGCCAGCATTTATTGCCCACCCCCCTAATTGCCCTTGCTCAGAGGGCATTTAAGAGTCAACCACATTGCTGTGGGTCTGGAGTCACATGTAGGCCAGACCAGGTAAGGGCGGCAGATTTCCTTCCCTAAAGGACATTAGTGAACCAAATGTGTTTTAACAACAATCGACAATGGTTTCATGGTCATCATCAGACTTTTAATTCCAGATCTTTATTGAATTCAAATTCCACCACCTGCCATGGCGGGATTTGAACCCAGGTCCTCAGAGCATTACCCTGGATCTAGATTACCCTTAGCCTGGTCTCTGCATTACTAGTCTAGCAACAATAACACTACGTCATCGCCTCCCCTTGACATCGCAGGAGGCCATTCAGCCCATCATGCCCACACTGGCTCAATAATTCACATTTTGACAAATTCTTACTTTAAATGACACGTTTCTGACTTTTTAGCTAATATTCATTTACTCCTGAAATTAAGGCTTTTCCAAATTTGCATTTGAAATATCCCATTCCCACTTTTTACAGTTGAAGTTCCATCCTGGTGAACATCTGGGAGACGGTGGCGTAGCGGTAATGTACTAATGGACTAGTAATCCAGAGACTCAGGCTAATGCTCTGAGAACATGGGTTCAAATCCCACCTATGAATAGAAATTCAATTAATAAATCTGGAATTGAAAGCTAGTCTCAGTAATGGTAACCATGAAGCTTATCAACTGTCATAAAAACCCCATCTGGTTCATTAATACCCCTTTAGGGAAGGAAATCTGCCATTTTTTACCTGGTCTGGCTCCAGACCCACAGCAATGCGGTTGACTCTTAACTGACCTGGCCTAAGTTCTTCAACACTCACCCAATATCAAAGAACCTCAGTATCCAGAGGACAGGCATAGCAAATAATTAAGGTGGCTCATGGAACATTTATTGAACAGGGTCTGGAATTTAAAGGGTGCAAATTACATTACATCTGTATAAAGCTCCAGTTGTACCCAATCCAAATGCTGGCTTCTTTTCTGGTCACCATTACTAAGATTCACCAGAATGATTGTTGGAACTGTTTTCTCTGAAGAGGACAGAAGGTTGATGAGAGGAGATTTGATCGAGGTATTCAAAAATCATGAGGGGTCTGGACAGAGCAGGCAGAGAAAAAAACTGTTCCCTCTGGTGGAAGGATCAAGAACCAGGAGGCACAGGTTTGAGGTAATTGGCAAACGAAGCAATGGAAACACGAGGAAAAATTTTTTTCACGCAGTGTTCACCAATGGGAAAGAAACCTGGCCTGGTCTGCATGTGACTCCAGACCTACAGCAATGAGGTTGACTCTTAAACTGCCCTCTGAAATGGTCCAGCAAGCCACTTGAGGGCATTTGGGAATTGACAAGAAATGCTGGCCTTGCCAGCAACGTCCACATCCCATGAAAAAAATAAGAAAATCAAAAAATATGAAAATTTGAATTATTCAAATATGGCTTCGCATTTTTAAAGGCATGTTCAATTGGACTTGATGTTCAACATAAGCTTTAATGATTTGTTTTGTTAATGGGCACAGATTCCGATCATACATGTAGTGAAACATTAATCACAGGGGGCATTGCGGTGAAAAAAAAATCCCAAACTGTTCCTAACTTAATCTAAAGCATCTGTAATATTTGGAATTTATTCTCTTGCACTAATTGGAATACTAAAATAAAGAAAGGGTGGAGGAGGTTTGTCCTGCATTATAGGCCAAAAGATAAACAAAATGCTCAATGGGTTAACTATACAGGAATAGGCTCAAAATAAATATAATTAAAGCTAGAGAATTGCTTCAATGCTGCTTAATACTCCCCCTCAGTGTAGTGCATCTTTGAGCACTAAGGAATTTTTTTTATTCATTCACAGGATGTGGGCGTCGCTGGCTAGGCCAGCATTTATTGCCCATCCCTAGTTGCCCTTGAGAAGGTGGTGGTGAGCTGCCTTCTTGAACCGCTGCAGTCCATGTGGTGTAGGTACACCCACAGTGCTGTTAGGGAGGGAGTTCCAGGATTTTGACCCAGCGACAGTGAAGGAACGGCCGATATATTTCCAAGTCAGGGCGGTGAGTGGCTTGGAGGGGAACTTGCAGGTGATGGTGCTTAATAATGCATTCCTGAATTTTTCTACGCCCCCACAATAACGATTTCTGAAGAAAATTACACATTCACCTCCAAAATTGGCAACACTCAAACATGCTGCTTCATGGTGAGGCTGCAGCTTATCTAATGGTCGACTCGAAAAGGGTGGATCAGATGCAGCAATTTATAATTCACACACCTTTTAAAAACAAAAATCTAATTTCAACTGCCCTTTGACAATGGAATGAGAAAGGGGCACCAATCAGTGGCAGCTTTAAACCACATCATTTCATTGGTTGAATTAGGGGATTTTTTTTTTATTTAAAAGATCTCACCCTGCCCGATAATATCTCTTTGGATTTCAAAATAATTTGTCTTACACAAACATTCACTCCCTCCACCATCGACGCACTGTAGCAGCAGTGTGTACCATCTACATGATGCACTGCAGCGACTCACCAAGGATCCTTAGACAGCGCCTTCCAAACCCACGACCACTACCAGCTGGAAGGGCAAGGGCAGCAGATAGATGGGAACACCACCACCTAGAAGTTCCCCTCCAAGTCACTCACCACCCTCACTTGGAAATATATCGGCCGTTCCTTCACTGTCGCTGGGTCAAAATCCTGGAACTCCCTCCCTAACAGCACTGTGGGTGTACCTACACCGCATGGACTGCAGCGGTTCAAGAAGGAAGCTCACCACCACCTTCTCAAGGGGCAACTAGGGATGGGGCAATAAATGCTGGACCGGCCAGCGAAGCCCACATCCCGTGAATGAATTAAAAAAAAACTGGCTTCTCAGCCCACATGAATCGATACAATCAGATCACTAGAAACCCAGCCCCAGGCCAATACAAACCCACCCCCACACAAACCCACCCACCACCACAGCCTCAAACACATCACCACCTTTTAAATTCTGTGAACAAAACAAAGAATCAATGCAGGCGAGGCTTTGCTATTCCAGATAAACCCCTCGATAAATTGGTTGCGTGCGAGAATGCTAACCACTCGCTGGAGCATCTTAAATTGTGTTTTATTAAAGAACTCTCTCCGGAGGTAGCAATCTTCATTAAGTTAAAAAGGTCAAGTCTTTTGTGAAATCCAAAAACGATTTAAAAGGGTTTTATTTTAACTGCAACAGCTCCACTTGCAATCAATCCCGAATGCTAAATTAACTAATCTAAATGTTATACCTCACTTGTAAGAAACCGATGGGGAAATGGGATTGGAGGAGGTGTTTCATTGAATTTACACCACTGAAAAAGGCCATTCAGCTCAACTGGTCAATGCTAGCACTTCTGCTCCACACAAACCACCTCTCACCCCATCACTATGTCCCCTTCCCCTCAAGGCTGTATATTTTTTCCTTTATTCATTCATGGGATGTGGGCATCGCTGGCTGGGCCAGCATTTATTACCCATCCCTAGTTGCCCTCGTGAAGATGGTGGTGAACCGCTACAGCCCATGTGGTGTAGGTACACCCACGGTGCTGTTAGGGAGGGAGTTCCCAGCGTTTGACCCAGCGACAGTGAAGGAACGGCGATATATTTCCAAGTCAGGACGGTGAGTGACTTGGAGGGGAACTTCCAGGTGGTGGTGTTCCCATCTATCTGCTGCCCTTGTCCTTCTAGATGGTAGTGGTCGTGGGTTTGGAAGGTGCTGCCTAAGAAGCCTTGGTGAGTTTCTGCAGTGCATCGTGTAGATGGTACACACTGCTGCTACTGTGCGTCGGGGGTGGAGGGAGTGAATGTTTGTGGATGGGGTGACAAGCGGGGCTGCTTTGTTCTGGATGGTGTCAAGCTTTTCGAGTGTTGTTGGAGCTGCACTCATCCAGGCAAGTGCAGAGTGTTCCATCAAACTCCTGACTTGTGCCTTGTAGATGGTGGACAGGCTTTGGGGAGTCAGGAGGTGAGTTACTCGTCGCATGATTCCTAGCCTCTGACCTGCTCTTGTAGCCACAGTATTTATATGGCTAGTCCAGTTCAGTTTCTGGTCAATGGTAACCCCCAGGATGTTGATAGTGGGGGATTCAGTGATGGTAATGCCGCTGAATGTCAAGGGGCGATGGTTAGATTCTCTCTTGTTGGAGGTGGTCATTGCTTGGCACTTGTGTGGTGCGAATGTTACTTGCCACTTATCAGCCCAAGCCTGGATATTGTCCAGGTCTTGCTGCATTTGGACATGGACTGCTTCAGTATCTGAGGAGTCGCGAATGGTGCTGAACATTGTGCAATCATCAGTGAACATCCCCACTTCTGACCTTGTGATGGAAGGAAGGTCATTGATGAAGCAGCTGAAGATGGTTGAAACTGGGACTGGGACTGGGATGACTGACCTCCAACAACCACAACCATCTTCCTTTGTGCCGAGAGTTTCCCCCCCCCCCAGATTCCCAATGACTCCAGTTTTGCCAGGGCTCCTTGATGCCACACTCGGTCAAATTTGATCATGCCACAACTGCAGGGGATGCACTTGCCCACACTTGCACAGTTTTAAAAAATTATTCGCTCATGGGGTGTGGGCGTCGCTGGCTCGGCCACCATTCAGTGCCCATCCCTAAATGCCCTTGTTCAGAGGGCATTTAATAGTCACCCACATTGCAGTGGGCTGTGGATCTAAGAGTCACCTGTAGGCAGATTTCCTTCCCTCCAGGACATTAGTGAACAAGATGGGTTTTTTCAGCAATCGGAAATGGTTTCATGGCCTTTGAGTTCCAGGTTTTTATTGAATTCAAATTTCACCATCTGCTGTGGTGGGTTTCGAATCCGGATCCCCGGGAATACTGGTGACAATACCACTTGCCATCGCCTCCCTTTGTTGCGGTACCTGTGTTAATGATATAGCCCGTACGCCGCAGACTATATACTGTACCATAGGGAACTCCGGCCCAAGTGTGAGAGACTGGGAACAATGCCTCCTGCAGGCCGGCAGCACCCACACCAAACCCAGAGTCGCTGCTACCGGTCACACAACTCAAGGGAGCAAATGTCAGTCAGACACCCCCTCAGCACAGGCTCCTGGTCCCCAATGGGGAAAACCGTGCATGCAATGGAAGGGGAGTACACATGCACATGTATGGTTTTAAGTCAATGCCAGGGCTTAAGTGTCCTCTTGGAATATATCTACACTGTTCACCTCGGGCACTCCCTCTGCTAACGAGTTCCACATTCTCACCACTCTCTCTCTCTCAAAGAAGTTTCTCCTCTTGGGTTTGTTCATGACTTTCTGATAGTTACGACCCACAGTCCACATGTTAGCTCCAGCAAAGCTAATAACACTCGTGGTGCCAGACTGTTACTTCAGGTTAAAGCCAGGCAGGAATCCTAACCTCCGGTCAATCTTTTTGTTCAAGGAACGGGCTCTCTCGCATCATCACAGCCAAGGCTACAGATGGAATAACAACTTGCGTTTCTGCAGGGTCTTTTGATCACAGTAAAACACCCCAAGGCGCCTCTTGGGAACATTATCAAACAGAAAAGTTAGGTTTCGAGCCACATAAGGAGATTAGGCAAAGCCTGGTCAAAGGAGGGGAGACAAGGAGAGAAATTGAGGGAAGGAATTCCAGAGCTAAAGGCGCATATGCCATAATGGTGGAGCAATTACAATCAGGGAAGCGCGAGAATCATAGAATGGTTACAAGCACATAAGGAGGCCCTTCAGCCCATCATGTCTGTGCTGGCCCTCTGAAAAGGAACAATTCACCTCTTGACACTCCTCAGGCTCTCCTGCAAGGGGGGAAAAGGCAACCTTTACCTCATTAATGAAGTCTCCAATGTCCCCAGGGTGAGGAGCGGCCGAGCGGACCGGGTACTGAGGCTCGGCGTGGATTGGCCGCTCGTCAACGCGTCGGATTCCCATGGGCTTTATCGCATCAGGTTCCACAGCGTCGGGCTGCTGAAGCTGGCTGAGGTCGTAGTCCTGTGGGCACGGACACAACAACACGTGGTCAAGCACCGCCTTCGAATGAACTCCTCAAACCCAGCGCTTTCTCCAAATCGCTCTCCCAGTGACCCCCACTCTCACCCACCACCCCTCTCCCCAAAACCCTTCACCACGCCTCACCTGATCCTCCTCTCCTCCGCCCTCCTCGTCATATTTCAGTATGTTATCTCGTACGTCATCCTCTGGGTCGATCAGCAACTGCTTGGCCTGACGCTCCTTGTCACGTCTCTTCATCCATATGACAAACAGCAAAACTAAGACTAGGAAGTAAAGAAAGAACTTGCATTGACATAGCACCTTTCACAGCTTCCCAAAGCACTTTACAGCCAATGGAGTCCTTCTGACACGTAGCCAACGTTGTAATGTAGGAATGTGTACACGGCAAGCTCCCACAAACAGCAGCGTGACAATGATCAGATAATCTGTTTTGGTGATGTTGGCTTAGGGATATTGGTAAGCACAACCGGGATAACTCTCCGGGGTCCTCTTCAAAATAACACTGCTGGATCTTTTACAGCTAGCCAAGAGGGCAGGTGGGCCCTTGCTTGTACAGCTTATCCACAAAATGGCACTTGTGACACAGTGCAGCATTCCCTCAGTACTACAGCAAGAACAGCCTGGATTTGGTGCTCAAATCGATGGAATGTAATATGGATCCACAACCTTCTAACTCGGAGGTGAGAGCGCCTCCCACTGAGCCAGTGCTGGCACTGTATGCTACACCACGGGTGGTCCGGAGGTAAGAGAAGTGCCAGGTGACCTGCCTACATTCTTCAAAACCGACCCAATAATAAAGAATTACATTACATCTGTATAAAGCTCCAGTTGCACCCAATTTGAATACTGGCTTATTTTCTGGTCACCATTACTAAGATTCACCAGAATGCTTGTTGGAACTGTTTCCCTTGGAAGAGAAGGTTGGGAGGAGATTTGATCGAGGCGTTCAAAAATCATGAGGGGTCTGGACAGAGCAGGCAGGGAAAAAACTGTCCCCACTGGTGGAAGGATCAAGAACCAGGAGGCACAGGTTTGAGGTAATTGGCAAACGAAGCAATGGAAACAGGAGGAGAAATTGTTTCCACACAGCGCGTGGTTAGGGTCTGGGATGCGCTGCCTGTGGTGGAGGCAGGTTCAATCGAGGCATTCAAGAGGGAGTTGGATTATTATCTGAAAAGGAAGAACGTGCAGGGCCACAGGGAGAAGGCAGGGGAGTGACACTAGGTGCATTGCTCATTCAGAGAGCTGGCACAGACACGACGGGCGGAATGGCCTCCTTCTGCGCTGTTAACAATTCTGTGATTCTTTAGTACTGGGGTAAAACTTTGGGCTTGGACGAGGCTTGTATCCCCTCGAATTTAGAAGACTATGGAGTGATCTAATTTAAGACGATTGAAGGAGTTGATAGGGTGAATAGAGAGAAATTATTTCCTCTGTTGGGTGGGCTGAGTCCAGAACAAGGGACCAGAACCTTAAAATTCGAGCCAGGCCATTCAGGAGTGATGTCAGGAAGCGCTGCTTCATAGGGGGGAGATGATGTAAGAGTGATGGCGCTGGGCAAGTGATCCAGAGCCCCAGGTCAATGCTCTGGGCACAAGGGTTCAAATCCCACCATGGCAGCTGGTGGATTTTGAATTCAATTAATAAATCTGCAAACATAAAAAGTTAAGTCTCGGTAATGGTGACCATGACGACTATCATTGAATGTTGTAAAAACCCATCTGGTTCATTAGTGCCCTTTAGGGAAGGAAATCTGCCGTCCTTACCTGGTCTGGCCTACATGTGACTCCAGACCCACAGCAATGCGGTTTACTCTTAACTGCCCCTCTGAAATGTTCAGTTCAAGGGCAATTTTGGAATGGCCTTGCCAGTGATGCCCACATCCCGTGAGAGAATAAAGATTAAAAAAAAACACTTCTTCGCATAAAGGGTAGTGGACATCTGGAACTCTCTCCTCCAAAAAACTGCTAAGGCTGGAGGGTGAGGGTGAGGGTGGGGTTTGCAGTTGGAACTTTCAACCCGAGGTTGACAGATTTTTGTTGAGTTAGAATATTAAGGGATATGAAATCAAGGTGGGTAGATGGGGGGGGTGAAGATACAGATCAGCCATGAGCTAATTGCATATTATTAGATAAAGTTTACAGCACAGAATGAATGTCACTTTGTAGATGTTTAGGCTCTGAACCAGCCTCCACCTCTTCGTTTAACCCCCGCCCCACCCCCCGGCCTCAACAAAATCTCCGAATTTACACGGCCAACTTGCCTGTGTCTGCACTGGCTCGCCCAAATAAGCACCTCACCCAGTGCCATTCTCCCGCCCTCTCTCCATATCCCTGCACGTTCTTCTTTTACAGAAGACAGTCTGATTCCCTTTTGAATGCCTCGATTAAAAAAAAAAGACATTCAACATATTCTTCTACGGTCTGGAGTCACATGTAGGCCAGACCGGGTAAGGACGGCAGATTTCCTTCCCCAAAGGACGTCAGTGAACCAGGCGGGTTTTTACATCAGTGATAGCTGTCATGGTCACCATTACTGAGACTAACTTTTTATGTTTGCAGATTTATTAATTGAACTCAAAATCCACCAGCTGCCATGGTGGGATTTGAACCCTTGTGCCCAGAGCATTGACCTAGGGCTCTGGATCACTTGCCCAGCGCCATCACCATTACATCATCTCCCCCCCATCATGAAGCAGCGCTTCCTGACATCACTCCTGAATGGCCTGGCTCGAATTCTGGCCCCTTGTTCTGGACTCCATCCACCCATCAGAGGAAATAGTTTCTCTCTATTCACCCTATCAACTCCTTCCTCCCTGCAGTGTTTATGTAGTTCCCCCTTAAATACAGTTATGCGATTGCCCTCAAACGTACTGTTGTCATTTTCTGGGAAGAAACAATTCCCCTCAGTTTCTCATGGGATTAAATGGTGGAACAGGCTCGAGGAGGCTGATGACCCCGCCTACATTTCCTACATTTCCTAACCCAGCATTCCAATTCCTACCCACACCGCTACACTAGGGTCCTCCATCTGGATGAACAGTGGGTGGAAATTCAAGCCTCATTTAACTGCTGGTGACTTGGTTGAAAGTACATTGTTACTCAAAGAAGATTGGCGAAAAGCAGAGCCAAGCTCAGTGAACACAACCGAATACCAACGGTTCCTGGGTACTTACTAAGCAATATGATGATGCACAGGAGGATTGCAATGATTGCCCCAGTTCCCAAACCAGCTGCGACGATAGCTTGTACTGAGGTGCAGTCACCATTTTCATCACATGGGCAGACCTTGACAAGTAGGATAGACGTAGCGGACTTGGGAGGGTTTCCGGAGTCCATAATCATGATTGGAACTTCATAGATGCCGTCATCGAGGATTCCGATCTTCAGGCTCAACTGGGCATAATCACCTAAATAAAAAGTAGTGAGTTACGAGAAACCCCAAAAAAAAAACCAAACATCTGGATAACGAACGCTCGAGTGTTTCTTCCCAAAGCTACACGATATCACATAGGCAGCACATGGAAATAAAGGACGTGATCATTAATTGTAAAATTATCCAAATCGTTATACTGTCATACAGCGCAGTTAACATAATCAAATATTGCGAGGCACTTCACAGAAGCATTACCACACACAGTCTTACATCGAGCCACATAAAGAGATACAAGAACAGGTGGCCAAAAACTTGGGTCAAAGAGTTAGTTTTAAAGGAGAGTCTTAAAGGGGAGGGGGAGGCACGGAGTGGTTTAAGAAGGGAATTCCAGCCCTCAGAACCCAGGCAGCTGAAGGCAGGGCCGCCAATATCGGAGTGATGAAAATCGGGAATGCTGAAGAGATTAGAATTGGAGGAACACAGGGATCTTGGGAGGATAGTAGGGAGGGGGGTGAGACCATGGGAGGGGTTTGTAAATAGGGAGGGCGGGAGATCGGAGACTGGCTATGAAAGCACTGGAGTCTGAAGTTAAGACAGGACGTGAACGAGAGGGTCCCACATTAGCAGATGCTACATAAAATTCAGTAAGGGTTTCTATTTCAATATATAGCAACGCATTGGCTTAACCCCATCCCTCTGAAGATCTGTTCTAGAGAACTGGCAAACAGCACTCCTTTGTACCAACGGCTGCTGACAGATGCAGAGCAGCCACATGGGGAATCGCCTCACATTTTCCACTCTGGTCTTAAAGCAGCCGCCTCGTCTATAGTCTCCACAGTCAAAGTGGCTGGGAACAGAAAACTCGAAAGTGTAACAAGAGCAGAAACCAAATCTTACGCTGAACGGCCTGATGTGGTTTATAAAAAAAGAAAAAAGACTTGCATTTATGTAGCACCTTTTATGGCCACGGGACGCCCAAAAGCACTTCACAGCCTATGAATTGCTTCTCGAAGAGCAGTAACTAATAAGTAACTAGTGCAGCAACATGGCAGCCAATTCGCACACGGCAGGTTCCCACAAACAGTAATGTGATAATGACCGGATAATCTGCTTTAAATGATACTTATTGAGGGGTAAATATTGGTCAAGGCAGAGGGCATAGCTCCATTGTTGTTTTTCCTGAAAGTGCCCTGGGACCTTTCACGTCTACTCAAGCAGGCAGGTAGGGCCTTGGTCTGACGTCTCAACCGAAAGCACCTCTGACACGGCCACACTCCCTCAGTGCTGCAGTGGGAATGTCGGTGTGGATTTTTATGCTCAAGTCCGGGGAGTGGAACTTGAACCCAGAACCTTGTGGCTCATACGAACATAGAACTCAGGAGCAGGAGTGGGCTAGGCTATTCTAGCCTGCTCCGCTATTATGTATGGCTGATCTGGTCGTGGTCTCAACTTCACTTTCCTGCCTGCTTCCGCCCCCCCCATAACCCTCGACTCCCTCGTCGATTAAAAATCCATCTCACTCAGCCTTGAATAAATTCATTGTTCCACTGCTTTCTGCGGGAGAGAATCCCAAGTACTGACAGCTCAGAAAAAATTCCTCCTCATCTCCGTCTTAAAATGGGAAACGTCTTATTCTTAAACTGTGCCCTCTAGTTCTAGTCTCCCCCGGCCCCCGCCAACCCCAGAGGGAAGATCGTACCCCCTCGCATCCACCCTATCAAGTCTCCTCAATATCACTGATGTTTCAATAAGATCACCTCTCATTCTTCTAAGCTCCAATGGGTGTAGGCCCCCACCTGCTCAACCTTTCCTCATAAAATCACCCCTTTATCCCAGGAATGAGTCGAGTGAACCTTTGCTGAACGGCTAACGCAATTATAGCTTCCCCCCACCCCCCCACCCCTCACAAAATATTCTGGAATACTGTACACAGTATTCGAGAATACTGCCAGAATACAGCTCATACGGACTCGAAACGTTAACTCTGTTTCTCTCTCTCTCTCTCTCCACAGATGCTGCCAGGCCTGCTGAGTTTTTCTAGCATTTTCCGTTTTTATTTCAGGATTTCCAGCATCCGCAGTATTTTGCTTTTATCACAGTATTCCAGACGCAGTCTCGCCAAGGACCCAGAGGTCAGCCGAGTCCAAAAAAAGTGTGGCAAACACTTTTCGGGTGAGGCATTAAACCGGGGGCCCAGACTCCTTTCTCAGGTGGCTGCAAAAAAAGATCCCACGGCCACTATTTGGAAGGAGGACAGGGGAGCTGAGCTGGGTGACTTGCCCAATTAGTTAAGCCCTCAATCAATCAATCAATATTACAAAATAAACGACGTGGCGGTGATCACATTGCTGTGACACTTTGTTTTGTGAAACCCGTGAACGCACTTCTGACATCACCGGGGCCTCGAAACACTTGACTGCTGTGGTAAAGATCACAGAGACGTTCCGAAGGTGTGAAAGGTGCGATGTAAATGCAAGACTTTCTTTCTCCCCCCACCACCCCCTATTTTACACAATAAGCGCGCTCGCTATTTGCCTCAGGAAACCCCCCAGAGCGTTTTTTGTTTCCCTCACCATTGAGCCGGGTGATGGTCCAGTTCCTGGTCACATCTGGGGGACTGTCGGGAAGCTCAAAGGCAAAGGGCCCGGTGTTTGGGTCCATGTCCATGTCCACGGCAGTGATATTAATGGCGTTCGGATCCGGCTTCTCGCAAATGGAGACCTCTTGCGGGAACACCTCCGGGGCGTTGTCGTTGGTGTCGAGCAGCAGGATTTGCAGAGTGCCCGTCCCACTCGCAGGGGGGATACCTGGACAGAACGGAGGGGGTTATTAGCATTTTGCAAACGGTACACTCGTGATGTTGGTCCATTTACCAGAGGAATGTTAAGCTTCCATCTGAAGTTAGACAAAATAGTCATTCCCAAAGATAGCCAAAACTCAAACCACACTTCAAGCAGCACCTTCTTGCCCATGGCTACACGTTTAAACGATATTTCCATAACTCAGCAAGTGTTAAGGCAAATCACACAAGCAGAGCTTACACCAGATGGCCGGGTATCTGGGGGGCTAATGCCCCACGGGCAGGTTAACCATCCATCTTCGTCTTGAGGTGCGTTAATGTTTCTTGCAACATATGTGATTACACTCCCGTCAAAATGAAGAGCGGGCATGAAATCACCACATCGCTTCCAACGTTTCACCCTTGAACACATTGTGTACAGCATGAACTCTAGTAAACCCACAGCACAAAGCAGCCTAAATTCACATTCACACTCACACTGTCTCCAATCGCACCGGTACCAATCTGTAAAGAAATGTAGAGCACGGTTAAACCTTTCATTCACTTCTTCAACCAGTTAATTTTCACCTATTTTGGTTATTTTTTCCAAAAAAAAACTGGTTGCACAAATCGAATACCATCACGAAGGCTGTGTGTGCTTTATGTCTCGCTCTGAGTAAAACTCAAGTGCATCATCCACAAGTGTGTAACACCAATTCACTTCTTAAAATCACTTCTTAAAATAAAATTAAAAGACTCACTTTCACTTAACAGCACCGTGGGCAGCTGCTTTCTGGAGCCGCTGCAGTCCCTGCAGTGTAGGTACACCCACAGTGCTGTTAGGAAGGGAGTTCCAGGATTTTGACCCAGCGACAGTGAAGGAACGGCGATATATTTCCAAGTCAGGATGGTGAGTGACTTGGAGGGGAACTTCCAGGTGGTGGTGTTCCCATGTGTCTGCTGCCCTTGTCCTTCTAGATGGCAGAGGTCATAGGTTTGGAAGGTGCTGTCTAAGGAGCCTTGGTGAATTCCTGCAGTGCATCTTGTAGATGGTACACACTGCTGCTACTGTGCGTCGGGGGAGGATGGAGTGAATGTTTGTGGACGGGGTGCCATTTAAGCGGGCTGCTTTGTCCTGGATGGTATCAGGCTTGAGTACTGCAGTTCAGGGCAAGTGAGGAGCATTCCATTACACTGCCTTAACACAAAAGAGAGGAATGGGATTAAACCGTATGGTCCCTCGAGTCTGTTCCATCATTCAATGCCATTATGACCGATCTTCATTCACAATTCCACTTTCTCAGGCTGATTCCCATATCCCTCAATTCCTTTAGGGTCTAAAAATCTAGCAATGTGATCCTCTGCTGGTCACCACAAGCCCAAAGTATATTAATCAAGAGTCATGAAGGCCATTGCATCGAGGGGGGTGGAGGGGGTGGGGGGGGGGATGTGCAAGAGTAACTCAAGCACAATGATGCCCAGGGTGAACCTTTTTGATATCAAGAGGTGGTGAACTGGTTCCTGACTGTGTCAGTCCCGAGTGCGCGCAAAATAGGTGCGGAAGTAGGCAAATTGGTCTCCTTGAGCCTTCAAAAAAGATCATGGCTGATCTGCTTGCGTTACTAATTCCACATTCCAATTCCATCCACCCCCGATAACCTCCGATTCCCCTTGCCCGACAAGAATCTATCACGCCGTATTGAAGAGTGACGGGGTTTAAGTTAGCGTATACACGGTTAGTGAGATCTCCTCTGGGTTTGTGGCCATGCCCTGAGGAGGTTAGAGAGGATTCCTCCTCACCATCGCCTCCAGCCCCACCCCCCACCCCAACTTCTCTTTCGGTCCTGGGCGTGTTTTTCACGATCCTTGCCTCTCCCAGGATATTCCGAGGCTGCAGGGATAAGGCGGACTGGAGGAAGGATCCGGTCGTCCATTCCCAAGCCACAATGGCAGGACAGAGCAGCAGGCCTCATGTGACTGACCGGCCTAAGGCCCAGACTGCTTCACTAAAAGGCCGCGCAGGAACAGGAACAGGTGGTAAAGTCAGCATTGCCAAACCGATTTGTGTGCCCCCAACTACTACCCCAGTTTCCAGTGCACACAGGTGGGCAGGAAAAAAAGAAACACCGCCCCCCCCTCCCTGATCTCTACTCCCTGCTAGTTCGATGGCACATTCTGAGCCAGTTAATGGCGGCGTTCCTCTGGTAATTAATTGGCCATTAATCCCTGACCTCACTGGGGAGGGAGGTAGAACCAGCGATTTTTTATAAACAAAAACAGAATTACCTGGAAAAACTCAGCAGGTCTGGCAGCATCGGCGGAGAAGAAATCAGTTAACGTTTCGAGTCTTCACGACCCTTGAATTACCTGGAAAACCTCAGCAGGTCTGGCAGCATCGGTGGAGAAGAAATCAGTTAACGTTTCGAGTCTTCACGACCCTTCAAGGGTCGTGAAGACTCGAAACGTTAACTGATTTCTTCTCCACCGATGCTGCCAGACCTGCTGAGTTTTTCCAGGTAATTCTGTTTTTGTTTTGGATTTCCAGCATCCGCAGTAGCTTTTAGCTTTTTGTTTTTATCTCAGCGATTTTTTATACCTGTCCGGGTCGTGGTGACTGCCAGCAGCCCAACCTCGTACAAGCGAAGGAGAGGGCCGAGTATTGTGAAACAAGCAAGGGTTTTGAATCGATCTCAAAAAAACGCAAGACCAGGTCACCAGAGTTTACAAACATTGCACGCTCGAGCGAAGCTTGAAATGCTTTTGTGGAAATTGAAACAACATCGGTATTGTTTTTCAATCAGCATTTCTTTGACCGTTTCGCTCGGTGTCGTAAAGTGCGGAGGTCAGCGTATATTTAGCAAAACAAGAGCGAGATTAACACACACTTGTTTTGCAACCTAACAAAAGGAGTCGAACAAACATTCCACGTACCGCTATCTGATGCCAGGAATGTTGCGTTGTACATATTATTGTTCACATAGGGGGATTCTCGGTCCAGCACTGCGATTGTGGTAATTTGCCCGCGCAACGGGTCAATTTTGAGCCAGTTTGCAGGATCCGATAGCTTTGAATATCTGAAATTTAAGAAAAAAAATTTAAACACGGTTTAGATCATACACCAGGCCACTTATTACATCAGAATCATCCAGGACAGGAGGCCATTCAAACAGCGTGGGCACAACAAGCTGAACAAGGTACCCAATTAATCCCACTCCCCTGCTCTTGCCCCCTCCCCCCCAACCCTCCCCCAAACAGCCCAGGAAACTTTCCTTTCACTGGAACACAACACATCTGTGCAGGCTGACATTCCAAAAAGGACTCTGGAATAAGAACACAGAACTTCACAAGAAAACACAAATTAGGCATCAGACCAGAGTATGGGATTTTTCCTCCTAGTCTGTGAAGTTTAGTAGAGACAGATTTTTTTGCACACAAATGTTAAAAAAATCTTTATGGGAAATGCAGTGATGTGGTCTCGGGGGCGGTGGGGTGGGGGTGGGGGGAGGGAAGAGAAGCATTTCCACGAACACATGATTGAAATTGTTGGCTGTATGGTCACCTTCCTGGGTTCAACCTACCTCTCCGAGCAAGCCTTTCGGTCACCGGTTCAAACATCTCGGCCGCTCAGTGTCAAATCTTTATTTGATGACACTCCCGCGAAGGGTCTCGGAACATTTTACTCCGTTAAAAGGCGTTATTTAAACACAAGGAAGTTTTTCCAATCAGGAACTCGGAGGAGGAGTATGGAGGGGTTAGGAAAAGAGGCATCACTGACGCACAGTGGCAGCAGTATGTGTGTACCATCTGCAAGATGCACTGCAGCAACTCACCAAAGCTCCTTGGACAGCACCATAAGACATAGGAGCAGAAATTAGGCCATTCGGCCCATCGAGTCTGCTCCGCCATTCTATCATGGTTGATAAGTTTCTCAACCCCATTCTCCCACCTTCTCCCCGTAACCTTTGATTCCCTTACCAATCAAGAACCTATCTATCTCGGTCTTAAATACACTCAATGACCTGGCCTCCACAGCCTTCTGTGGCAATGAGTTCCATAGATTCACCACTCTCTGGCTAAAGAAGTTTCTCCTCATCTCTGTTCTAAAAGGTCTTCCCTTTACTCTGAGACTGTG
The DNA here is from genome assembly GCF_964194155.1 of Cetorhinus maximus. Taxonomy (NCBI): domain Eukaryota; kingdom Metazoa; phylum Chordata; class Chondrichthyes; order Lamniformes; family Cetorhinidae; genus Cetorhinus; species Cetorhinus maximus. The sequence continues at coordinate 172,967,855 of NC_135882.1, read as the reverse complement.
CCCTCAGGTCCTAGTCTCTCCTACTAATGGAAACATCTTCCCCATGTTCACTCTATCCAGGCCTTTCAGTATTCTGTAAGTTTCAATCAGATCCCCCCTCATCCTTCTAAACTCCATCGAGTATAGACCCAGAGTCCTCAAACGTTCCAAACCCACGGCCACGACCATCTAGCAGGACAAGGGCAGCAGATAGATGGGAACACCACCACCTGGGAGATCCCCTCCAAGCCACTCACCATCCCGACTTGGAAATATATCGGCCGTTCCTTCACTGTCGCTGGGTCAAAATCCTGGAACTCCCTCCCTAACAGCACTGTGGGTGTACCTACACCACACGGACTGCAGCGGTTCAAGGCGGCGGCTCACCACCACCTTCTCAAGGGGCAATTAGGGATGGGCAATAAATGCTGGGCCCAGCCAGCGACGCCCACGTCCCGTGAATGGAATTTTTTTTTTAAAAAAGAGGAAAATTGTATGCGTCACAGGTCAACTCTTCAAAAAGCAGAACACCACGGGTGTTAAAACCTGAGCTAGAAACGGTAGGCTGAAACATTCCGCAGCACAGTTAACAGGGGTCGCCGGGTTCTAATGGAAGATCACCGACCCGAAACATGGACCCTGTTCGTCTCTCCACAGGTGCCGCCTGACCAGCTGAGTATTGCCCAGCGCGCTCTGTCTCTAGGCAAGCTCAACTCTTGCCAGGGATTGCTGAGCTAGACATAGCAGCGCTTAACAAAGGGAAACCACAACAGGATAATCAGAGCATTTTTTTTTTTGTTAAATAAAAGCAGCTTTCCCAACACGGAGTTGAGAGAAGTTGTTTTAGTAGGGCCAGGCTTTGTTGGAGACAGTCAAAGTGCACTCACGGACCGACAGTGTCTCCTGCTGAAGCAACGATCATTTTAAAATTCTCGCCTTCTGTAATCTATCTGTTCCAGTCCCACACTCCTCAGTTATCCCTGCACTGCTACAAGCTGACCCCCTGAGCATCTCCGATTATGAGCTGCCTTCCTTGGGCTGTCCCTCGGGGCCGAGAGTGCTTTGCTTCCACACTAAAAACGGGTTCCCAGGGGACTGAAGAGACCAATGCGTAACCTCCAGTCTCTGTCACCGGCGAGGCTGACGGGTGGGCGGGGTGCCCGCGTTGTCCATTCTCTCCTTTCGCCGTCGACGGTCGGCTTCAGCTAGCCCACGGCAAGGATAGACTCGAGGAGTCCAGCTCCTTCCCAGATGCTTTCCCTCCACTCCGGGCGGACCTGGGCCAGGGATTCCCAGATGTCATTGGGATGTTGCACTTTCTTCGAGGAGGTTTTGAGGGTGTCTTTGAAGCGTTTACTCTGCCCTTGCGGAGTTTCGCTCATCGTGTCGGAGCTCCGAGTAGAGCGCTTGTTCCGGGAGTCTCGTGTCAGGCATGCGGACGCTATGGCCCACCCGGCAGAGCTGATGGAGCGTGGTCAATGCTTCGATGCTGGGATATTGGCCTGAGTGAGAACACGGACGTTGGTGAGCCTATCCTGCCAACGGATTTGCAGGGTCTTGCAGAGGCAGCGCTGGTGGTACTTCTCCAGAGTTTTGAGGTACCTGTTGTACATGGTCCACATCTCTGAACCATCCAGGAGGGCAGGTATCACTGCTGCTCTGTGGGCCATGGGCTTGGTGACAGGTTTAAGATCCTGGTCTTCAAACACTCTCTCCCGAAGGCAGTGCTGACACACTGAAGGCCGTGTTGAAGCTCGTCGTTGATATCTGCCCTTGTTGACAGTAGCTCCCCAAGGTATGGAAAATGGCCCATGCTGTCCAAGGCTTCGTCGTGGATCTTGATAACCGGGGTGGTGGGGGTGCAGGTTAGTAGAGGACCTTTGTCTTACCAATGTTTAGTGTAAGGCCCATGATCTCGTACGCCTCGGTGAAGGTGTTGACGATGGCCTGGAGCTCGGCCTCCGAGTGTGCGCAGACACAAGCATCGTTGCATTACTGTGCTTCAATGACAGAGGATGGGACAACCTTGGATCTGGCCTGCAGGCGGCGGAGGTTGAACAGATTCCCGCTTGTCCTGTAGTTTATCTCCACTCCAGCGGGCAGCTTGCTGAGGGTGAGATGGAGCATTGCGGCAAGGAAGATTGAGAAGAGCGTTGGTGCGATGACACAGCCTTGCTTGACCCCAGTCCAAACATGGATTATCTGTGGTGGATCCATTGGTTGGGGTGATGCCTTGCATGTCATAGAGGTCTACAGCACAGAAAAAGGCCCTTCAGCCCATCGAGTCTGTGCCAGTCAAACAAGTACCTAACTATTCTAATCCCATTTTCCAGCACTAGGCCCATAGCCTTGTATGCCATGGCAGTGCAAGTGCACATCCAAATACTTCTTAAATGTTATGAGGGCTTCTGCCTCTAACACCCTTTCAGGCAGTGAGTTCCAGATTTCCACCACCCTCTGGGTGAAAAAATTCTTCCTCACATCCCCTCTAAACCTCCTGCCCCTTACCTTAAATCTATGCCCCCTGGTTATTGATCCCTCCACCAAGAGGAAAAGTTCCTTCCTGTCTACCCTATCTATGCCCCTCATAATTTTATACACCTTAATCATGTCCCCCCTCAATTTCCTCTGCTCCAGGGAAAGTAACCCCCGTCTATATCCTCCTGTAATCTAAGGCTATCCTCCTCACTATTTACCACCCCACCAATTTTCATGTCAATCCGCGAACTTACTGATCAACCCTCCTACATTCAAGTCTAAATCGTTTATATATACCACAAACAGCAAGGGACCCAACACTGATCCCTGTGGAACCCCACTGGACACAGGCATCCAGTCACAAAAACACCCCTCGACCATCATCCTCTGCTTCCTGCCACTCAGCCAATTCTGGATCTAATTTGCCTTGGATCCCATGGGCTCTTACCTTCATTATCAGTCTCTCATGCAGGACTTTATCAAAAGCCTTGCTGAAGTCCAAGTAGACTTCGTCAAATGCATTGCCCTCATCTATACACCTGGTCACCTCTTCGAAAAATTCAATCAAATTGGTCAGACATGACCTCCCCTTAACAAAATCATGTTGACTGTCCTTGATTACTCCCTGCCTCTCCAAGTGTAGATTAATTCTGTCCCTCAGAATTGCTTCCAATAGTTTCCCCACCACTGAGGTTAGACTGACTGGCCTGTAGTTCCCTGGTTTATCCCTTCCTCCCTTCTTGAATAATGGTACCACACTGGCTGTCCTCCAGTCCTCTGGCACCTCTCCTGTGGCCAGAGAGGTATTGAAAATTATTGTCAGCGCCCCTGCTATCTTCTCCCTTGCCTCACTCAACAGCCTGGGATACATATCATCCAGGCCTGGAGATTTATCTACTTTTAAGCCTGCCAGACCACTTAGAACCTCCTCCCTTTCTATGCTAATTTCTTTAATTACATCACAGTCCTTCTGCCTGATTTCCATACCCATGTCGTCCCTCTCACATGTGAACACTGACACAAAGCATTCATTTAGAACCCTACTTACGTCTTCCGGCTCCACACACAAATTACCACTATGCTCCTTAATGGGCCCTACTCTTTCCCTAGTTACCCTCTTACTCTTAATGTACTTGTAAAATAACTTTGGATTTTCCTTTATTTTACCTGCCAATGTTTTTTCATGCCTCCTCTTTGCTCTCCTAATTTCCTTTTCAAGTTCACCCCTACACATTCTATACTCCTCTAGGGCTTCCGCTGTTCTGAGCCCTCGGTATCTGCCATAAGCCTCCCTTTTTCTCTTTATCCAATCCTGTATATCCCTCGACATCCAGGGTTTCCTGGATTTGTTGGTCCCACCCTTTGTCTTTACTGGAATATGTTGGCCCTGTACTCTCCCTATTTCCTTGTTGAGTGAGTCCCACTGCTCTGACGCAGATTTACCTAAAAGTAGCTGCTCTCAGTCCACTCTGGCCAATCATATCTGATCTGATTGAAAATCGGCCTTCCCCCAATGTAGAACTCTGATTTCTGGCCCATCCTGGTCCTTTCCCATAACAACCTGTATCTAATGGCGTTATGATCACTATTTGCAAAATGCTCCCCCACTAATACCTCTACCACTTGCCCGGCTTCATTCCCTAAAATTAAGTCCAAGACTGCCCCCTCTCTTGGACGGCCTTCTACGTACTGGCTTAAAAAGCTCTCCTGGATGCATTTTATGAATTCTGCTCCCTCTAAACCTATCACACTATGACTAACCCAGTTAATGTTGGGGAAGTTGAAATCTCCCACTATTACTACCCTATTATTTTTACACTTCTCTGAAATTTGCCTACATATCTGTTCTCCTATTTCTCTCTGGCTGTTTGGGGGCCTATAGTACACTCCCAGCAATGTGATTGTTCCTTTTTTGTTTTTAAGTTCTACCCATATGGCTTCATTTGAGGAGCCTTCTAAGATGTCATCCCTCCTTACTGCTGTAATTGATTCCTTGATCAATATTGTGATACCCCCTCCTCATTTACCTCCTTCCCTGTCTCGCCTGAAGACCCTGTATCCTGGAATATTGAGCTGCCAATCCTGCCCCTCTCTCAACCATGTCTCTGTGACAGCAATGACATCATACTCCCAGGTGTTAATTTATGCCCTCAACTCATCTGCCTTATTTGTCAGACTCCTTGCATTAAAATAAATACCATCCAACCTTGCCAAACTCCCTTGTGCCTTAACTGGCCTATAATTTCTATGCCTTCCAGACTCACTTGCTCTCTCTTCTAATTTTGGCTGTGCATCTCCTCATGTTGAACCTTCTCTCAGGAGCCCATCCCCCTGCCAAGTTAGCTTAAACCCTCCCCAACAGCACTAGCAAACCTCCCTGCAAGGATGTTGGTCCTATTCTGGTTCAGGTGCAACCCGTCCGCCTTGTACAGGTCCCACCGCCCCCAGAAACGACCCCAATGTCCCAGAAATCTAAAGCCTCCCTCCTGCACCATCTCTCCAGCCACACATTCATCTAGGCTAACCTCTTATTTCCATACTCACTAACGTGTGGCACCGGAAGTAATCCAGAGATTACTACCTTTGAGGTCCTGTTTTTCAATCTGTTTCCTAGCTCCCTAAATTCTGCTTGCAGGACCTCATCCTTCTTTCTACCTATGTCGTTGGTACCAATATGTACCACGATCTCTGTCTGTTTGCCCTCCCCCTTTAGAATGCCCTGCAGCCGTTCAGTGACATCCTTGACCCTGGCACCAGGGAGGCAACATACCATCCTGGAGTCATGTCTACGGCCGCAAAAACGCCTGTCTGTTCCTCTTACTATCGAGTCTCCTACCACTATTGCTCTTCCCCTCTTTTTCCTCCCCCCCTGTGCAGCTGAGCCACTCACCGTGCCATGAGCATGGCTGCACTCCCCAGAGGAACCGTCACTCTCACCGTTTTCCAACACAGAGAAATGGTTCTCGAGTGAGATGCACCCTGGGGATTTCCTGACTACCTGCCTGACACCTTTCCTCCGACTGATGGTCACCCATTCCCTCTCTGTCTGCATTTCCGTAAGCCGTGGGGTGACGACGTCTAAAAATGAGCTATTCATGAAACTCTCCGCCTCGTGGATGCACCTCAGTGCCTACAGCTGCTGCTCAAGCTCAGAAATTCGGAGTTCAAGTAGCTGCAGCTGGTGGCACTTCCCGCACATGTGGTTGGTCAGAGCATAGGAGCGTCTAGGACTTCCCACATGTTGCAGGCGGTACATAACACTGCATTGAGCTGCCCTGCCATGCCTCTAATTAAAAAAAACGTTAAATTATTTATGTACTTTAAACTAGAACCCTAACCTTTCCTTAGCTTAATCTATTTTAAACGGGAGAAAAAAACTGGAGAAAAACACTTACCCGCTACTCACCAATCAGCTCTCACCTTTGTGCTGACATCACTTTTTGAAGTGACTGCTTCAATGGGATGCTGACTACAGGACGCTCTTCCCAGACTGCTTCACCGTGATGCTGACTGCAGGACGCTCTTCCCAGGCTGCTTCACCGTGATGCTGACTGCAGGACGCTTTTCCCAGACTGCTTCACCGTGAGACGCACTTCCCAGACTGCTTCATCCTGATGCTGACTGCAGGATGCTCTTCCCAGACTGCTTCACCGGGATGCTGACTGCAGGATGCTCTTCCCAGACTGCTTCACCGGGATGCTGACAGCAGGACGCTCTTCCCAGACTGCTTCACCCCGATGCTGACTGCAGGACACTCTTCCCAGACTGTCATCGTGGAGCAGATGGAGGATGGCGACAAATTTTTTAGGGGCAGCCGAAATGGAGGGGGATTCTCCATAATCCGTCGCAATTGACAGTGCCTTTGTGACATCAAAGTCGGCCATGTACAAGGGTTGGTGCTGTTTCCCACATTTCTCTTGCGGTTGATTTTAAGTGCTCTACCATTGGCAACGAAGGCCCAAAAACTCTGGAATTCCCCTTCTACACCTCTCCTTCCCCCTTTCCTCCTTTAAGGTGCTCTTGTAGCCTCCCTCTCTTTCACCTGTGCTAATATCTCATCTGGCCAAATTTTGTCTGATAACACTCCTGCGAAGTGCCTTGGGATGCCTTATTAGGTTAAAGGTGCTACAGAAATGCAGTTACGGGACATGGCCGTTGCTGGCTAGGCCAGCACTTTTATAGCCCAACTCTAATTGCCCCTGAGGTGGTTGCCATTGAATGGTTGGCAGGTCAGATAAGGCAAGGTATTCCTCGGAGAGAATTTGCTTCAGCTGTTATTTGACAAATTCGGGTGCCACTGTCTGCTTCAGTTATCATTCAGTAATCACCAGAGCCACTATAACGTACTAAAAGGCAACAAATGCAGGAAGGAAGAATTGACGGCTTTGTGGTCAAAATGACGTGTGTGAGATGCCTGTTCCCATTGATCAGAGGAATTGGGTACACAGAATTCCATTGAATTTACTGCACAGAAACAGGCCATTCAGCCCGTCAGGTCTAGTCAGTGTTTGGTGGGGAGGTGGCAGCCTCGTGGCATTGTCGCAGGACTAATAATCCAGAGACCCAGGGCAATGCTCTGGTGACCCAGGTTCAAATCCCACCGTGGGGATTCCCAAACAACTCTGGATTTAAAAGTCTAATCTTGACCATGAAACCGTACGCTGATTGTTGTAAAAACCCACCGGTTCACCGATGTCCTTTAGGGAAGGAAATCTGGCATCCTTACCTGGTCTGGCCTACATGTGACTCCAGACCCACAGCAATGTGTTTGACTATTAGCTGCCCTCTGAAATGGCCTTGCAAGCCACTCAGTTCTCAAGGGCAATTAGGGATGGGCAATAAATGCTGGTCTAGCCAGTGACGCCCACATCCCATGAACAAATAAAAAGATTCTCCATGAGCCCGCTTAAACCAGACTCCATGTCACCCTATCAACATATCCTTCTATTCCTTTCTCCCTCATAAGCTTATCTAGCTTTCGCTTAGGTACATCCAATCTATTTGCCTCAACCACACCCTGTGGTAGTGAGTTGCACATTCTCACCACTCTTTGGATAGGAAGAAGTCTTTCCGGAATTCCCTATTGGATTTATCAGCGACCATCTTATATTGATGGCCCCTTATTTTGGATTCCCTCAAGTGGAAACATCCTCTCTACATATACCCTATCAAACCCTTCATCAGTTGAACATTAAATGGCTCACCCCATCAACCTTCCCTTTCGCAGAGTGAGTCTGTACAGTCTTCCCCGATGGTTATATTGTTTAGCCCATAAACAATTCATTGCAAAACAATCAAAGATGCTGAACCACTCCTTTGTGCTGTAAATTAGACTAGCCTCTAGAGATGGAGGCTGGCTGCAAACATCACATCATTGAACTGCTCCTCCAACTCAATTCCAGGTTGAACAATGTTCTTCAGGCACTACATCACCAGCCACGCCTATGGACTCTGCTTTTCAGTATCTCAAGGACCTCTCCTCCCCAGTGTACTCAGTGCAATGAAATGCTGGCTCCATTATGTTGAATAAATATTCATGAAACCTTTTACTGCTTTAGGCTAAAATTTATACGGCACCATCAGAATTTAATTTCAGAGGAAATGATACAACGTGACACATTTCAAACACGGAGACCATTTCCTTTGGAAATCAGATACTTACTGGACTCGTTTTAAAATGAAAAAGGTACAACAATGCAGTACATAATTCTGTGGCATATTAAAAATTGATGGATATACCAGGTGTACCAAACGACAGTTAATTAGAAAGCGATGACAGGAATTCGTTAATAGGGCTTAACCTTGAGTAAAATGTGACAGAGGGGCATCTTGATAAAAATAAAATGGTGGGAAAATGTAAAAGGAGGAACAAAAATATTCTGCATGACAATCCATGCTTCTCAGGTAAATAAACTTGCAAGGCCAATTTCCTTGAATTTAGCCTGATAGGCCCCTCAATGATTCAATCCCTCACTATCGACAAGGCACAGGTCAGGAGTGAGATGGAATAGCCCCCACTTGCCTGGATGAGAGCAGCTCCCATAACACAAGAAGCTCCACACCATCCAGGACAAAGCAGCCCCGCTTGATTGGCTCCCCACCATTATTTACTCCCTCCACCACCATCACACAGTGGCAGCAAATGTGTGCCATCTAAAGATGCACTGCAGCAAATCTGAGGCTCCTTCGACAGCACCTCCCAAACTCTTGATCTCCACCACCCACATGGACAAGGGCAAGAATCATGCGGGATCACCGCCACCTGCAAGTCCCCCTCCAAGCCACACACCATCCTGACTTGGAACTATAATCGCTGTTCCTTCACTGTCGCTCGGTCAAAATCCTGCAACTCCCACCCTACACCACAGGGAATGCAGTGGTTCGAGAAGGCAACTCACAGCCACCACCTTCTCAAGGGCAATTAGGGTTGGGCAACAAATGCCACCGATGCTCACATCCAAGGAATAAATTTTTAAAAATCTCTATCCAGTGACCAGCCCCCACATTGGTTCATTATTAACTATTCAATGATCCAGCCCCTCATTAGCTCAATAGCTTTATCCAGCGACCTGTAGAGCTATAAAATTCCAGGATCAAACCCTGATTGTGTCTGGTTAGTGAAACTCAGTCAAGTGAAAGGTTGAAGGGAGGTCTGTCGGGAGGACATTCTGTATTTAGAGGAAGAGAGAAGGAAAGGAATTGGCTCGAGCGACTATTCCTGTGAGTGAGCATTATGGGAAGCTCATTCAGGCAAGTAGTGGATTAGAACAAAAACAGAGATTAGATTGCTGAAAACATTCTCCAGGCCAGCAACTGCTGTGCTGAGAACAGAAACGAGAGACTTAAACTTAGATAGCCCCTTTCACAGCCTCAGGACGTGCTTAACAGCCAATGAAGTACTTTTTGGGGTAAGTGTCACTTCTGTAATGTAGAAAAAGCAGCAACCAAGTTAGGCATAGTCAGATCCCACAAACAGCCAATGAACTAATGACCAGATCACCTGTTTTAGCCATATCGATTGAGGAATAAATATTGACCAGGATAGAGGGGAGAACTCCTCTGCAAAACAGTGAAACAGGATCTTTTACATTACTAGTCTTTTGCTGTCCCGGTGCTGCCCGATTGGATGAATGCACCCAGCATTGTCGGGACCTGCAGTTCCGATTTTGAGCCCTGTTTGAGGATCGGATAGGCTTTAACTACAATGACTTCGCCAGTCAAAGGTGACGCCCAACTTGCCTCACCCCAATATGGCCGCTTGTGTGAGGCATAAAAGGATCAAAATGTCACTGAAAGCTCACGCCAATGAGGAGCCAAAACCCAGGGGAGGATTAGAAGGAAGAAAATTGACCGAGAAAAATGGCCCATCAATGGTAAGAGAGGATATCTAGCCTGATGCCATAAGAGCAAATAAGGAACAACTATTTCGAGTGACAGGGAGGGTCAGTAACCAGAGGACAGCGATTTACGATGATTGGAAAAAGAAGCAAAAAGTTGAGAAGAATTTTAATATACTCAGAATGTTTTTATGGTCCAGAACACGTGGCCTGAAAGGGCGATGGAAACAGATTCAACAGTAACTTCAAAAGGGAATGGGCTAAATACTTGGAGAGAAAAAGTTTCAGGGGTACTGGGAGAGAGCGGGGGTTTTAGGAAGGGTGCGTCCAAGTACGTCTAGGAGTTTAGACTATGGATCGAGTACGAACATCAAAAACAGCGGGAGTTGGAAAGGACACACTGGAACAAACTCGAGGGGAAGATTGAAGTGGATGGTGTCACACTGGAGCAAATAGACAAGTTTGTCGATTTAAGGCAAAGGATAACAGAAGATGCCAGATGTGATGCCAAAGTCAGAAGAAGGATAGAGACAGCCAGGAGTAATTTTGTGAAGATGAAGGATGCGTTAACAGCGCGACAACTAGAAAAACTCATAAGATGCTGCAGTCGCTCCCCTCTCCTGTCTGCCTCAGAAACCTGGGCAATAAGTAAAGGTCTGTGGAAGAAAATGGAGGCCTTTGAAATACGGATGCTTGAAATTGAAAAAGAACTCAAAACGACATCCAAAGAAAACGTCAGCATTTCAGCTGTTCGATCAGAGCTGAAAAGCTGTAGAGATCTCTGCTCAAGGGCAAAGTGAAGGGCAGCAGAAAGAGTGCCCGAGGGGTAATTGGATGATGGGCACCACTCAGCAGTTGCAGACGAGCTACAGTGGACATGTGAGGATGGACGAGGGTGACACACCGTGACAGCAAACCTCCTGGTAGGAGTAGCTGTCAGCAGCAGTGTCTAAGTGGACAGGGTTTTTTCAATGAGGGACAGTGGGTGGGACCTTCCTCCCTGTATGGCTCGATGAGACCGTGCATGTAAATCAGAGAGGTTACTGTACCTAAGAGTCTGCTGCATGTATCGATCCGGGTCCTCAGCTGTGAAGACTGTGAGGAGCTTGCCTGCAGGAAGACCCTCTTCCTGCCTAATCAGTTTAGGATTTGGAACAAAATATGGACTCTCGTTCACATCAATAACGGTGATGGAGACAGTGGCGGTTGATTGAGGAGGAAGCTGAATGCCTTTTGTCAGAGGCACCTGATTTACAGCGATGACTGTCAGTACAAAGGCTCTGTTGGTTTCATAATCAATAGGCTGTGAGAGAGGGAACAAGAAAAAGAGAGTCTTAAAAAGATGCAAAAATAAGCCTCCATGAAAATAGTGCATGTCACTGCTAAACTGCTTTTAGCTTACAGTGTTTTTAATTCCTTATGACAGTGAAATGATACAAAAAAACATTTCCAGGACATAATTAACTTCTTAGAATGTTGACATCACAATATCAACAAATTAAGTAACACATCAAATATTTAGCGGGTCATCTTAAATAGCTGACCTTTATCAACATTGCAACTCTAATCCAACATGATCCCTGCGAGTAATGTGCTTTGCACAGTTATTTTAAAATATGCATGATTGCTACTATACAAGGGCTGCAGAAATAACCAGTTAATTCCCAGTATCAAGATGGAAAAGACTACAGGAAATCCTCTCTCATTCACAAAAAAAAATCTTCATTTATATAGCGCCTTTCACAAACACAGGACATCCCAAAGCGCTTTACAGCCCTTACTGAAGGGACGTAATGCAGGAAGTGCAGCAGCCAATTTGTGCACAGCAAGACACCATGAGGTCGTCTTGTGGCACAATGGGTAGCGCCCCTACCCCTGAGCTAGAAGCTCTGGGTTCAAGTCCCACTCCGGGACTTGATGGCCAAGGAAAGTGTGTAATGCGGCCAAACAGGCCGATTGTCAGCCTGTAAATCCTTCCAACAGACATACAGCAAGCACTAGGAGAGGGAGTGTCTCTCCTGGTCAGGCATGTTTGAAGCGGAATATACAGCCCCTCCAGTTATAGCCTCTGGTTTCAGGTTAGCGACTTGTTCCAGGTACTGCAAGCTAAGGATAACAGACGGAAGCCTGTGCCTTATCTGCCTTGTGCGTCTCTAGATGCAGGAAGTCTTCTAAGACTAAGGCCCCATGAGAACTAATGGGATAGTGACCAGGTTATTTAGCATCAGTTATGGCTCAGTTGGTAGCACTCTTGCCACTGTGTCAGAAGGTTGTGGGTTCAAGGCCCACCCCCAAAAGAGTTGAGCGCAAATAATGTATGCTGAACGGAGTGCTGCACTGTCAGAGGTGCCGTCCTTCAAAGAAATGTTAAACCAAATGCCTGCTCTCTCAGGTGGACGTTACAGATCCCAAACTACTACTTCCAAGAAGGGCAGGGGAGTTCTCCCTGACATCCTGGCCAATGTTTATCCCTCAATCAACATCCAAAAATAGATTATCAACAACACATTGCTGTTTGTGGGAGCTTGCTGTGCACAAAATGGCTGCCACGTTCCCTACGTTACAATGGTGACCACACTTCAAAAAGTATTTCATTAGTTGTAAAATGCTTTGGAAAGTCCCGGAGGTGGTGAGTTACAGAATATTAATGCAAATCTTTGTTTTGGGTAAATCAGTTTTTGTGATGTTGGTTAAGAGATAAACCTTGGCCCTGGACACCTGAGAGAACGTTCTGGTTCTTCTTCGAAATAATGCCATGGGATCTTTCATTGCCACACGTTAATGTCTGATCTGAAAGAGGGCAACACTCCTGCAGTACTGCATGGATTAGTGCTGGAGTGGGGCTTGAACTCTTAACCTTCTGTCTCTGCGGAGAGACTGTTACCCACCGAGCCACAGCTGACAAACCCATGACCTTCGTAACTAACTCAGCACCTGGCACCGTCATCGAATGGGTACATTAGTGCGAGTGGCTGGGTTACTGGGCTGTCAGTGACGGTAAACAAAGGGTTCAATTCAATTCTTACAATGGAGGCCTGAGAATCTGAATTCCGTTTCTTAAAGATGATGTGAAAATTACTTATCAGTTAAAGTGACCAATGAAAGCTTTCAGATTGTCTGAAATCACAACTAGTTCACTAATGCCCTTTAGGGAAGGAAATCTGCCATCCTTACCTGGTCTGGCCTGGCCTACATGTGACTCCAGACCCACAGCAACGTAGTTGACCCTTAAATGCCCTTTGGAATGGCCGAGCAACCCTCTTAGGTGCTGGAAACAGCTACTCAGGGCACCTAGGGGATGGTCAATAAACTTTGGCCTCGTCAGCAATGGCCACAACAGAGAGGCAAACAATCCTAACAAAGTCAAGTATCTTTAACTTTACACCCTTTGGTTTATCCTTGGGGAAGATAGTGGAATATAGCTTATTAGGACATCACACTGTTCACCTTTAAACAAAGTGAACTTGTATTGTGTTTAGAAACATGGCAGTACAGACCCCCCTTTCAGGAAGAGGAATAAAATGTGTCTGTGATCGAGGGTTTATGAGTACACATCAGACAGACTCTACTGGGCTTGTATTCCATTGGGTTTACAACATTAAGGACAATGAGCGAATGGGCAGGTTGCCTTATGAGGGAAGGTTGGACAGGTTAGGTTTGTATCCTCTGGAGTTTAGAGGAGTAAGAGGCGACTTGATTGGAAGTTTTAAGATCCTGAGGGGTCTTGACAGGGTGGATGTGGAGAGGATGTTTCCTCTTGTGGGAGAATCTAGAACTAGGGGTCACTGCTTAAAAATAAGGGGTCGCCCATTTAAGTCAGATGAGGAGAAATGTTTTTTCTCTCAGAGGGTCATAAGCCTTTTGAACTCTTCCTCAAAAGGCAGGGGAAGCAGAGTCTTTGAATATTTTTAAGGCAGAGGTGGATAGATTCTTGATTAACAAGGGGGTGAAAGATTATTGGGGGTAGTCAGGGAGATTACAATCAGATCAGCCATGATCTTATTGAATGGCAGAGCAGGCTTGAGGGGCCGAGTGGCCTACTCCTGCTCCTAATTTGTATGTTGGTCTAATTGAGGTGTTTAAATGATTAAAAGGAATCCAATGGGGCAGAGAGAGAGAAACTATTTCCTCTTTGAGGGGGGTCAGAACAAGGGGATTTTTGTTTGGGAAGGGTAATAGAGGATTACAGGATCCTAGAGGCTGATGTGTGGAGTTAAGATATAGATCAGCCATAACCTAACGATTGAGGTTCGAGGGGCTGAACGGCCTCTTCCTGTCCCTAGTTAAAATTTAGTGAGCACGGCTAGGGGGTTGGATGGCGCACTTTAAAATGGTTCTTTTATTGTAAGGGCTGCGAGCCATTTACAGGAGCCTTTGGAAAAAACGGAACTTGGCTATATTTTCACTGGAAATTTGTACTGAGAAGACATCACTTAAAATTTCAGAACACTTCCGTTTATGGAACAACGTACAGGGAGTCTCACTTCCTGCCTGGAATGTTCTTCAACATTCCGAAATATAGTACTTGAACATCATTAATCCGTTTCTAAACCATCTCCCCAACCGCTCTAAATTCTGAAGCAAACAAGTGATTCAATAATGTCACACACACACAAACAGGAACATTTGGATAAGTTAACAAGTACAAGCTCATTATTTTGCAGCTTAATAGGCAAGAATCCCTTTTCACTCAGGGGCTCGAGCTAATGTACCAGATTGGATCCAGGGATGTGGGACTGAACTGGGTGGGTAGATTGGAGAAGCTGCAGTCGTTCTGTTTAAAGAGAAGGTGGAGAGGAGATTTTGAAGTGTTCAAAATGGTGAGAAAAGGCATGTAAGAAAGGCAAGGTTACAGTGATCATGGGGGATTTCAATATGCAGGTAGACTGGGAAAATCAGGTTGGTAGTGGATCCCAAGAAAACGAATTTGTGGAATGTCTACGAGGTGGCTTTTTGGAGCAGCTTGTGGTGGAGCCCACTAGGGAACAGGCAATTCTAGATTTAGTGATGTGTAATGAGGCAGATTTGATAAGGGAGCTTAAGGTGAAGGAACCCTTAGGAGGAAGTGACTATAATATGATAGAATTTACCCTGCAATTTGAGAGGAAAAAGCTGGAATCAGATGTAACGATATTACAGTTGAATAAAGGCAACTACAGAGGCATGAGGGAGGAGCTGGCCAGAATTGACTGGGAGATGAGCCTAGCAGGAAAGACAGTGGAACAGCAATGGCAGGAGTTTCTGGGAGTAATTTGGGAGACACAGCAAAAATTCATCCCTAGGAAGAAGAAGCATACTAAAGGGAGGACAAGGCAACCATGGTTGACAAGGGAAGTCAGGGACAGCATAAAAGCTAAAGAGCAAGCACACAATGTGGCGAAGAGCAGTGGGAAACCAGGGGGTTGGGAAGCCTACAAAGACCAACAGAGGACGACTAAAAAAGAATTAAGGAGGGAGAAGATTAAATATGAGGGTAAACTAGCCAGTAATATAAAAGAAGATTGCAAGAGTTTTTTTTTTAAAGATATATAAAGGGTAAGAGAGAGGCAAAAGTGGACATTGGGCCGCTGGAAAATGACGCTGGAGAAGTAGTAGTGGGGAACAAAGAAGTGGCGGAGGACCTGAATAGGTACTTTGCATCAGTCTTCACAGTGGAAGACACGAGTGACATCCCCAATGTTCAAGAGAGTCGGGGGGCAGAGGTGAGTATGGTGGCCATTACCAAGGAGAAGGTGCTAGGAAAACTGAAAGGTCTGAAGGCGGATAAATCACCTGGACCAGATGGATTATACCCCAGAGTTCTGAAGGAGATAGCTGAAGAGATAGTGGAGGTGTTAGTGGTGATCTTTCAGGAATCACTGGAATCAGGGAGGGTCCCTGAGGACTGGAAAATCGCTAATGTAACCCCCCTGTTTAAGAAGGGAGTGAGGCAAAAGACGGGAAATTACAGACCGATTAGCCTGACCTCGGTCGTTGGTAAGATTTTAGAGTCCATTATTAAGGATGAGATTTCAGAATACTTGGAAGTGTATGTAAAATAGGGCAACGTCAGCATGGTTTCATCAAGGGGAGGTCATGCCTGCCAAATAGAATTCTTTGAGGAGGTAACGAGTAGGTTAGACAAAGGAGAGCCAATGGATGTTATCTACTTGGACTTCCAGAAGGCCTTTGACAAGGTGCCACACAGGAGGCTGTTGAATAAGGTAAGAGCCCATGGTGTTAGAAGCAAGGTACTAGCATGGATAGAAGATTGGCTGTCTGGCAGGAGGCAGAGAGTGGGGATAAGGGGGTCCTTCTCAGGATGGCGGCCGGTGACTAGTGGAGTTCCGCAGGGGTCAATGTTGGGACCACAACTTTTCACTTTATACATTAATGATCTAGATGAAGGAACTGAGGGCATCCTGGCTAAGTTTGCAGATGATACAAAGATAGGTGGAGGGACAGGTAGTATTGAGGAGGTGGGGAGGCTGCAGAAGGATTTGGCCAGGTTAGGAGAATGGGCAAAGAAGTGGCAGATGGAATACAACGTGGGGAAGTGTGAGGTCATGCACTTTGGTAGGAAGAATAGAGGCATGGACTATTTTCTAAATGGGGAGAGAATTCAGAAATCTGGAGTGCAAAGGGACTTGGGAGTCCTAGTCCAGGATTCTCTTAAGGTTAACTTGCAGGTTGAGTCAGTAGTTAGGAAGGCAAATGCAATGTTGGCATTTATTACGAGAGGACTAGAATATAAAAGCAGGGATGTGCTGCTGAGGCTTTATAAGGCTCTGGTCAGACCACATTTAGAATATTGTGAGCAATTTTGGGCCCTGTATCTCAGGAAGGATGTGCTGGCCCTGGAGAGGGTCCAGAGGAGGTTCACGAGAATGATCCCAGGAATGAAAGGCGTAACGTATGAGGAACGTTTGAGGACTCTGGGTCTATACTCGATGGAGTTTAGAAGGATGAGGGGGGATCTGATTGAAACTTACAGAATACTGAAAGGCCTGGATAGAGTGGACGTGGGGATGATGTTTCCATTAGTAGGCGAGACTAGGACCCGAGGGCACAGCCTCAGAGTAAAGGGAAGACCTTTAGAACAGAGATGAGGAGAAACTTCTTTAGCCAGAGAGTGGTGAATCTATGGAATTCATTGCCACAGAAGGCTGTGGAGGCCAGGTCATTGAGTGTGTTTAAGACCGAGATAGATAGGTTCTTGATTGGTAAGGGAATCAAAGGTTACGGGGAGAGGGTGGGAGAATGCGGTTGAGAAACTTATCAGTCATGATTGAATGACGGAGCAGACTCGATGGGCCGATTGGCCTAATTTCTGCTCCTATGTCTTATGGTCTTATGGGTCTGGACAGAGTGGATAGGGAGAAACCCTACCCTTTGGCGGGAGAGTTGAAAACATTTGAACGCTGATTTGAACTGATTTACAAAAGAGCCAGAGGTGACACGAGGGAAAAAAACTCTTTTACGCAGAGAGTGGTTAGGATCTGGAATGCACTGCCCGAGTGTGCAGCAGAGGTAGATTCAACCGTGGTTTTCAAAAGAGGATTGGAGAATTATTTGAAGAGCAAAAAAAATTGCAGGGCTATGGGGAAAAGTGTGGGTGAGTGGGACTAGACGAGTCCCTCTTCCAGAGGGGGCAACATGGACACAATGGGCTGAATGACCTCCTTCTGTGCTGTAAATTTAACCAAGTTCACTTTACCACATGACAAATTTAGTATCTTATAGCTTTGATGAGCTCTGCAAATGGCAAATGTGTTTTTTTAATAACTGGTGAAATTTTAATTAATCCTTTTAGAAGAATTACAGTAATGACAAGGCCCAATGTCCCGTGCTCTATGATGCACCATAACTTCACAAATCCTAAAAAAGGGTTACGATCTATTGAACTACTTTTGAAATATCGGGAAAAACTCAGCAGGCCTGACAGCATCTGCGGAGAGGAGCACAGTTAACGTTTCGAGTCCGAATGACTCTTCATCAGAACTAAGGAAAAATAGAAAAGGTGAAATATAAGCTGGTTTAAGGTGGGGGTGGGACAGGTAGAGCTGGATAGAGGGCCAGTGATAGGTGGAGATTGCCAAAAGATGTCACAGACAAAAGGACAAAGAGGTGCTGACGGTGATATGACCCAAACCTCCCTGTCGCTTGCCATTTCAACACTCCACCCTGCTCTCATGCCCACATGTCCGTCCTTGGCTTGCTGCAATGTTCCAGTGAAGCTCAACGCAAACTGGAGGAACAGCACCTCATCTTCCGACTAAGCACTTTACAGCCTTCCGGACTGAATACTGAGTTCAACAATTTTAGATCATAAACTCTCTCCTGCCATCCCACCCTCCTTTTCCAATAATTTATATATATTTTTCTTTTCCCACCTATTTCCATTATTTTTAAATGTATTTCCATCCATTGTTTTATCTCTACCGTTTAGCCTATTTCGATCCCTTACCCCCACCCCACCCCCACTAGGGCTATCTGTACCTTGCTCGTCCTGCTTTCTACCCTTAATGTCACCATTAGCACATTTCTTAGCTGATATCATCACCGTCAACATCTCTTTATCCTTTTGTCTATGACATCTTTTGGCAATCTCACCTTTGCCTCCACCTATCACTGGCCCTCTATCCCCTGGTCCCACCCCCCCTTAAACCAGCTGAAATTTCACCTCTTTTCTATTTTTCCTTTGGTCTGATGAAGAGTCATTCGGACTCGAAACGTTAACTGTCTTCCTCTCCGCTGATGCTGTCAGACCTGCTGAATTTTTCCAGGTATTTTTGTTTTTGTTTTGGATTTCCAGCATCCGCAGTTTTTTGCTTTTATTTTACTTCTGAAATATGTTCTGCCTGTAAACGTGGGCAGCTAATTTGCTGCACAGCAGGGCTCCACAGACAGAAAATTAGACAACTGACCAGTTAATCTGGCCCATTGCATCTTCCACCACTTGCATCCACTGTATTCATTTCACCCATTAACAGAACTAATTGAATACTTTGGAAAAGATTCCCAGTTTTACAGCTTACATTTAATCGTTCATAATAAATTATACAACTCCATTTAGAATTTGCACTGTTACAGATGATTAAAAAAAAAACAATTATTCCAAAATCTGACAAAAGACAAAATCCTGGAAAAAATAAGAATCCATCTTGATAAAGGCCTCCAACCAGAAATGTAACCTATTTTTCACCTGCAGATACTCAGGGACATAAGCAAGAAGAGCAGGAGTAGGCCATTCAGCCCATTGAGCCTGCTTCGCCATTCGATAAGATCATGGACTGCGGTCTCAATTCTACTTTCTTCCCTGGCCCCCCGTGTCCCTCGATTAAAAATCTGTCTAACTCGGCCTTGAATCTATTCAATGGCCCAGCCCCCATTGCTCACCGGGGAAGAGAATTCCACAGAAAAACGTTTGCTTAAAATAAAAAAGGGTCTTAAAAAAATGGGAGACCCCCCCTAGTTCTAGATTCCACCATGAGGGGAAACATCCTCTCAGCATCTACCCTGTCAAATCTCCTCAGGATAAGGTCACCTCTCAGTTCTTCTAAACTCCAATGAGTACAGGCCCAGCCTGCACAAACTTTCTTCAAATTGACCCAGATACTGACAGGCATCTCTTGCATTTTCTGTTTTTATTGTCGTCAGGGAGGTTCAAGGCTGGTTTGGTGTTTGAAACCTAACTTGTGGGTGACCAAGCTGCTTCTGGCCTTCGGTTTCCAATTCTGGCAACGGAGCGAGAGTGGGAATGGAGTGGCATTAGTGCAACAGCACAGCAACAGCACCATTCCCTAAAGGACTAAAAATGGGTATTGGAAAACAGGGAGAGACTTCAGAACCTGGAAGCAGATTAGAGCAATTTTCTAGAGGGGCCAAGCTCCAAGGCGTAGCGAGATGGGAAAACATCTGAAGTTATATTCTTGTTACATACAGTTCTGGCCAGACCCCCTAAAACAATTGAAAGAACTTGACAGTTTCTCTCGAACTACCCATTTCCTCTGGTGGTGGTGGTGGTGGTGGGGGGGGGGAGAGAGGGAGAGAGAGAGAGAGAGAGAGAGAGAGCGAGAGAGAGAGAGAGAGAGAGAGGAGAGAGAGAGAGAGAGAGCGAGTCTAGAGCAAGGATGCATAGCCTTGAAATTCGAGCCAGGCCATTCAGAGGTGATGTCAGGGTGCGCTTCTTCACAGAGGGGTAAGAGGTGGCATGATGGTATCGTCACTAGATCGATAGTCCAGAGACCCCAGGGTAATGCTCCGGGGACCCGGGTTCAAATCCCACCACGGCAGATGGTGTAATTTGAATTCAATAAAAATCTGGAATTAAAAGTCTAGTGATGACCATGAAACCATCGCCGATGGTTAAAAACCCATCTGGCTCACTAATGCCCTTTGGGGAAGGAAATCTGCCATCCTTACCTCCATGTGACTCCAGACCCACACCAATGTGGCTGGCTCTTAAGGGCAATGGCCATAATTGCCGTTCTAACCAAGAACGAATATAAAAAAAAAGGTAGTGGGAATGTGGAGGCTGGGGACCTAACTGAAAATTTGAAAACTGGGATTGACAGTCTCAGAATAAGGGAGAAATTCTTTGGAATTCTCTACCCTGGAGGGCTGAGGACGACAGACAGATAGATTTTTGGATGCTAAGGGAATGAAAGGATAGGGCAGGAAAGGGGAGTTGAGGCAGAAGATTAGCCATGACCTTACTGAATGGACAGCAGAGCAGGCCAAATGGCCTACTCCAGTTCCCATTATGTCCAAGGCAGGTAGACGAAACTGAACGGTGGGAAAAAAGGTCCAAGGGGGCTGAATGGCCATCTCCTGTTCCTTTCCCTTTACGAATTTTGATTATAAAGGAAGGAGTGGCTTTGTTCGTTTGTCAGGCATACTGTTTTGACTCTGCGCAGGATACAGTTATATTTATCTGCCCCTGGGTGGGGGAATCCTCCCCGGTGTCCTGGCCAATATTTTATCTCTCAACCAACATCTCAAAAAAAGAAGTGATTATCTGGTCACGCTGCCATTTGTGGGATCTTGCTGTGTATCAGTGAGCCGCCATGTTTCCTACATTCTTAAAGTGACTACACTTCAAAAAAAAAATAAAATTGCTTCACGCGTTGGGACATCAAGTTGGCGAAAGGCGTTATATAAATACAAGTTCCTTCTTGTGTGCTGACTCAAGTCAGCTCATAAAAGATATACAACATAAGGTTTTGGTTGTGGAAACTTGCTGGGAGAGCTCAGAAGCCAAACTACATCCGCGAGAGATGGAAAACACTATTTCCGCATTGAAAAACAAAAGCACAAACACATTCATATTCAACAGAGGCACATTTCTCCACCACGTGGCCTTATTTTCTAGGTGAGGTTATGTGAAGAGAGTTACTCAGGGGTTTCAAACAAAAACTAATATTTTAAAAATGGGATTTTATAAAATCAATTATTTTCAGTTCGTAGCCCTATTTACCCACGCATAATTTAAAATGAAGCCCATTTACATGGTGCGGGCAAAGAAACATTGGGTTTCCAAGAAGCTTCAGGGAAAGATCGAGATGTCCCACTATTAGAGTTACCAGCCCTCCAGTACTGCCCTGGAGGACTCCAGGTATTAATGATTTAGGGTCGAATTTTCAAACGGTGGGATTGGAGGTCATCAGGTTACCCACCGTTGGATGGAGCACTGGTCTCCCCACATGGTCCTGCCTCCGGGCTATTCTCATTCCTGGGACGCTAAAGGGCTTATTCAGGCCGGTCAGCAGAACTTTGCTGTAATTTTCCGTCTACCGAGAGGGATCCTTCCCCCACCGCCACTCAGCTCCCACATGGGCCACAGGCCTGCTGGTTGTCCAGTGGAGGGGCTGACTCTCCAGGATGGGCGACCTGGCAGTTTTGGCCCTTTGCTAATTTTCAATTTTTTTTTATTTTAAAAAAAAAACATCTCTACAGAGCCACCTCTGTCTCGAGGCACCTTCTTGTCCTCCCACCTCTGGGCAGGGCAGCCGCCAATGTGTCACTGCTATGGAGGGCCTTCTATTGGCACTCCAGCCTCAGGATCCCACCCACTGTCCTCAATTGGTCAAGTGGACACTCTGTCCAGTGATTGGTCAGAACACTATTGCTAGCACCACCTGAGAGAAAAAAATGGAGGGGCATTAAAGAAAAAAAAAATCAGGGTGGCAGGAGGTCCTCAGGAGGTAGTTGTCCCTGCCCTTTTGCAAATCATCCCAGGCCCAGGCACGGGTCCCACGCTCAGGGTTACAAGCAATGGAACCAGTGACTTTTTTAGTTGTGATGGGGGTAAGAGCTAGAACCATGAGGTACAACAGCAGGCGGAGAATCCTTCAGGAAGAGGACTTGTTCCCATTAAGCGCAAACGAGGAAGGCACTGGGAAGACATCTCACGTGTTCTTTTCCCAAGTTATAATGCTCCTTGAGGTTGAAAATGGGAGGGTCCTACATGTAACTGAAGAGGCAAGCGGAGGACCACCAGGGGTGCAGAAATGAGCAGAGGACCTGCCCAAAGATGGAAAGTGTTTTGATAACATTTTGCGATAAAACTCCAGACGTCATCAATGACCTTCCTTCCATCATAAGGTCAGAAGTGGGGATGTTCGCTGATGATTGCACCATGTTCAGCACCATTCGCAACTCCTCAGATACTGAAGCAGCCCATGTCCAAATGCAGCAAGACCTGGACAGTGTCCAGGCTTGGGCTGACGAGTGGCAAGTAACATTCGCGCCACACAAGTGCCAGGCAATGACCATCTCCAACAAGAGAGAGTCTAACCATTCTCTCTCTCGCCATTATGCAACAGGTGAAAGGTTTTTTAGCTTGATTCTGAAACAGAAACACATCACTCACCTTGACAACTGTTACCAGACCATCATTACTGACCGGATCAGTGGGCACAGCAAAGTGACCTGTAGGATCTCCGCCAGTTATTTTGTAAACGGCATTCCATGCTGCCGTGTGAGGGTGATCCTTATCAGTTATCGTCAGGTTGGATATGATGATATCGATCCTATTTTCCGGTACTTCTCCATAGAACTACAAACACAAAACGAAACAGGTTAAGCTGCTACATGATGAAATAAGTGCCCGTTTTAAACCTAAATCAATCTGCGTTCCGAAAATTTAATTTTCGGATCTGTTTAACAGAGGACGCTTTTCTGGCCATCTCACTGAAACCTACAAGGTTCAGAAGGGGTTTGACAGGGCGGACGCGGAGTGGTCGTTTCCACAAGTCGGAGATTCTAAAACACGGGGGCCACAGTCTCAGGATAAGGGGCCGATCGTTTAGGACCGAGGTGAGGAGTAATTTCTTCACTCAAAAGGGTTGCGAATCTTTGGAATTCTCTACCTCAGGAGGGTCGTGGATGCTCCATCCTTAAATACGTTTAAGGCTGGGATAGATAGATTCTGGTCTCCGAGGGAATTAAGGGATACGGGGAGCGGGCGGGAAAATGGAGCTGAAGCCCAAGGTCAGCCATGGTTGTACCGAATGGTGGAGCAGGCTCGATGGGCCGTGGGGTCTACTCCTGCTCCTTTCACTGTGTTCCTGTGAGCGACGCCCACATCCCATAAACGAATAAAACACAATCGGAGGTGTTGAGGTTTAAAGGGGAACGTACAGCATGTCTTTTTTTCGTAAACGCTACTGCACTTTTCATTGAATCATACATCATACACAAGGCCAGTCAACCCGTTGCATCTCTGCCAGCTCTTTGAATGAGTTGTCCAATTAGTCCTGCGCATCCTTCCCTCCAATCCCCCCTCCCCCACCAACACTCTTACAATATCCCCCTCCCCACCCCAACTCTCCCTTAAATGATTTATCCAATTCCCTTTAGAAATTTACTACCGAATAAAAGTCTTCCACTGTCTTTTAGTCAGCACGTTCCAGATCACACTAACTCTCGTAGCGAAAATAGATTCTCACCTCCGCTCCCCCCCACCCCCCCACCCCCTTTTGGTTCTTTTGCCAAGAACCTTAAATCTAGGTATCTGGGCTGGCACCTGTTCAGTCCATCTTGCCCATCAAAGTTCGTCAGGGCCCCCCACCCCCCGAATGAACCCTCAGTTTAGTTGTTTGCACACCAGAGCGCAGCTTGGTGTCTGCTGCAGAACACCTAAGTGCACTGCCAGTTTCCCCACACAGACTATCCCAAGATCGGAGAGAGATTCTTCCTTAAAAAGCTAATTACGGTAATAATCCGGGGAAAAAAAAAAACCCCTCCCATCTTAATGCCGCAAGAGCACACGGGAGTTACACCGAAAATAAAGATCAGGAGCCCTTGACAAGATAGTTATTCAGGTGGCATCTTGGGTGCTGCTTGATTGATAATCCCTCCTTCTCAAGAGATCACCGGCTTGTGAGCTATTTTAATTAAAACCACCACCGCCGCTGACAACCGTGGCACTCTAGAATATCTATTATGTTCTTGTTTACTCTGCAGTTTAAGGGGAACATGAAATTTGCAGGACACGCGAGTCATGTACCCGCAACAAACTGTTCCGGTTTTAGCAACTGAATCGATCAATGAGATTATCAGGCAATTCATCTGCCTGACAGAAATGAGTGCGGAGAAATCTATTCAGCCCCTTGTGTCTGTGCTACTGTACCAAGTGAAGCTTTCACTGTAATCCCATTTCCCTTATCCCTTGTTATAGTCTTCCCTTTCAATGCTTATCCGATTGCTTTGTATAGCCGGCCTCTGCCTCAATTGCTACAAGGTGACTTGTCCCCCATACTCTCAAGACAAAATGAACTCTCGACTTCCTTCCAGTGATAATCCAGGGTTTATCCCACTTGTTATCAGTTTGCCAAGTGCCGTAAACAATCCTTACACTTCCCACCCCCTCAAAAGCTGCCGTACGTTTTGAAGACATAATCCACCTCTGGCAATGGAACCAGGCCGCGCACAGGTTCCAGGACACTGAATGGCAGAACGATACAACACAGGAGGTGGGGGGGGGGCCATTCAGCCCACAATGTGGGTGCTGGCTCTTTGAAAGATCCACCCAATTATCGCCACTCCCCTGTTCTTTGCCCCAGGGCCCAGAAAATTCCCCTCCCCCCACCCCACCCCACCCCACCGTCAAATATTTACACCCTTACTCCTGCGGAAGAGAGAGAGAGAGAGAAAAGGCTGAAACATGTATTTCGAAAATCCCTCGATGGAAGCCAGGCCGACTCGATTCTTACCGTCGCAGTAGTGAATTCGGGCGGGTTGTCGTTGACGTCGGTAATTTTGATGACAGCGGTCGCAGTGTTGGAGAGGCCATACGTTGGGCTTCCCTCCATGTCAGTAGCTTGAATTATTAACGTGTACTGTGGAACTTTCTGTAAGCGGGGGGCAAGGGTTGTAGGGAAGAGCAGGGAAAGAGAATTAAAATGAGAAACGTGCAACCATTAACTCCTAACCAATCGCCACAGAGGACTCGCATCAATTCCAACAGAGCAAAAAATCTCTTTTGTCCTTCCCAATGAAGGGGCTTCCCAATATCGCTACGAAACTCTATAGGTTGCAATATGTCTTATGGTGACATTTTGCCGCCCTCTGGGACAGGGTTTCCAGTCGGCGTGCGGGGGCGGGGCCCGACACGCTCTGATGCGTAAAACGACGATGGCGTCGAGCGTCTGTCCCGACGTCCTCGTGCTCTCTCGCGATGTTTTGTTCGGCGGGCGGGCGCCGATACGTAACTGGCCTGTTAAGGAAGTGATTAAGGGAATTGTTGACGTTGCCCTGTCTGACCTTAAGAGTTGGCGGGACAGGCGAAAAAGGCCAAGCGGCCTTTGGGTTTTTTTTTTATAAGGAAACCTCATCCACAAGTGGGATGAGGTTTCCTAAAGCTTTTATTACTTAAATAATTTTTTTTTTTTTCGCAAAACATAAAAACATGTCCCATCTCATGGGACTGGGTCACATGCTCCGTGCCTCAGGGAAATTGAAGCGCTCTTTTGCATGCGTGTGCGTGTGTGTGAACTGCGCACCAGGCCCACTCTCCCTCCCCCATCCCGCACCGGTAGCGAGCGCGACCGTTCGCGTCTTACGCTGGGCGCGGGCCTTAATTGGTCCGCCCGGGCAAAATGGCGGCGTGGAGCCGATCGCGGGTGGCGATCAGCTCCGCAATTGCCCCCGCCCGCCCACCCACCGACCGTCTGAAAGATTCAGGCCCTGGAAACTGGACACAGAAGCAGATCCTTCAGCCCAAGCGACCCATGCTCGCTGCCCATCCCACCCAAGTGGGGATCGCTATGGTAAACTATCTGTTGACAAATACTGCAAGAGGGAGGGGAGGGGAGGAGTGCAGAGAGGACAGACGGTCAGGAAGGACCAGAAGGAGACTTGAAAGACAAGGCATATTATTCCTTTTCGAGTAGACCCTCTATGAGTCTCATTTTAATGTGGAGCAATCAAAAACTGGATCGTTATGCAATCCCATCCCATTAAAATGACAGAATGGGATTTCCTAAAGGGCTTTAGGAAATCCAAAACAGGGGCTAAGAACGTCCAAACCTTCCCACAAACACAACACTCTCGTGTTACAGCGACATCTCCTTATACAATAGGCGAACTGTGCCAGTATTTCCAGTTTCAGATAAAAGGTGCCCTGTGCATAAACCTGGACAGATAAAAAAAAAGCCGCTCCAAAAAAAAAAGGGTTCAATCCGATAAGCGGAAATTTAAAACCCGCCGTTTTTTCTAAATGGAATGTTTGACAAATTCAAAAGGGCCAAGGAAAATTAAAAAGCCTCCCTTCATTGAAACACAGCAGACTATAAGCAGCTTTAAACACCTCTTCCCCCCGTTCCGTGTTGTCTAAAGTTTCATCCTTTGTACGTTCATTAAGAAACATTTCAACACTCCCAAAACGCATTGTGGACAGGGCTGGTATCAATAACGCTGAAAACTGCTCGTTTGGCCCAAAGCCCAAAAGGCTTCAATGTTCACGTTTAACAGCTGTTTCCCTTTCCAGTGAGACCTATTCAGGTGCAGGTTGCTAGGTAACAGGCAGATCACTAACACCATGAATTGTGCGCGCACAAAAAGCGGCCAGTCCTTTTTCTAAACCCCAAACCTTTTCCCCCCCCCTCTCCCCACCTCCGGCAACAAAAGCAAAGGATCCCTCAAGGTGCTATTATCAGGGAAAATTCCACCCCGTTGACAGGCTTTGGCCACAGGTATACACCGACCCACTGGTTTGTCACGGAGCAGAGCTCCAGGTTTCATTCTCCTCCCCCCCAAGGAATCTGGTATCACTTTCCCGACGGTGGACAATTTAAAAAAAGGTCAGACCATCTGGATCCATCAAGGGGGAGAAATGCAATCACAGCCTCTCACAGTGACCAGTTACTGCTTTATACACCTTTATCCTTTCCCTTAATGCCATTCTGGTCCAAGAATTAGAGGAGCAGTTATAATCCAATATGTTCAGGAGGACTTTCTACAACAACATGTTGCCAGTCCAATGAGAAAGGAGGCGTTGCTGGACCTGTTTCTTGGGAAGGAGCTGGACCATGTGGATCAGATGTCAGTAGGGGAACAATTAAGAGGGCAGTGATGATTGTATCGTAAGGTTTAGGTTGGCTACGGAAAAGGACAAAGAACAATCTAGAACAAGGATGATTACTCTGGGGAAAGCCGGCTTCAATGGGACAAGGGTGGATCTGACCCAGATAAATTGGAGCCAAAGACTGACAGGCAAAACTGTAACTGAACAATGGGCTGTCTTTGAAGAGGAGGTTGTTCAGATGCAAGTCAATGTGTATAATGCGTATTCCCACGAAGGGGGGAAAAGGTGGGGCAAACAAGTCCAGAGCTCCCTGGATGACGAAAGGGATAGAGATGGAGTTGAAGAAGAAGCGTGCTTATGACAGATGTCGGGTGGATAATACAGCCAAGGGCTAGGCCGAACATAGAAGGTTCAAAGGGGAATTAAAAAAAAGCAGATAAGAGAAGCAAAGGGAGAGTATGGGAAGAGACTGGCAGCTAATATAAAAAGGGAACCCAAAGCTCTTCTATAGGGAGATAAGTAATAAAAGGATGGCAAAGGGAGGATTGGGGCCGATCAGGGAGCAAAAAGGGAATTCACGCTGGATGCAGGGGCTGAGGTATTAAACAAATACTTTGCGTCTGTCTTTACCATGGAAGATGCTGCTGCCCAGGTTGTGGTGAAAGAGGAGGCAATTCAGACACTTAACGGGTTTAACATTGGTGAGGTGATATTATTGATAAAGGCACCAGGGCCAAATGGGGTCCATCCAAGGATACCGAGGGCAGCGAGAGTGAAAATTGTGGAGGCACTGGCCATAATCTTCTAGTCTTCCTTAGACAGTGCCAGAGGACTGGAGAATTTCAAATATAACACCCTTGTTTAAAAAAAAAGGGCGTAAAGATAAGCCCAGCAACTACAGGCCAGTCAGTTTAACCTTGCTGGTGGGGAAACTTCTAGAAACAATAATTCGGGACAAAATGAATAATCACTTGGGCAAAAGTGGATTAATTAAGGAAAGCCAGCATGGATTTGTTAAGAACAAGTTGTACTTAATTAACCTGCTTTGAGTTTTTTTGAGGAGGTAACAGAGAGGGTCGATGAGGGCAATGCGGTTGATGTGGTGTACATGGACTTCCAAAAGGCATTTGGTATAGTGCCACACAACAGGCTTGACCAAAGTTATAGCGCGTGGGATATAAGGGACAGTAGCAACATGGATACAAAATTGGCTGAGTGACAGGAAACAGTAGCGGTTTTTCAGGCTGGAGGAAGGTTTGTGGTGGAGGTTCCCCAGGGGTCAGTGTTGGGACCCTTACTTTTCCTGACCTAGACCTAAGTGTACATAGCACAATTTCAAGGTTTCCAGATGATACGAAATTTGGAAGCATTGCGAACCATGAGGAGGACAGTGTAGAACTTCAAAAGGACATAGACAAGTTGGTGAAATGGGTGAACAAGCGGCAGATGGAATTAGAATCAGAGAAGTGTGAAACAATTCATTTTGATAGGAAGAATCTGGAGCGACAATATAAAATAAAGGGTTCAATTCTAAGGAGCAGAGTGTCCATGAACTTCCAAAACTTGATTAAGTGCCGCACAAAAGACTTGCGAGCTCATGGAATAAAAGGGATGGTGGCGGTAACAGTGGGTGTATATGTGCATAAATCATTGAAGGTGGCAGAACAGGTAAGAGAGCAGTTAATAAAGCCTACAGCACCCTAGGCTTTATCAATAGATGCATTGAATATAAAAGCAAAGATGTTAAACTTTGATAAAACACTTGTTTGGCCTCAGTTGCAGTGTTGTGTCCAATTCTGGGCGCCACACTTTAAGGGAGGATGTCAAGGCATGAGACACGGTACAGAAGTGTTCACAAAAGTGGTTCTAGGGACAAGGAACTTCATTAAGAGGGTAGATTGGAGAAGTTAGGACTGTTTTCCTTGAGAAGAGAAGACTGAGAGGAGATTTGATAGAGGCGTTCAAAATCATAAGTGATCGGGCAGAGTAGATAGGGGGAAACTGTTCCCATTGGTGGAAGGATTGAGAACCAGAGGGTTCTGCCCGAGTGTGTGGAAGCAGGTTTAGTCAAAGCATCAAAGAGGGAATTGGATTACCATCCGAATGCACAGGGTTGTGGGAAGGAAGGAGGGTGGCACTAGATAAAATGCTCCTATGGAGCAGTTCAAACATGATGGGCTGAATGGCCTCCTTCTGCACTGTTACATAACTATGATTCTGTCTGTGCATCTTACACCCATCAGCCCCACCCAGCTAATATATTTAGAGTTTGGCCTTTTATCGTAGAAACAGGAGATTAGTCAATCCCTTGAGCCTGGACCACCATATAACTGGCTCATGGGTTTGCCTGTATCTCAACTCTGTTTACCCATCTTCACTCAATAACCTTTAATACCTTTATCCAACAAAAATCTACCATTGCTGTTGGGAGATTTTTCAATTGACCACTAGCCTCAGCAACCTTTTTGCTGAGGGATGGAGGGGGTGGAAGAAGACCATAAGACAGGAGCAGAAATTAGGCCATTCGGCCCATCGAGTCTGCTCCGACATTCAATCATGGCTGATAAGTTTCTCAACTCCATTCTCCCGCCTTCGCCCCGTAACCTTTGATCCCCTTACCAATCAAGAACCTATCTATCTCGGTCTTAAATACACTCAATGACCTGGCCTCCACAGCCTTCTGTGGCAATGAATTCCATAGATTCACCACTCTCTGGCTAAAGAAGTTTCTCCTCATCTCTGTTCTAAAAGGTCTTCCCTTTACTCTGAGGCTGTGCCCTCGGGTCCTAGTCTCTCCTACTAATGGAAACATCTTCCCCACGTCCCACTCTATCCAGGCCTTTCAGTATTCTGTAAGTTTCAATCAGATCCCCCCCCTCATCCTTCTAAACTCCATCGAGTATAGACCCAGAGTCCTCAAACGTTCCTCAGAAAACAGAAGCGTTCCAGCTTTGCACTGCTGTGTGTGAATAACTGCCTCCTGACATCAGCCCTCAGAACGCTGAGCTCTCATTTTAATGTTACGCCTCCCTTGTTCTGGACCCTCCCCCCTTCTCCCACCGTCCAGGAGAAATAAATAGTGTCTGTCGCATTCACCAGGCAACACTTGGCAAAATTCTCTAAGTGACATTGGTGACCAGCAATTAATGCTTGAGAGAGGCTGGGACGAGCACTGAGTATGGATCACCTGGATCTAGGTGCACTAAATGTTGGACGGGCTGAATACAAACTTGAGCACAGCAGTTCAAACACGAAGGCGACAAAACCCTTATCACGTTAATTCAAGCATTCTGCACAGGGCCTAAGTTTCCCCCTCAGCGTCCTCACAATGAGAGCCCGCCACAGCTCACCAGACAACAGGGAATTCCTGCATTAGTTTGCTGTGCCTCTGAACAGATAATGAGGGAGCACACAGACTCTGCAGGCCTGACCCGGCGTTTCTCTACAGGATGGGATAATGTTTCGAGGTCCAGTTAATTGATACGCACAGAAGGCTGAAGTATTAATATTTTACAGATTCACGGAAACCAAAAACCGCACACCCCCCACCCAAGCTTTTCCATTTAAATATTTATAGCTCTCATCCCTGCCCCCCACCAGAGACAGACAGACAATGGGTTTCTTGACACTCACTTATTCCACGGGTTCATTTCCAGGGGGATAGAATTGAAAAATAAGAGATGCTAAACTTGCTTCCAAACTTGGTTAGGCCAAACTTGGGGAGTGCAGGCAACAAGTTCTGGTCATTTACCCGAATTAAAAGGATACAGAATCTAGGACGAGGGGTGACTTGTTTAAAAATAAGGGGTCGCCCATTTAAAACAGAGGTGAGGTGAAATTTTTTTTCTCAGAGGGTTGAGAGTCTCTGGAACTCTCTTCCTGAAAAGGTGGTGGAAGCAAAGTCTTTGAATATTTTTAAGGCAGAGGTGGATAGATTCTTGGTAAACAAGGGGGGTGGTGATAGGTTATTGGGTGTAGGCAGGATGCAGATTTGAGGTTACTATCTGACCAGCCATTATCTTATTAAATGGCGGAGCAGGCTCGAGGGGCTGAATGGCCTACTCCTGCTCATTGATCGTATGTTCAGAATTACTGGAGAAGGTACAAAGGTTCACAAGGAGAACACCAGAACCGAGGGGATATCGTTCTCAGGAAAAGTTGAACAGGCCAGGGTTCTTTTGGCTGAAGTGTGACCTGATATATCAGGTATATGATATATCTGATGTATGATCTCCACTGGGGGTTACCAAAGATTAGAAACTGAACTGGACTAGCCATATAAATACTGTGGCTACAAGAGCAGGTCAGAGGCTGGGAATCCTGCGGAGAGTAACTCACCTCCTGACACCCCAAAGCCTGTCCACCATCTACAAGGCACAAATCAGGAGTGTGATGGAATACTCCCCACTTGCCTGGATGAGTGCAGCTCCCACAACACTCAAGATGCTTGACACCGTCCAGGACAAAGCAGCCCACTTGATTGGCACCCAATCCACAAACATTAACTCCCTCCACCACCAATGCACAGTAGCAGCAGTGTGTACCATCTACAGGAGGCACTGCAGTAACTCACCAAGGCTGCTCCTAAGGCACCTTTCAAACCCCCGACCTCTTCTACCTAGAAGGTCAAGGGCAACAAACGCATGGAAACACCACCACCACCTGCAAGTTCCCCTCCAAGCCACACACCATCCTGACTTGGAAATATATCGGCCGTTCCTTCACTGTCGCTGGGTCAAAATCCTGGAACTCCCTCCCTAACAGCACTGTGGGTGTACCTACACCTCATGGACTGCAGCGGTTCAAGAAGGCAGCTCACCACCACCTTCTCAAGGGGCAATTAGGGATGGGTAATAAATGCTGCCCTAGCCAGCGAAGCCCACATCCCAATGAATGAATAAATAAAAATAAAAGGCGTCAAGAATTAATGCTTTTGACACATTCATGTCAAACGAGTGCAGCAGAGATTAGTGCTGTGGTCTGAGCTTTTTAAAATCTCTATTCGTAACTCAGATGAGGGGAATTAATGCAATGTTAACGCAACACACTCAACAAACATGGATACAACGTTAGGTGGGAAAGCAATCGGTGAAGAAGATGCAGAGAGGCTGCAGAAGGATATAGACAGGCTAAGTGAGTGGGCAAGAATACAGCTGATTAAATATAAATGTGGAGAAATGTGAAGTTATCCACCTAGATGGGGAAAAGAGAAAAGCAAATTTTTTTTTTAAAAAAACGGTGAGACACTAGAAAACGTCAGTATTCAGGGAAATCCAGGCGTCCGTGTACATGAACCACAAAAAGTTAACATGCAGGTACAGGAAGTGATTCGTGAGCTGCTCTGGCTTTTGTTCCATAGGGATTGGCGTATAAGAGATTCGCTGCACTTGTGCAGGGCAATGGGGAGGTCACACCTGGAGCAGTGCGTGCAGTTTTAGTCTCCTTATCTACTTGCCTGAGAGAGGGGGTGTGCAGTGGAGGTTCGTTTGACTGGTTCCTGGGGTGAAGAGGATTGTCCTGTCGGGGGGGGGGGATTGAGTGGACTAGATTTATATTCCCTGGAATTTCGAAGAATGGGAAGTGACCTCATTGAAACACAGGCTGGATGGACTCTTTTGTTTGTTTTATCATTCCATGAACTCTTAAGAGCATTTGACAGGGTAAATGCCGAGAGACTGTTGCTCCTGGCTGGTGATTTTAGAATTGGGGGAGGGGTGGGGGATGTAAATCTCAGGATAAGGGGTTGGCCAGTTAAGGCTGAGGAGGAGGAGGAGAAATTTCTTCCTTCCAAAAGTGGTGAATCGTTGTAATTCTCTATCCCAAGAGTAGATGCTCAGTAGTTGCGTATATTCATGAGACACAGCGTTGGACACTCAGGAAATGGGAACAGGGCAGTAAAGTTTAGTGAAGTAGATCAGCCATTACTGAATGGCGGAGCAGGCTCGAGTTCTTAGGTTACCAAAGCGCGGTGTCCAGAATTGGTCAGAAAACCCTAGCCGAGGCCTGACCAGTTTTAAAGATTTCGGATACCCTTTCTAGATTTTCCCCACAGGCACAGGCTAGCTATTGAATAAGGTTGAGCCGCTGACTAAAGATTTTGGATTAAAGGTTGGTCACAGTACGAAGGGGTCGCGTTAATCTCGGACGGCTTCTCATTCACGCACAGGGGACTATTTGGTAAACGGACTGAAGCAGCTCGGAATGTCCTCCCGACGTGTGCAATACCTCTCTGTCAAGGCCAGCTGCGACAGTGATTATATCTCCAGTCTCATTGTTGATGGTGAACATATTTGGAGAAGGGCTGCTTGGTGTTTGAGAAAGGATTTTGTATCTTAACATGCCGTTGGCCGAATTGGGATCATCAGCGTCAACTGCAGTTACTGCCATCACAAACGTTCCTGGGAAAAGAAAAAAGGAGAACTGAATCTTCAATGGAAGGTAAACAGTTTTGACTGAAAATGGTTTAATTTAAAAGATGCGTGACTGGATGCATGCTGTTAGTACATTTTATAAGCACACTTCTTGCCCAGTATATTCACTCAAGATGATTAAGAGCACATTTCCTAAACAGTCACTGGGAACACAGGTATGGGGTACAGTCGTTATGTTCCTGGACTAAATGGCCTGGAGGCCGGGGAGTTCAAATCCCACCATGGCTGGAGAATTTAAATTCAATTAATTAAATAAATCCGAAATTACTGTATCAGTCACGGTAACCACAAAGTTACTGGATTGCCAGCGAAACCTAATCGAGTTCACTAATGTCCTTTTAGGGAAGGAAATCTGCTGTCCTTACCTGGTCTGGCCCTACACGTGGCTGATTCTTAAACTGCCCTGTGAAATGGTCCACTAAGCCACTCAGTTGCAGTCGCAGGAGGGCACCCACCACCACCTTCTCAAGGGGCAATTAGGGATGGGCAATAAACACTGGCCCAGCCAGCGACGTCCACATCCCGTGAATATATTTTAAAAGTGGACACCAGCTGGGGTAACACCAGACTGGTCTTATACAGCGAAAACAATTCACTTCACAAATCAAGTCAAGTGGACAAGGGGAGAAATGGCGTCGTAACACACTGACTTTGAACTCTCACACCAGATTCCTCCTTCACCCAGGTCAGAGGATGGCACTTGCAAACTGAGCCGCTGAAATAAAACGACAGCGACCGAGCATTATGGTACATTTAGTGTCTTCCGCAACTAAAGGCCTAAGCCAATTTTTACCTGGCTTTGATCCTTCAGGGACAGAGCCATTCCAAACTTGGTGCAGAAATTCTGGCCGGTTATCATTCATGTCGATGACATTGATAACGATGTCAATCGGATTCTCCACCTGATTTCCATTCAGATCGACAGCATGAGCTCTTAGCTGCAAGGCAATGATCAACATCAATACATCATCTAAAAGATGCAATGGATAACCTCAAGGCCAATAATCCTCTCAAAACACTGGGCCACAAATATCATTGCCCAAATCCTTTCTCCATATTCTAAGGAAGTAGCTTTTCCATTGGGTGCTTCAGAATATTTGCCACCATTAGAATGTTGTATGAACAGTGGATAGAAGGCAGCCTTAACAGCTGTCAATTTACTTTTTCTTTTTTTGAGTAAGATTATTTACAACTTGCTTCTGACAAGGCTCCGAAGCAGGAGACTATTCAGCCCACTGACCTTGTGCTGGCTCTTTGAAAGAGCGATCCAATTAGTGTCCCTCCCCCTGCTCTTTCCCCACAGGCCTGAGATTCTCTCCCCATCCCTTCTAGTATTTATCCAATTTCCTTTTGGAAGTTGCGCACATTCCAGATCACAACGTGCTGTGTAAAACCATTACTCTTCATTGCTCCTCCAATCCTTTTGGCCAATTATTGTAGGTCTGTCCCTCTGTTTACCAACTCTCCTGCCAGTAGAAACAGTACCTCCCCCTCCTACCTCATCTCCCCATCTCCTCTCATCGTATCTTATTCACAGTCAGAAACTCGATAGTACAGGGCTTGAGTGCGAACATGCGAATTGGGAGCAGGAGGCCATTCGGCCCCTCGAGCCTGCTGCATCATTCAATGAGGCCGTGGCTGGTTTGATTGTAACCTCAACTCCACATTCCCGCCTACCCCCGATAACCTTTCACCCCCTTTGCTTATCAAGAATCTATCGACCTCTGCCTTCAAAATATTCAAAAACTCTGCTCCCACCACCTTTTCAGAAAGAGCGTTCCAAAGACTCAATATGCCCTCAGAAAAATTCTGCTCATCTCTATCTTAAATGGGCGACCCCTTATTTTCAAACAGTGACCCCTAGTTCTAGATTCTCCCATAATAGGAAACATCCTCTTCACTCCACCTTATAAGATCCTGAGGGGTCTTGACATGTTTCAATCAAGTCGCCGCTTATTCTTCTAAACTCCAGTGGATACAAGCCTAGCCTGTCAAACCCACCCAATAAAGGCAACCCACCCATTCCAGGTATTAGTCTAGTAAACCTTCTCTGAACTGCTTCCAAACGCATTTACAATTTCCTTAAATAAGGAGGCCAATTCACAGTAAAGTATTATACAAGAGTATTGGTAATCTGAGTCGAATTGCCAAGCCACCCAGCATCCATTTCCCCTTTGCATAAATTGTGATCATTTGAAATTTGGTATTCCTGCATTTGTCCTGATGAGTGCAAGATGAAAAACTTCGACAACTCTCTTTTCAGCAACATTCAGAAACTTACATGGTACGAAGCTATCTGCTCTCGGTCCAAAGGTTTAGTCACAGACAGCTCGCCAGAGATTGGGTTGATGCTGAAGATCCCAGTAGGCGGTTGATCAGCTCCTGGCCCTGTGACACTGTAGCGCAACGAACGGTTTTTATCACGATCAGATCGAATCTGGAAACCCAGAAGGGAAAGAGATATTCAGGAGACATTAATTACAGAGACAGACTCAGAGAGAGAGAGAGAGACAGAGCCCCACAGAAAGAGAGAGAGAGAG
Organism: Cetorhinus maximus; assembly: GCF_964194155.1. NCBI lineage: Eukaryota > Metazoa > Chordata > Chondrichthyes > Lamniformes > Cetorhinidae > Cetorhinus > Cetorhinus maximus. The sequence goes on along the minus strand of NC_135882.1, from coordinate 172,931,581 downwards.
ACCCCACAGAAAGAGAGAGAGAGAGAGAGACCCCCACAGAAAGAAAGAGAGAGAGAGACCCCCACAGAAAGAGAGAGAGAGAGAGAGAGAGAGAGAGACAGAGAGAGAGAGACCCCCACAGAAAGAGAGACCCACAGAAAGAGAGAGAGAGAGAGCCCCACAGAAAGAGAGAGAGACCCACAGAAAGAGAGAGAGAGAGAGAGAGCCCCACAGAGAGAGGGAAAGAGAGAGAGCCCCACAGAAAGAGAGAGAGAGCCCCACAGAAAGAGAGAGAGAGAGAGAGCCCCACAGAAAGAGAGAGAGCCCCACAGAGAGAGAGAGAGAGAGAGAGCCCCACAGAAAGAGAGAAAGAGAGAGAGCCCCACAGAAAGAGAGAAAGAGAGAGAGCCCCACAGAAAGAGAGAGAGAGAGCCCCACAGAAAGAGAGAGAGAGAGAGAGAGAGAGCCCCACAGAAAGAGAGAGAGAGAGCCCCACAGAAAGAGAGAAAGAGAGCCCCACAGAAAGAGAGAGAGAGAGCCCCACAGAAAGAGAGAGAGAGCGAGCCCCACAGAAAGAGAGAGAGAGAGAGCCCCACAGAAAGAGAGAGAGAGAGAGAGAGAGAGAGAGCCCCACAGAAAGAGAGAAAGAGAGAGAGCCCCACAGAAAGAGAGAGAGAGAGCCCCACAGAAAGAGAGAGAGAGAGAGAGCCCCACAGAAAGAGAGAGAAAGAGAGAGAGCCCCACAGAAAGAGAGAAAGAGAGAGACCCCACAGAAAGAGAGAGAGAGAGAGACCCCCACAGAAAGAAAGAGAGAGAGAGACCCCCACAGAAAGAGAGAGAGAGAGAGAGACAGAGAGAGAGAGACCCCCACAGAAAGAGAGAGAGACCCACAGAAAGAGAGAGAGAGAGAGCCCCACAGAAAGAGAGAGAGACCCACAGAAAGAGAGAGAGAGAGAGAGAGCCCCACAGAGAGAGAGAAAGAGAGAGAGCCCCACAGAAAGAGAGAGAGAGCCCCACAGAAAGAGAGAGAGAGAGAGAGCCCCACAGAAAGAGAGAGAGAGAGAGCCCCACAGAGAGAGAGAGAGAGACCCACAGAAAGAGAGAGAGAGAGCCCCACAGAAAGAGAGAAAGAGAGAGAGCCCCACAGAAAGAGAGAGAGAGAGCCCCACAGAAAGAGAGAGAGAGAGAGAGAGAGCCCCACAGAAAGAGAGAGAGAGCCCCAAAGAGAGAAAGAGCCCCTCAGAAAGAGAGAGAGAGAGAGAGAGCCCCACAGAAAGAGAGAGAGAGAGCCCCACAGAAAGAGAGAGCGAGCCCCACAGAAAGAGAGAGAGAGCCCCACAGAAAGAGAGAGAGAGAGAGAGAGAGAGAGCCCCACAGAAAGAGAGAAAGAGAGAGAGCCCCACAGAAAGAGAGAGAGCCCCACAGAAAGAGAGAGAGAGAGAGAGCCCCACAGAAAGAGAGAGAAAGAGAGAGAGCCCCACAGAAAGAGAGAAAGAGAGAGAGCCCCACAGAAAGAGAGAGAGAGAGAGAGCCCCACAGAAAGAGAGAGAGAGAGAGAGAGAGAGAGCGCCCCACAGAGAGAGAGAGAGCGCCCCACAGAAAGAGAGAGAGAGAGAGAGAGAGCGAGCCCCACAGAAAGAGAGAGAGAGAGAGTCCCACAGAGAGAGAGAGAGAGAGAGAGAGAGAGCCCCACAGAAAGAGAGAGAGAGCCCCACAGAAAGAGAGAGAGAGAGAGAGCCCCACAGAAAGAGAGAGAGAGAGAGAGAGAGAGAGAGCGAGCCCCACAGAAAGAGAGAGAGAGAGAGAGAGAGCCTCACAGAGAGAGAGAGAGCCCCACAGACAGAGAGAGAGAGAGAGAGAGCGCCCCACAGAGAGAGAGAGAGAGAGAGAGAGCCCCACAGAGAGAGCCAGAGATATATATATATATATATATATATATATAGATAGAGATAGAGAGAGCTATATAGAGAGAGAGAGAAAGTGCTTTTCATGACCTTAGGGCATCCCAAAGCCAGTGAGGTACTTCTGAAGTGTAGTCACTCTTGTAATTTAGGAAACGCGGCTAATTGTACACAGTAAGATCCCACAAAGAACAATGCACAAATGACCAGATTTGTTGGAAGGATGAACACTGTCCAGGGCAATGGGAATAAATCCCCTGCTCTTCAGAATAGTGCCATGGGATACTTTATGTCTACCCCAGAGGCAGACAGAGCCCCAGTTTAACTTGGCATCTGAAAAACAGCATCTCTGGCATTGCAGCACTTGCTCACGGCCTGGAATTGAGGCTCAAGTCTCTGGAGTGGGTCGTGAACCCACAATCTCCTGACACGGGGGTTGAGAGAGCTGCCCATCGAGACGCAGTCGACACCAAAAAAAAAGGAAATGCGTTATTACTAGAGCAACAATACCCATCTGGGCCGTTTATTAGCTATAGTGCATTTGAGCGTTAAGGTTAATAAGTTCCTTCAATAATGATTCATCTGCGACCAATAAGAGTGCTGCCAGTCAGCTAGAATTTCATGGAAGACCAACCTGCAGTATAGCTCAATAAAAAATAAAAAAATGAGCTCCTGCAAACCTCGTATCTGTTCGCAACTCTGGCCACGAACGAAGTGGACCCTTACCCTGACCAGTTCTTGTGGGAAAGGACCACGGGAGTTTTCGGGAACGTTGATCGGAGGGATGACCCAATCCCTCTTCTGACGTTTCAGCTGTCCCTGGTGCCCTAGCGGAAGCCGAGGAAACACGATGTCCGGAATGTTCTGAGGCAGGGCGACACTACTCGACTTCCAGGTCTGAAAATACACAGACAAAAAAAAGATAAGGGGGGAAAAAACAATTAGCGTATTTGAATTGGACTGAATCCCATTTGCCCTCTTCCCGCAGAGAGCAGTGGAGGTTGGGGGTCATTGAATATAGTCAAGGCTGAGTTAGACAGATTTTTGATAGTAACCCTTGACTCGGTTGTCTATATAATTCAATTTGCAATATGAATGAGGAGGAGTTAGGCCATTCGGCCCCTCAAGCCTGCTCCACCATTCAAGATGATCATGGCTGATCTGATTGTGGCTTTAACTCCACTTTCCTCCTTCCTACCCTCTTGATTATGACCACAATCAGATCGGCCATGATCTTCTCGAATGGCGGAGCAGGCTCGAGGGGCCGAATGGCCTACTCCCGAGTCCCTATATTCCTCATCGCAGATAATGGGTGGCATTATTTTGTCTCCAGCTGTTTCCAGGGTAGAGCTTCACTCGTATACACAGTGTACATTTTGGAAATTCAGGCAAATTCATATTTGGTCTCTCATTGGTTCATCTGAATCCCTGAAAAATGCACGGCCAGCAAGTGAAACTCTTCACTGAGAGCGATAAAGATGAAGAGTTTTCCCATGGGAGGCCAAAATAATCTGGTGGTTTACCAGATACTATAAATGGCATTAGTTCTCCCGGCCTTGCCAGCAACACCCACATCCTAAAAACAAACCAAAAAAAAGGTTGTCTTAAACGATTGCCGTTTGTCTCAATGATTCCTCATGACACACACGCCAACAATCCTCAGACTTGATACATTTTTTCAGAATCTCTCCCTTTCAATTGAGGCAGAATTGATTAAGAGGAAGGACAAGAGAGACATTTGGTTGGAAATGGGATTTAACTTTATGGAGGCAGGCACAGACCTAGTTCAACACGCTAGTCTGAGTACTGATCAGACAATCCATTGTATTGCAATTATACAGAATTACACAAGATCCTCGTGGAAGGAGGTTCCAAATTTCTACCAGGCACTGTGTGCAGAGGTTTTTCCGAATTCCACCCGAAAGGTCTGCCTCTAATTTTTTTAAAAGGAGAATATCTCCCAGTTCTAGACTCACCAATCAACAGAAATAGCTCCTCTCACTCTACCCTACCTGTTCCCCTTAATACCTTGAAAGCTTTGATTAAATCACCCCCATGAGCTTCTATATTCCAAGAGTACGCAGCCTCAGTTTATGGGCTCCTTGTAATTTAACCCTTAAGAGTTCAAAAATATCATTCTGGTAAATCTACACTGCATTTCCTCCAAGTCCAATCTACCCCTCCTAAGGTGCGATGCACAGGACCGTTCACAGTAACTCCAGGTGTGGCCTAACCAGGGATTTGTACAACCGAAGCATGGCTTCTACCCCCTAGCTCTCTAAATAGAAAGGCCCCCATTTCATTAATACTTTTATTATATTTGCATCTGTCCATGACATAATCTACGTACGTGAACTCTGAATCACTCTGGACTTCCGCTGCTTCTAGCTTTTAACCCTATGAACATAATCTATTCCTTTCTCCCAGGTGCTTACATAGCTTCTTCAGCAACTTATGTTTATTTAGCATCGTTAACGTAACAAAACATCCCAAGGTCTTTCAAAGGAGTGTTACAAAGCAAAACAAACACTAACCTGCAATGGTGACCAAAAGTTTGGTCGGAGAAATAGATTCTAAGCAGAGTCGTAAAGGAGGCAGGGGTGAGGGGAGCGTGAGGAGAGATGGGGCGGGGTTGTTTAGGGAGGGAATTACAGATCTTGGGGCCCATGCAGCTGGAAGCGAGGCCACCGATGGCGAAGCCATTAAAATCGCGGGCGGCGGGGGGGCTGTTCAAGAGTCCAGAATTGGAGGAGCGCAGCGATAGGGGAGGGTTGAAGGGCTGCAGAGGATTACAGAGATGGGGAGGGGCAATAAATGCTGGCCCAGGCACCAACGTCCACATCCCGTGAAAGAGTAAAACAAAGGCCATGGAAGGATTCGCAAACAAGGATAAGAATTTTCAAATTGAAGCATTGCTTGACTAGGAGCCGGTGAAGGACAGTGCGCACAGGTGTGAAGGGTGAACAGGGCTTGTCGAGGGTAAGAAAGAGGCCAGTGTTTGTACAACCTGTTTCATGACCACCAGACATCGCAAAGCGTTTTACAGCTAATAAAGTGCTTCTGGAGTGCAATCACTGTTGTAAAGCAGGAAATGTGGCAGCCAATTTACACACCGCAAGCTCCCACAAACAGCAACGTGATAACGCGCAGGTCATTTGTTTTTTCAATGTTGGATCGAGGGATAAATATTGACCCGAGGACTCTGGTGAGGACTCTCCTGCTCTTCTTCCAAATAGTGCCACGGGACCTTTTACATCTGCCCGAGGTGGCAGACAGTTTAAGGCCTCATGCAAAAGACAACACTTCCAACAGTGCAGCATTCCCTCAGTACTGCACCAGAGTGTCAGCTGCTGAAGTCCTGGACGGGGGCAGCGGGGCTTGGATGACCTGGCGTCTACGCAGGGTAGAATGTGGGAGAGCAGCCAGGAATGCGTTGCAAAGGTCTAGAGGGAACAAAGGCACGAATGAAGATTTCAGCGGCAAATGGACTGAGACAGGGTGGAGTCAGGTGATGTTTCTGAGGTAAAAACAGGTGGTCTCAGCAACATGTAGTTGGACGCTCACCAAAGTTGCGCATGTTCTGGTCACGGAGAGGAATACGAAGTCTGTAGCTAAGGAATGGAAAAGGAAAAAGAGGCTCCCCTTAAACGCATCTACGCTATTCGAATAGGAAGTTCCACATTCTCACCATCTTCTGGGTAAAAGGAGTTTCTCCCGAATTCGTAATTGATTATTATTTTTTGTAACTAGCTTAGATCAATGGCCGACAATCCCCTATAACGTGCCACACCTGTGCGCTGCAAGTGTTCTCAGTCGGCAGTATCCTCACATTTCTACATTGGCTACCGTTATGCTCACTCTAACAAGGCACAAAAACGGCAAGGGTATTATCTAGGGGACTGGGCAGCTTTGTAACACTGGTTATTGCCCCTGGTTTTGGCCTTCACTACAAGTGGCAACATCTTTAAATACAGCCCATCGAACTCTATCGTCACTTTAAACACCCTCCCCCATCATGTCATCCCTCAGCTGCCTCTTTTTTTTTGTGTGGAGAAAACGACCCCCACCCCTGTTCAGTGGGTGGTCCTCAGGAGAGGGAGAAAAGAGGAAGAGAAAGAGACAGGAACAGAGAGGGGACCGCTGCCAATTCGGAAGGGCAGAGGCAAAACTTACTAGAAACCAGAAACAAACACAAATCGCTGCAAACGTACAGAACAAATCAGCATCGCAATTATTGAAGGATGGGAATTTAATTGCAATGTTACTGAATGAAAAGTGTGCATCACATTTGGGAATCAAGTTTAGACAGAATATTTAGAGTTGAAGGTGGAAAAACGCCAAGTGTTTAGTTTCACTTCTGGAACATTCCACCATTCCTCAATAACCCTCGTCCATCTCACCACCTTGTGTTGAGTGTTCTGGCATTCCTTCCTCCATCAATCTCTCGCCCTCCACTAATGTCAAGTCCTTCAGAATGCTACTCGCATCCCACTCGCCCGTTGTTCCCATGGCTGCCGACCTAAATTGGCTCCCAGTCCAGCAACATCTCCACTTTAAAATTCTCATCCCAGCGTTCAAATCCCTCCATGGCTTCACCTCCCCCCACCCCACCCCAACCCCAACCCCATCTCCATCTTTTCCTCCAACCCTACACCCCTCCGAGATCTCCGCACTCCTCCAGTTCCGGCCTCTTGCAAATCTCCGATTCTGATCGCTCCACCATTGGTGCGCGGTGCCTTCAACCTTGGCCCTCGCCTCCGGAATTCCCTCCCTGAACCTCTCCGCCTCTCTCCTCCTCCCTTTAATTTGCTCCTTAAGAGCCCACATCTTTAAAGCTAGCTTTTGGTCATCTGTCTAAGTCGCTCTATGCGGCTCGATGTCAAATTTTGTTTGGCAGCACTCCTGTGAAGCGCCTTGGGATGTTTTACTACGTTAAAGGCGCTGTGTGAACTTTCAGAGTGATGATCTTGGTACGTAGGAGGGAACCATTCAAACTGGCGTCTATTCTACCATTCAATTAGAAACTGGATGTTCTACGTTGACTCCATCCATCCGCATATACCTGTGCCTAGCATAAAACAATCCGTTTTGAAATTTTCCACTGACTCCCAGCCTCATTGGGAGAGTTTTCCAGGTTTCCACTACCCCTTTATGCAAGGAAGTGCTTCCTGACATCTCCGCTGGCTCAAAGGGGAAGGGTATGCCCCCTATCTTTCATCAGAACTGGGAGCTGCTTGGGATGACTGGCTTTCAAAGCAGTGACAGAGGCTGGGCAAAGGCGTGGGGGGGTGGGGAGAGGCCAGAGAAGGATAAAAGAGGAAAAAGCCTGGGATGAAAACGAGCAAAAGTGATGACACTGCACACTGCCAAATGGTTTTAGTTTGATTCTTGGGAAAAAGAGAGCAAAGCTCCAACCTCTTATTTAGCCTTTTTTTTCCCTAGTCTTGTCAACTTTTCAGACAGAGCGAGTAGAACTCGGAATCTGGACAGCTGGAGTATTTAAAGTCAATGTACCTCCTGACTGCTCATTAACATCCTATAAAGCAAAAGCTAAAAATAAGAACGTCTGTAGATATAAAAAAAAAAGAGCCATCGGATGTTTACAGCCCATTATAAAAGTTGATCAATCAAGATTTTAAATATTTACCCAATCCCACTAATGCCTTTCTGCTAGTAAACCATGTCAAAAACATGTGGGTTCTTTCACTTGCCGAGGGAGCATCCTCTGCTCGGGGCAGCTGGGTTATATACAGCGTCAGCACCGAGTACATCCCTTCACGGCCTTCACCCACAGAACAAAACCCAAACGCTAACTGAAGTATGTAAATATTTAGAGAAAATAAGTGCCGTCTGAAGGGCTCGGACAATAGGTTAGCTGTAATTTCCAGCAGCTGGTTTTTGAAACACCCATTTTCTGTCACTCGGAGGTCGGTACAGCATCACCAAGAAAGTCTTTCCCACGGCAAGAGGGTCAGCCACCCGGAGAAGCCGATTTAAAGGCGATTATTGGTAAAAACAACCCGGTGGGAAAGAGATGACGAAACCTCTTTTCCCCGATACAAAAGACGCCACAGGACGTCCCAAAAACCCTTTACAGCCAACGAAATGCAGCTGTAATGTAGGAAATGCAGAAGGGAAGTAGCGCACAGCAAGCTCCCACAAAACACGACAACGTCCCGTTTCAGTGGTGTTGGCTGAAAGGATAAATATTGGCCAGGACACCGGGAAGAACTCCCCTGCTGCGTTTTGAAGTAGTAGCGACGGGGTCTTTGCCACCCGACCCCGAGGGGGCAGGCGGGGGCCTCGACTTAATGATGCGCCCCAAAGATTAACACCTCCAACAGTGCAGCACTCCGTCACTGCTGCACCGGGGCGTCGAACTTTGATTCTTTTGTTTGCTCAGCCCTCCGGGGCGGGGCTCGAACCCACAACCTTCTGACTCCGAGACGAGAGTGTTACCCACTGAGCCACGGTTGACTCTTTGGCACACCGTCTGAAATAGATCCGGTCAGTTACTTTCAAAAAAGGTGAACTGCACCAAAGCTTAAGGAAAAATACACAGTGTCATGGGGAAAGTGCAGGGAGTGGGGCTAATTGGATAACTCTTTCAAAAGAGACAAAACAGGGGTGATGGGCTGATTGGCCTCCTACTGTGCTGCACCATCCTTCCTTCAGCCCTGCCAAAATACAATGGGCTAAATTTTCCGCGTTCCAACATCAGTGTTACTCCGCTGGAGTGCAGCACCTGTCATCACAATCTTTATTCCACTGAAGCCCCCATTTATACAAGGCCCCTACCGCCTTGCTACAGATCACTGGGGAGGGACCTGGGGGAGGCTTACAGCTGACAAATGGCGCACTCAGCTGTCCCGTCGCGTTTGGGTTTACAATGAGCTTCAGAGTCTTAAGTAGATACTCATGTTTCTTCAATCCATTGCCGAAGACAGACGGACCGTACATATCCACACTGACCCACCAGTCTATTCACGGCGCGACACAGCAGGAGGAGGAGAAGGAAAGGCCGAAACTTAATGTGCTATAAGGTTGAGGCACATATAGTCAAGAGCCATACGTTGAGGATTGATCTGAAATAACCATTTGTGCTTTCATCACGAGGCAAACTGGTTTCATTTCTTAACATAAATCCCTCCTCTCTCGGGAAGCCTAGGATAACTTTTTTTTAAAAATTTAGTCATGAGATGCTGTGGCTAAGTCAGAGGGCATTTAAGAGTCAACCACGTTGCTGTGGGTCTGGAGTCACATGTAGGTGAGATAAGGATAGTAGGACATTGGCGAACCAGATGGTTTTTTTTTAAAAAAACAACAACCGACAATGGTTTCATGAGACTTTTAAATTCAAAATCTCACCATCTGCTGTGGTGGGATTCGAACCCAAGCTCCCAGATCTCTGGAGTGCCAGTCCAGTGACAATCCCACTATGCCACCAGTTCCCCTAACAAAGAATAGGCCATTCAGCCCAACCTGCTCCGTGCTGGAGTTTATGTTCCAAATGAGCCTTGCTCCACCCCATTTCATATTGCACCATTAGTATATCCATCTATTCTTTCTCCTTCATGTGTTCATCCAGCTTCCCCTTAAATATGTTGATGCCAATGTCTCAACGAGGCTTTCCTCCCTGAATAAAGGTGGCTCCTGCAAGAGACTTCCAAAATTCTACCACAGTTGTGAAATGTTTCCCAATTTCACTCCCAAAAGGTCAGGTTCTAATTTTTAGGCAATGCCCCTAGACAAAATCAGCAGAAAGCGTTTCTCTATCTACCTTGGTTACAGAGGAAGAGGCCATTCAGCCCATTGTGTCTGTGCTGCCTCTCCAAGAGCAATTCACCTAGTGCAAGTTCTTCCTTTTCAGGTAATAATCCAATTCCCTCTTGCAAGCCTTGTTGAACCTGCCTCCATCTCACTCTCAGGCAGCACATTCCAGATCCTAAAAGATTTTCATGTCACCATTACGTACCACCTTTGCCAAATTACCTTAAATCGGTGCCCTCTGGTTCTCAAACCTTCCACCAATGGGAACAGTTTCACCCCATCTATTCTGTCCAGCCCACTTCAGGATTTTGAGCACTTCGGTCAAATCACCTCTCACCTTCTCTTCTCTAAAGAGAGCAATCCCATCTTCTCCAACCTATCCAGGTAACTGAAGGTCCTCACCCCCTGGAACCATGAATATTTTCACTGGGCGTCAGCTTAGATTTGCGTGTTCAAGTACCGGAGAGGGGCTTGAGTTGACAATCTTCTGACCCGGAGGTGAGTGCGCTCCCCACTGAGCCATGGCTGACACAAAGATGAATTAGGGTGGGAAGAATCGCGAGAGAAGCATAAACACTGGCATGGATCAGTTGGGAGGAATGGCTTATTCCTGTGCTGTAAACCACAGAATCTCTACAGTGCATAAGTTCGGCCCATTGAGTCTGTACTGGCTCTGAAAGAGCATTCCACATGGCCCCACTCCCCTGCCTTATCCCCGCAACCTTGCACACCCTCTCTTTTCAGGTAGTAATCCAATTCCCTTCTGAATACCTCGATCGAACCTGCCTCCACCACCCTTCTCAGGAAGTTTGTTCCAGACTCCAACCACCCTCTGGGCAAAAAAAAAATGGTTTTCCTCACATCACTTTTACTCCTTTTGCCAATTATTTTGAATCTGTGCCCTCCAGTTGGGTGGGAAGTTTCTCACTATTTGCCCTGCCCATTCCACCCTCAGGATCTTGAATACCTCTTATCAAGTCTCCTCTCAGAACCTCTTTTCTCCAAGGAAGGGTTAAAATTCAAATGCATTTCGACATAGTGGAACACAGGTACTGGCAAAGCTAAAACAGGATGGTTTCCACTTGCGCACTTCCACTTCCGAGAAATCCCGCTTTCATTTAACGCCTGCATCAATAGGATCTCAGACAAGAACACTTGCTGATTTCTCCGAACTCGCCCACACATATGCTAGGATGTTGAGACCACCTGTGGTGGCCACAATCTGCTCGATAAAAGGATCTGCCAACTCTGGAAGGGCCAGCCCAATACTTTTCTAGTTTATATGAACGAATAATCAACTCAAACATTAGACGAGTAGCAACTTGTATTTGTGGAGCACCCTTTAGCATATTAAAATAGCCCAAGGTGCATCACAGGGACAGAGGCATAACAGACAAAATATGACACGAGCAACAGAAGGAGATACAAGGGACAGGTAACCAAATACTTAAGGTGAGGGGCGTGGTGGGTGGCATAATGGTAATGTCACTGGACGAGTAATCCTGAGGCCCAGGCTAAATGCTCTGGGGACACAGTTTCAAATCCCACCACGGCATGGAAAACAAAGCTAGTCTCAGTAATGAAACTATCGCTGATTGTCTTAAAAACCCATCTGGTTCACTAATGCCCTTTAGGGAAGGAAATCTGCCTTCCTTACCCACATGCAACTCCAGGCCTACAACAACAATGCGATTGATTCTTAACTGCCTTCTGCATTGGCCCAGCAAGTCACTCCGATCAAGGGAAATTAGGCATGAAGGAATAAAAGAAAGAGAGAGAGCGAGAGAGGAAGAGTGAAACAGAGAGACGACTCTCCTTCAAAGCTGAAGAGGGCTGAAAAATGTGATGGGTTTTACCCTAAAAAAAAGGGGAAGAGGCGGGGGGGGGTCAGGTGAAAGAAAAGGGAAGGTCAGAGATAGGTCAGAGGGTTGGGGTAAGAGGAGGATAAAAGCAAAATACTGCAGGTGCTGGAAATCGGAAATAAAAACAGAAAATGCTGGGAAAACTCAGCAGGTCTGGCAGCGTCTGTAGAGAGAGAAACAGGGTTAACGTTTCAAGTCCAATGTGGCTCTTCTTCGGGAACTGGCCAGACCTGAGTTTTTCCAGCACTTTTTTTTTTTTATAAACAGTGCAGTAACAGTTTTCCTTCTTACCTGACAGAGGCCATTGAGCTCAGTGTGTGTACTGGCTTTATGAACAAGCTATCATATTTATTCCAACACCCCAGCCTATTTTCCCCTAACCCTGTAAATTATTCCTCCTGGAGGACATGCCGACTTGCCTTTGGAATCAGAAACATGCGCCTGCATTTGAGATCTTAACCGTGAAGATATTTCTCCCGATTTTCACGATTCTTTTACCAGTTATTTTAGTCTGCGACCTCTGGTTATTGACCCACGTGTCAAAGGCAACAGCTTCTCCTCAGTTGCTCCTATCAAAATCCCTGGTCATTTTGAATACCTTTATCTGTGCTGGCTCCGCCAAGTGTGAATGAATTTTGTCCCTGGCAATGGTCTCTAATAGTTTTCCTGTCTCGGACAGTGGACCGACTGACCTGGTAGTTACCAGGTTCACCACTCTGCCCTCTTTTGAACAGCGGGTGTATAGTATTTGCAATTCTCCAGTCCAGTAGCAACACCCTCTTATCCAAGGTTGCATTGAAAGATTGCGGTCAGAACTTCTGCTATCCTCGCCTTTCATGTCCCCTCGGTGGGTTAGAATCCAACCCATCTGGACCAAGTGACTTCTGTCTATATTGAGATAATTGAAGCTTGCTACTATTACGGCTCTGTGATTTTCAAATATCCCTGAAGTTTGCCTGCAGGTTTGCTCCTCCATTACTTCCTCAATATTTAAACATCTACAGTAAATGTCGAGCGACGCAATTAGCCCTTTTTCGGCTTCTTGGCTCTAACCAGATAAGGTTCAGTCTTTGAAACCTCTAGTATATTGACCCTCTGTTCAACAGTAATATTATCCTTGATCAATATTGTAGCAGACCCCGCCTTTTCCCCTCCCTCTCCTGAATACATGGCAGCCAATAAAAACGGTAATTTCCCAATCCTGATCTTTCTACACTATTCTTTGTTCTGTGGCTCTTTGCCCCTCCTTGCTTTCTGTGTGCGTTGTCTTGTTGCTGTTACATCTGGTCCTTGCTCCTGTGCCAAATTAGCACAGCACGAGGTAACCTCCCCACAAGGACACTGGTCCCAGCTCTGTTCAGTTGAATTCAGGTCTGCCAGAACTGGTCCCAGTCCCCCAGGAATCTTTTGTGAAATTCATTTGTGGGATGTGGACGTCGCTGGCTAGGCCAGCATTTATTGCCCATCCCTAATTGCCCTGTTCAGAGGGTGTTTTAAGAGTCAACCACATTGCTGTGGGTCTGGAGTCACATGTAGGCCAGGTCAGGTCAGGACATTAGTGAACCAGAAGGGTTTTTTAACAACAATCGGCAATGGTTTTATGGTCACCGTTAAGACTTTTAATTCCAGATTTTTATTGAATTCAAATTCCACCATCTGCTGTGGTGGGATTTGAACCCAGGTCCCCAGAGCATTACCCTGGCTCTCTGGAATACTAGTCCAACGACAACAACACTACACCATCGCCTGCCCTGAAGACCTCTCTCCTGCACCAGCCACGCCTCCACCCACACTGCCTTGTAGCTTCTGTGCTCCCTAGGGATGCTGCACTTTTGTTCGATCCTTTTTCCTCACTCCTGAAACGATCTACGGAGCACCCAGCTTCTTGTCCAGCTACAGTGACACCCACCACCTTCCAGCTCAGAAAGCCAGAGCTCGAGCAGTTGGCAGCCCTTCCTACATACACATTTTAAAGATATATAGGCTCCCCGATAACTCAGAATGTGACGACAATGAGCCCCACCTATCCCGCCCTGTTAGCTAACAAGTTATTCCCAATTCCTTGTAACTCTAAGGCCATTTTAACTGTTCGAATGCCTAAAACTCTAAACATTTTTTTAAAAAAATCGCAAACTCGATTAAAAATAACCTGTTTTTAAAAGAAATCTAACCACTACTTAAAAAATTCTAGTTGCTAAACACAAAGCAATAAGCTAAATACTTAACTCTAATTTGTTTATGATGTTGGGCCACCATTTGACTATTTAGCCTGTTTCACACTCCTCACCATGTTCTGTCATTGGCTGATTCACTATGTAACTGCTCCTCATGGCCCCAGCAATGCCCTCCACATTAGAACAAGAGGTTCTGCAGCCAAAACTGCACCTCCTTCCCAAAATCCACAAATAGAACTGTCCTAGGTAGATCCACTGAACATAATTATTTCCATCCTTTTTCTCCTCATCCAGTCTCTTCCCACCTACATTTGTGATTCTTCTGACACATGACACAGTTCCAACAATTTCCAGTTTCCTGGGCCTAACCGCCTCCTCCTCACTATGGAAATCCAATCCTTCTACACCTCCACCCACCCCACCAACCAGGACAGTCTGAGGGATCTCAGCTTCTTCCTTGAACGGAGGCCCGAGCAATCCCCATCCACCATCACCCTCCTACTCCACTTGGCTGACCTTGTTCTCGCATTGAACAATTTCTCCTTTAGCATGTTTCACTTCCTCCAAATAAAAATAAAAGTGTTGCTATGGGTACCCACATGGATCCTAGTTATGCCTGTCTTTTTGTGGGGTAGGTGGAACATTCCTTGTTCCAGTTCTACCCAAGCCCCCCCACAACTCTTTTCAGGTACTTTGATGACTATCAGTGTTGCTTCGTGCTCTTGGGAAAATTCTTCAATTTTGCTTCCAATTTCCACCCTTCTCACCTTCAGGTGGTCCATCTCTGCCACTTCCCTTCCTTGACTTCTCGGTTTTCATTTCTGGGGATAGACTATCTACTAAGCTCATTATAAGCCCACCGACTCCCATAGCTACTTCGACTACAGCTCCTCACACCCTGTTTGATGTAAGGACTCCATCCCATTCTCCCAGTTTCTCCATCTCCGTTGCACTAGTTCTGATGATGCTAACTTCCACAACAGATCTTCCTCCTCTTCCCTCAACTGAGGACTCCTCATCACCACCATCCCCCCACCCCCACCCCCACTGTGGTTGACAGGGCCCTTAACCATGTCCAGCCCATTTCCTGCACCTCTGCCTTCACCCCCTTCCCCTCCCTCCCAGAACCATGACAGCATCCCCCGCCTTGTCCTCACTTTCTACCCATCAGCCTCCGTATTCAAAGGATCATCCTCTGCCATTTCTGCCAACTCTAGCATGATGCCACCACCAAGCGCATCTTCCCCTCACCCACCACTCCCTCTGGCCCACTGCCGTCAGCATTCTGAAGGGGCAATTCCCTCTGCGACACCCACTTGCTCAATCACCCTCAACACCTCGTCTCCTTCCTCCATCATCTTCCCGTGCAATCGCAGGAGGTGTAACACCTGTCCCTTCACCTCCTCCGCCCCCTCACCGTCCAAGGCCCCAAACACTCCTTCCAGATGAGGTAGCAATTCACTTGCACTTCTTTCAATTCACTCTGCCGTATTTGCTGCCCACAACGCAATCTCCTCCACACTGGAACAGAGTTCTGCCTCCCCGCTAAGAGGAGTCATACTGGACTTGAAACGTTAACTCTGTTCCTCTATCCACAGATGCTGCCAGACCAGCTGAGCTTTTCCAGCACTTTGTTTCTCTTTCAAGATTTCCAGCGTCCGCAGTATTTTGCTTTTGGTTACAGCCCTGTTTCGGTTTACCTTGAACCCTGTTCACACCAGACAATTCTGCCCAATTATCGGAAGATTACAGAACAGGTTTCTAGACACAACAATGAATCAGAGATGCTACAGAAAGTTAACAAAGAGCAAAGCGCTGCAGAAATGGTACGGTTAATATTAAAAGATGCCAGAAGCACTCAGTAGGCCTGGCTGCCCTTCTGAAGATCTGGCTCAAGTTTTTAAACAATGCCCTCTAACCCTAGACTCCCCAACGGGTGGAAATAGATTCTATCTACCCCCCCTTAATGGCTTGAAAACTTTGATCAAATCACCCTTTAATCGTCTAAATTCCATGGAATACAATCTCAGTTTGTGTACAATGTCTCCACGTCATGTTGATGGTGAAAGGTCAAAAGCAGGTAATAATGGACAAGAAGCAAGAGGTGGGTCTTTGGAGGGGGGGGTGACTTGTTCCTAAAAGGACTTTCATTTATATAATGCTTCTTGTGGCCATTGGACATCTCAAAGTGCTTCACAGCCAAAGAAAGACGCCTGAATCACTGCTGCAGTGTCGAGAAATCCCTTAACTTCCTCCAGTCCCATGGAAAGGGCATCAACCTGAAACGCTAAAACTGTCCAGATGCTGCCGGATCTGTGGCGGGGGTGGGGGGGGGAGTTTCAGAAAGTTACACTTGCTTTGATGCACAATCAATCAATCATTCATAAATCGGTCCCAGCAGAAAAATAGGTTGCCAAACTCGAAACGGAACGGGATTGTGTTTTTTTTCCCGTGTAAAAGGCATCATAGGATCATTAGAAAGAGAGAAGGGAGTAAGCCATTCGAGCCCTCAACCTGCTCCACCATTCACTAAGATCATGACTGGTCTGATGTGGCCTTAACTCCACTTTCCTGTCTGCCCCTCCATAACTCTCGACTCCTTCGTCAGTCAAGAATCTGGTGAACTCGGCCTTGAGTATTGTCAATGATCCTGCCTCCGCTGCTCAGTGGGGAAGAAAATTCCCAAAGACTTAACAACCCTCGAGCATTGTGCACCCTTGAACCCTCGAGCGTTGTGCAGAAAAGGCAGGTAAATGGAGTTGAGGTAGAGGAACCGGAGATATTGGCGGTTCAAGGTGATTTGGTTGAGGTGTTTAGGGTTTTGAAGGGGGCTGATTGGTTACAGAGTGAGCGAGAGTGTAGGTGAGAGAGCGCGAGAGAGAGCAACATTGTCTACTGGTATGAGGAGTCTAGGGCAAGGGAACATGACAAGTCAAATCAGAACCAGGCCATTCAGGAGAGAAGTTAGGAAACATTTCTTCACACAAAGGGGTGGTGGACATGTGAAACTCTCTTAACTATTTTTGTTATTCACTCAAGGGATGTGTGCATCGCTGGCAAGGCATTATTCACTATTAAAAGTCATATTCATTGCTCGGAGATAGATAGATTTTTGCTAAACGAGGCAATGAAAGGATCTGGAGCCCAGGTAGGTGGATAGCATTAAAATCAGACATGATTTCACAGAAGAATGTAGTGGCTCGACGGGCTGAATGGCCTCCCTCCGGTTCCAATGAGCTATAGGTTAGATATATCCAAATGACCCAGCCTCCACTGCTCTGCGGGGGAGAGAATTCCAAAGACTAACAAACCCCCGAGCGCTGTGGTGAAAGGGGTAGGAGGGTGCAGAATGGCTTAGAGGTAAACGGTACAAAGAGCAGTGATAGGGAGCGGAATCCAAAAAGACAACAGTGAGAGAGTGTCCACGAATGTGGCATCGTTACTGATAAGTGTATGACTAGGTACCTTCTGTCCACCGTGCTTGGTGCTGCCCTCGGGTCTCACTGTTAGCTTGACGGCCGTTTGCCATTGCTCCTGGGTCTGGGTTCCACGTGCGGTTATCACAAACTTCAACTGCTTTCCAGGGAGGTGAACGTTTTCCGTGGCGTACACCACACCGTCACGTTGGACCCTGAAACTCGGGTTACTCGTTTCGTGCTGCACCACCACGCTCCCGTAACAGTCATCAAACCCCACTGGAAAAGAAAACAGCAGAGCATTCTTAGTTCCCAACACATTCACACAGACGCGGAGCACAAAATAGCATTTGAACAGAAACAAAGTTCCAGGTCGGTGGGCAAAAAGCAGGCGGACTCTCTTGATTGCTCATTCAAAAAGAGGCAGCACAGGCATGATAGACCGAATGGCCTCCTTCGTGTTTTAACAGTATTACACGTACAAACACACTGTCGCGGCCACTTTTTAAAAAAAGAACAAAATTTAAACTGGGGAGCCGCTAAGTTTGTCAAAAAAAACTCCACTAATCATTATCTAATTGTATTAAAATTTATGTCTATTTGTATTAAAATTCAAAGTTGTTGCTTACAACCAGTTACTTTCAGGCAAAAACTGGTCTTCCTGTTATCATTTAATGACGCAGGACAGAAAGTGGCTATTTGGCCCATCACGCCTGTGCTGGTTCTTCGAAAGGACTATCCAATCAGTCCCACTGGCCCTGCTCTTGGCCCATGGCCCTGTGAATCTTCCCTCTCTAATCACCTTGTGAAAGTTACTTTTGAACCTCCTGCCACTGCCCTTTCAAGGCAGCGCATTCTCAATATTACCATATTTCCAACATTGTTTCTGGATTCAAGCGGGAGTGAGAGACAGAGTTCATTATGGGATAGGTTGAGAGTGGTTTCATAGAGTTTTAAGTGCACACGAGGCACTCCCGGTGAGGAGTCTTCAGTGAGAGCGCACCGGAAGAGAAAGAAAAACGAGCCAGAGATGACAGAAGTACAATGAGAGTTTTGGTGGCAGTGAGAGTGAGGTATGGGGTGGAGTCAGTCCCCCATCTGTCCTCTAAGGCCGATGCAAAACGATCCCACAGCCACCATTTCTAAAGAAGAGGGGTGTTCTCCCCAGCCTCCCGCCCAATCTCTGCCCCTCAACCAGCATCGCTAAAGTCAGATCATCTCGTCGTCATCACCATCACATTGCTGTTTGTGGGATCTGCCTGTGCAAAAAAATCAGCTGCTTCCTTTCCTACATTACTGCGGAACATTCAGAAATCTTTAATTGTCTGTGGGATGCCCCGAGTTCCAGAAAGGCGCTATTCAAATGCACGTCACGGTCAACACATCACGAGGATTGCCAACTTATGGTCTTTAAAAAAAAAAATTCGTTCTTGGGGTGTGGCCATCACTGCCAAGACCACCACTGATTGCCCATCCCTAACTGCCCTCGAGAGGGTGGTGGTGAGCTACCTCCAATGGAGTGGGTTACTCGGCAATTTCAGAGGGCTGTTAAGAGGCAACCACATTGCTGTGGGTCTGGAGTCACATACAGGCCAGACCAGGTAAGGATGGCAAATTTCCTTCCCTAGGGGTATTTTTGTCCCCACTGTTGTTTCATTCTGGATGAGCACTCTTCCATCACAGAGAGATCTCCCAACATAAATCTTACATTCTTTGTATAATCTCAGAACTTGATATTTGATGACCCCCCCCTGAAGGTTTTGGATACAAGCCCCATGCTGAATTTAAGATAAGCACACACAACTGTCCAACTGCCCTGTTTGTAATGTTAAACCAACAATACAAACATGACCAACTGGATGATACCTTTCCACTTCCCAGTCGCTGGTTATAATGAACACATTCATCTTACTAACTTAAATCAGTAAATTTGCTTTTCTACATCAAAAAGCACACTAGAGATCTCTTGCTATTAACACAACGGGCAGAATGCTATAGAGAGTGTCGACTCTCATATTGCTGTATACCAAGAGATGGTCAGGTATTAAAAGGCTACTTTTATAATAAGAAAACCAATTTCCTCCCCTGCGTTTCTGAATGCTTTGATCCTTGCTCCAATTCTATCGCATCGCCATTTGCGGCCATGCCTTCAGCTGTCAAGGCCCTAAGCTCTGGAATTCTTGCCCTATACCTCTCCCACCTCCTAGAAGATGCTGATTACAACCTACCTCCTTGACCAAGCTTTTGGATAACTGCTTATGTTGCCTGGTGCAAAAAAGTTTTGGTCGCAGAGCACTTGGGAGTGTTTTACTACATTAAAAAAAGAAAATTAGGAAAGCATTCATTTAGCACTTTTCTCAAATGCTTTACAGCCAATGAAGCACTTCTGAAGTGTAGTCACTGTTGTTATGAAACATCTTTAGTTTTTTTGCATACGTACCAGTTGTTACAAGGATTCCCTCGATATCAGGCATCCTCCAGCAAACTCTGTCAGCTAGCTATTATTTTAGTCTAGTCTTGGTCGTCAAATGTCCTCAGAAATGTTTATTTCTCTCTAAAACTTGACAACTTCCCCTTTTTCTTCTGTCACCTTGCTCAAATGGTCAATCATAAATGCTCAAGTTTAGACCAGTTTAGGCTGCGCTAAACTGTGAAGACATCAAAGTCAAACCAGGCCCCGTCATCAAACAACATCCACCCATGTGTTACAAAAAGGTGTCGACAGCAGGAACCTTGGCCAAGGTTTTGCTCCTGCCAGGTTACTTGTGGCCACTTGAAGCAAATCACTGCTTCCCCAAACGAGGATGAGTCAACTGCGGCTCAGTGAGTGGCACTTTCGCCTCTTGAGTCAGAAGGTTGTGGGTTCGAGCCCCACAAAAAAGACAGATTACCTGGTCGTTACCACGTGACTGTTTATGGGAGCTTGCTGTGTGCAAATTGCTCGCTGTGTTTCCCGCACTAAAGCGGTGACGACACTCTGGCTGCACGTCAGTGTGATGGGCCAATGTTGCGAAAGGCGCTATATAAATAAAATACGTTTCCTTGTTTTCAGCTACCTCGGCGCACAGAGGATCGAACCCACAGCTTTTCTAGCTCCGTTTTCCATTAATTAGTTGGGATAAGCACCACGTGAAAAGTTCAATTTATAAACTACACTTAGACTTGACTGGCAGTCAGAAAGTAACTTGCATTCATATACCGCCTGTCATGTAGTTCAAACATTGCTAGGTGCTTCACAGGAACGGAAATCAGACAAAAGTTGTGTCACCGGGGCACATGAGATAGATATTAGGGCGGGTGACTGAAAGCTTGTTCAAAGAGGTAGGTTTTATCAGACTCAGACACCTACAGTGCAGAAGGAGGCCACTCCGCCCATTGTGGCCATGCCAGCGAACAAAGATCTGACTACACTCATCCCATTTTCCAGCACTCGGCCCATAGCCCTGGAGGGAATATCTAAATACTTCTTAAACTCAACCACCCTTTCAGGCAGTGAGTTCCAGACTCCCACCACCCTCTGGGTGAAAAAACTTTCTCAACTCCCCTCTTAGTCTTCTACCTCTTACCTTAAATCTATGCCCTCTGGTTATTGACCCCTCTACTATGGAAAAAGTACCTTCCTATCCACCCTAAATATATCCCACATAATCTTATACACCTCTGTCAGTTCCACCCTCAACCTTGGCTGCTCCAAGGAAAACAACCCCATCCAATCTTTCCTCATAGCCCAGTCTCTCTCCGAGTGCACATATATTCTGTCCCTCAGAATTATTTCTAGTAACTTCCCCACCATCAAGGTTAGACTGACTGGCCTGTAATTTCCTGGTCTATCCCTTCCTCCCTTTTTTAATAATGGGACAACGTTAGCAGTCCTCCAATCCTCTGGCACCTCACCTGTGTGGTCCGAGAGGATTTGGAAGTTACTGCCAGGGCCCCTGATATCTCTTCTCTTGCCTCCCTCCCCTTTATAGAGTGTCTCAAAAAAAAGAGAGGCGCAAAATGGTTTTGGAAGGGAATTCCAGGGCTTAGACAGCTGAAGACTTGGGGAGGGAAGGGGGGGAAATGGCAGTGGTATTGTCACTGGACTAGTATTCCAGAGACCCAGGGTACTGCTCTGGGGACCAGAGATCAAATCCCACCACAGCAGATGGTGGAATTTGATTTCAATAAAAATCTGTAATTAAAAGTTTAATGATGGCCAATAAAACCACTGTCGGTTGTTGTAAAAACCCATCTGGTTCACTAATGTCCGATAGGGAAGGAAATCTGCCGTCCTTACCTGGTCTGGCCTACCAGATACCCTCTGAACAAGGGCAATTAGGGATGGGCGATAAATGTTGGCCAAGCCAGTGAAATGCCCACATCCCATGAATGTTAATATTTAATAAAAACATGGAGCAATGAAAATTGGAGGTAGTTGGGATGGAGGAGGCCAGAATTTGAACATAGGGGTGTTGTAAGTTAAACAGAAAGGCTGCCTCAATACAGAGAGAGAGAGTGAGATGGGTGGAAATGTCAAAAAGTGAGAAGTTGGAACTAAAAACAGAATGCTGGAAATACTCGGCAGGTCAGGAGGCCTCTGGGGAGAGAGGAACAGATTCCCCAGTCCTAATGAAAGGCCGCCAATCGGAAACGTTCACTGTTTCTCTCTTCACCAGATGCTGCCAGGCCTGCTGAGCATTCCCAGCATTTTCTGTTTTTAATTTCACATTTCCAGCATCCGCAGGGTTTGGCTTTTGCAGGAGGCCTGAGCAGCAGCCTCCTGGTAAACATACTTTTTTCTCGATTTACAAGGAAGGAATAATAAACACACTCTTGCTCAATTGGACTCATGCACCAAGTGAAGTGTGGTTTTACAGTGACTGAATAGTTTCAAAGCCCAAAAGGTATCAGGTTTGCAGTTCCAGACTACAATACAGATTTAATCCTAGACTATTTAAAAAAAAATGTATTTAATTACTCACGGCCTGGTGTGAGGGAGGAACATCTGTTCTGCAGATTCATGAGGTTCCGAACCTTCACTGCACCCTAAATCTATGGTCAAATGTAACATAGAAAACTAAACTCTATAGACATCTTTGTGAGGAATGTGAGACCATAAGACATAGGAGCAGAAATTAGGCCATTCGGCCCATCGAGTCTGCCCCGCCATTCAAATCATGGCTGATAAGTTTCTCAACCCCATTCTCCCACCTTCTCCCCGTAACCTTTGATCCCCTTACCAATCAAGAACCCATCTATCTCGGTCTTAAATACACTCAATGACCCGGCCTCCACAGCCTTCTGTGGCAATGAATTCCATAGATTCACCACTCTCTGGCTAAAGAAGGTGATGCATTTTGGAACAAGAGAAAGAGAGAGGCAGTATGGACTTAATGGGACTGTTCTAAAGAGTGTGCAAGAAGAGAGGGACATGGGCATTCATGTGCAAAGATCTTTGAAGGCGGCAGGACATTGAGAGAGTGGTTAGCAAAACATATGGGATCTTGGGCTTCAAATAGAGGCGTTGAGTACAAAAGTAGGTAAGTCATGCTGAACCTTTATAAAGCTCTGGCTAAGCCCCAACTAGAGCACTAGTTTTGGTCACTGCACTTTAGGAAGGATGGATGTGAAGGTCCTTGAGAGGGTTCAGAGGAGATTTACCAGAATTCCTCCAAGGGATGGGGGAATTTAGCACAAGGTTAAGTTGGAGAAGCAGGGGTTGTTCTCTTTGAAGGGACACTTGCTGGAGGAGTACAGGTTTGGACAAGTAGACAAGGAAAAGCTGCTCCCATTAGCTGATGGCACAAGGACTAGGGGGCTCAGGTTTAAGGTTTTGGGCAAGAAATGCAGGGGTGGGAGATGAGAGGAAGAACTCTTTACCCATGACCTGGAACTTGCTGCCTATGAAGATGGTGGAAGCAGTCAATGGTTTCAAAAGGTAAATGGATGGGCACTTGGGGGAAATAACGATGCAGGGCTACAGGGAGAGAACAAGGGAATGGGTTGCTGTACAGATCCAGCATGGACACAATAGGCTGAATAAGTCTCCTTTGATGCTGTAACGATCCTATGACACAATTTCCCACTTCTTGTCCTTGCTATATAGGCCAAATCTGATCCGTGGCCTCTCCCATATGATGGTACGCTTGTGTCCCATTCAAGTGTTTCTGCAGCACAGAATCTAAACAGCTAGAGGAGCCAAGGACCTGGGGTATGGGCAGCTGAAACAGTGATACCAACCCAATAAGTCCATAAGCCAGAATGGAAACTCCTAAAATCAAGAGCTTTAGTACAAAAAATCAAGAGTTGCTATCATTCCGCCACAAACATAAATCAAGAGGTTGCCGGTTGGTTTATACACCTTGTTGGTGGCTACATTAATCCCCAACAGGTCAGAACTCTTTATAAAAATGACATTACTGCCCAGGTCTAGGGAGAGAAATTATGGGTTCCAGTACTTCTCTAGTTTCCGAACACCTTATTCCTTCCTCCATCACCACCGCCCACTTTAACCTGCCCAGCCAACCATGTACGCAATGTTTTTTTTTTGCACTTTCATGATTCACCAATCAATTGGCCAGACAATCACAGAAAAGGTACTAGTAAAACGATAACGCCCATTGTTGGCACCTGGTTACAAATATCGTTCGATATATATGTAGCATGTGTCATTAATATTAAAGGGCAGCAATGATATAATGCAGTGTTAGTTTGTGTGCGCTCTGTAGGTGATCCCACCACGACTATTAAACAAACCAGAGAGGTACAAATTTTACTTTAACAGCATGGTGCAGTATTGTTGTTTTGACAGGAAAATATCCCCTGAGTTATTTATAACACGTTCCAGACAATGACACAGATTTTGGTGTCTGCCTCAGACCTCATTAACATGTTCTACATACTGCACCATATGAACAGAGTGACAGTAAATTCATCTTTGGGGAAAGATCCAATACTTGCAACCCAGATAAACAGCCCAAGATCTTTTCAATTCTTTAGAAGTAGAAAACTACTTCCTTCTGCCTAGGTTCATATTTGCCTTTATAATTATTTCATAGAAGGGTGTAATCGGATTCTATTTTATCAGTAACCTCAGAGCTTAGAAAGATCAAAATGGCTCCTGAGCAACAAAGTGGAATGATTGAACAACACTGGTCATCACGGTCAGTGAGAAGCATTGGAGCCCTCAGGAGTCTCTGCATCACAACTTTAAAGAGACCAGGAGACAGAGCCTGAATGGTCCACAACTGTATGTGTTTTCTTGATTAGCAAGTTTGATTGTTGCTTCGCACTACAATATAACTTCAATATCTATTATGCAGCACAATTTTATCAGGATATTTCAATACCTCAAAAAGCTCACTAAATAAAACTCCAAGATAGAGTGGGATGATTGGTAAATAGACAAAAAGGACAAGATTGAAGTCAATGGAAAAGACTCTTGAGAATCATTCGCGGTGTAAAACAGGTTGATTTACTGTAAGCCCATTTATACACTCCTGTCCTGGAAATTTCACCCGGCAAAGCCTGATCAGTCAACTTTCATTAGAAACAAAATAAACACAACCCCAACCATGATTCCACCCTCTGTTCACAAGATAATTCTGGATAACAAAGGCCATCTAATCCAGATATCATCCATCCCAGAATGAATGTGTTAGGAGGAGTAGGCCATTCAGCCCCTCAAGCTTATTCCATCATTTGATGATGTTGCTCACATTATACCAGTGACTACAACTCAAAAGTATTTAATTGGCTGTAAAACAATCTGGGACATTGTGAAAGGTGCTGTATAAATGTAGGTTTTATCTTTCTTTCACAATGCCTGCATGCAGTAGGCAGAGTGACTGCAACAATGGTGAATTGGAGGCCCAATGCTGATTCTCGAAACTTAATTAATCACAGAGCAATCAACTGAAGTGGCTGCAAAGAAATTACTATTTACAAAACAATTCAACTCTGTAGCTAACCTCCTCCCCACCAAATCCCACTCCAAACCCTGGCTAACCCCCCCAAACCCTCCTGCAAACCCCCACCCCCCCCCACAACCTTCTCCCCAACCACTCTTCCAAGCTCCCTGCAACACCTCCTGCAATCTCCCCCCCTCACCTCCTCCCAAACCCCCATCTAATCTCTTCTGCCCCACCACCCAACCAGCGAGTCCCCCCAAACCTCCACGCCAATCCCCCTCGAATCTGCCCACAACGCCCCCCCCGCCCCAGGTAGCATCCAATCAGTTCTAAAATTACAGGGATTTGACTTGGCCAATCTCAAGCGAGAACACTTAGTTGCCACGGTGTTTCTCACCTTCGGTCAGGGCAGCTTCATGGTTTTCTGGCAGGCTTTTCAGAAAGAAACAGGTCGGAACCAAGGCCCTGCCTGAATGTTAGAGGCAGCACAGCTGACACATGACAAGACTTCTAAAATATCTCAGCCTTGACGGTTTGGGCTTCTTTTTCAGCCGGTCTTTCAGGTCTGCAGCTCTGGCTACACAGTGAGTCCAGCCAGAAACTCCGTTCACAACTCCGATCCTGGCCCCCCCACACCCCCGATCTAGCCCAGGGCCCTGGTGTTTGGCACCGCCTGCAGCCCTCTCTCCCGGACCCTGGGACTGCCCCCTCAGAGCATAATGAAGCCTAATTTCAGGGACCAACGTCCCAATGGCGCCTAAACTCAACACCAAGTCAAGCTTCCAAGGCTTTTTTCAGATAATTATGAGTGGCTAATGACAATGGGCATGGATAAGTGAGGGGCATAATGTCCTCATGTAGGACGCCTTGGGGTGACTGGGATGCCCAGGTGTCAGGTCTGCTTCCACCACTGGCATCTACCCAGCAATGTGTCCAGGTATGTCCGGTACACAAAAAGCAGGACAAATCCAACCCAACCAATTACCGCCCTATCAGTCTACTCGCGAACATCAGAAAAGCGATGGAAGGGGTCAACAGAACTATCATGCTGCACCTTAGCAATAACCTGCTCACGGACGTCCAGTTTGGGTTCCACCAGGGTCACCCTGCTCCTGACCTCATTACAGCCTTGGTTCAAACACAGACAAAAGAGCTGAACTCTCGAGGTGAGGTGAGAGTGACTACCCTTGACATCAAGGCAGCATTTGACTGAGTGTGGCATCAAGGAGCCCTAGCAAAACTGGAGCCAATGGGAATCAGGGGGAAAACTCTCCACTGATTGGAGTCAAACCTAGCACAAAGGAAGATGGTTATGGTTGTTGGAGGTCAGTCATCTCAGTTCCAGGACATCACTGCAGGAGTTCCTCAGAGTAGTGTTCTGGGCCCATCCATCTTCAGCTGCTTCATCAATGACCTTCTTTCCATCATAAGGTCAGAAGTGGGGATGTTCGCTGATGTTTGCACAATGTTCAGCACCATTTGTGACTCCTCAGATACTGAAGCAGTCCATGTCCAAATGCAGCAAGACCTGGACAATATCCGGGTTTGGGCTGACAAATGGCAAGTGTCAGGCAATGATCATCTCCAACAAGAGAGAATTTAACCATCGCCCCTTGATGTTCAATGGCATTACCATTACCTGTGCCCGAGCAGGAGAGAGGGTCTGTTTGGAGATCCCAGACACACAGTCCTGCCATCTGGAACAGATAAGAATCCCCAGGAGGGAGGAGCAGCAACTTGAGGGCCCAGGATTGTTCACCCAGAGTCAGGAGAAACCCTGCCATGTGCCCTTATGAGGCTGGGGAAATGGGCGGGAGTGGAGGGGTTGCATGGGAGTAAGAGAGAGACGGTGTCTCTGAATCCCCCACTATCAACATCCTGGGGGTTACCAATGACCAGAAACTGAACTGGACTAGCCATATAAATATTGATACATGGGAACACCACCACCTAGAAGTTCCCTTCCAAGTCACTCACCATCCTGACTTGGAAATATATCGCCGTTCCTTCACTGTCGCTGGGTCAAGATCCTGGAACTCCCTCCCTAACAGCACTGTGGGTGTACCTACACCACATGGACTGCAGCAGCTCAAGAAGGCAGCTCACCACCACCTTCTCAAGGGGCAATTAGGGGTGGGTAATAAATGCTGGCCCAGCCAGCGACACCCACATCCCATAAAATTAATAAAATAATAGGAGTCTCTCTTCTTCCCTCCGCTCCAGCAGGGACCTCTGAGCAGACATCTCCCCCTCCCACCCTCTGTCTCTCTTACTCCCACGCAACCCCTCCACTCCCACCCATTTCCCTGGCCTCAGAGAAGGGCACGTGGCCGGGTTTCTCCTGACTCTGGCACCCTCAAGTCCCTCCTCCTCCTCCTCCTGGGGATTCCTATCTGCCCCAGATGGCAGGGCTGAGGAGTCTGGGATCTCCAAACAGACCCTCTCTCCTGCTCAGGCACAAACATTGGGTCCAAGGCGCTAACGTCACCCTGCATCTCGTGCACATGCATCAGGAATCTCCAAGGCTTCAAAAGGCAACATGCCTCAACAGGCCCCAACTTGAGTTTCACTGTCTAGGTGCCATGGAGAGTACAACCAATCAAGTGTGCACGTGCAGACGACAATAAAGATCCCACTTTCTAGAGTCCTCTTACGTGGACACAAGGAAAAGGAGGAGTAGGCCATATGGCCTCTCGAGCCTGCTCCGCCATTCAATACGATATGATCTCTGGCTTCTTCTATTCTTTCAAGGGGATGCGGCTGTCGCTGGGCAAGGCCAGCATTTGTTGCCCATCCCTAATTGCCCTTGAACCGAGTGGCTTGCCGGGCCATTTCAGAGGGGCAAAGTTAAGAGTCAACCGCATCGCTGTGGGCCTGGAGTCACATGTAGGCCGGGCCAGACCAGGCCGGGTAAGGGCGGCAGGTTTCCTACCAGTGGACCAGATGGGTTTTTAACAACAATCACCGAGGCCGGTTTTTAATAATCCGGATTTGCGGATCGAATTTACGTCCCCACCAGCTGGCCGCGGTGGGATTTGAACCCGTGCCCCTGCCGCGTTAGCCTGGGCCTCCCGATTACTGGACATTTACCGCCGCACCACGTGGGACTTCCCTGCCCACTTCCCGTATCCCTCCATTCCCTGCGTAATTAAAAAAAAATAAATAAATAAATTCTACCGTGGGGCTGGACGTCTAGCCGCGAGAGCTGGAACGCGTCTGCTGAAGATGCACGGCTGGGTGAGGGAGGTGATGTGCAAAAAGGCAAACGGTTTAAGAGGCAGCAGAAAACTGCTTGCAGGAGGAGCACAGCCCAGACAATAAATTTAAAACAGCAACAGCACAAAGCAATTAGCCGAGGCGCACTTTAAAAGCAGACTGGCTGAGTAACTTCAGGAGTATATACTGTCCAGCTAAGTGTAACACATCAACCCTGCATGAATTCTTCACTACAAAGCATTCTTAAAATGTTCAGGTTGTACATCAGAATTACCTCATGGCCATGAAAGGGCACTAGCAATCTTACATATAACTTGATATGACAGCAGGAGACTGCAGATGGTTTCTGATGCAGACTGATCTTAATAAAGAGGTTTAACTTTGAAGTTACACAGCATATCATCCCAAACTATTACCCGTTTCCAACATCCCACAATTCAATGCCGTACAGCGCAGGTTTTAGCAGGCAATTAAGTTCGCCGGCCTGCGGTTTCTATTGGTGAGCGGTTTAATTAAATTGTAATCAGCTCGGCTTTTGTTAATTAGATGAAAATTGGGAATCCACGGGCAGCCTCATTTTCTGTCGTTGTTTTGCGACCTCTGTGCAATACTTTCGATGCTGTGACAATAATTGGGCCTTGGAAGAATCAATGGCACCAGGAATAACATTATGGTAGACACAGCACAACGGCTGTGCAATTACTCTCTCTCACACACACACACAGACACACAGACAGAGAGACAGAGAGAGACACACGCGCACAGAGAGAGACAGAGAGACACACGCACACAGAGAGACAGAGAGAGACACACACGCACAGACAGAGAAACAGAGAGACACACGCGCACAGACAGGGACAGAGAGACACACGCACACAGACAGAGACAGAGAGAGACACACGCGCACAGACAGAGAGAGAGAGAGAGACACACGCGCACAGAGAGACAGAGAGAGACACACGTGCACAGACAGAGAGACAGAGAGAGACACACGCGCACAGACAGAGAGACAGAGAGAGACACACACGCACAGACAGAGAGACAGAGAGAGACACACACGCACACAGACAGAGAGACAGAGAGAGACACACACAGACAGAGAGACACACAGACAGAGAGACACACAGACAGAGAGACACACAGACAGAGAGACACACGTGCACAGACAGAGAGACACACGTGCACAGACAGAGAGACACACGTGCACAGACAGAGAGACAGAGAGAGACACACGCGCACAGACAGAGAGACAGAGAGAGACACACGCGCACAGACAGAGAGACAGAGAGAGACACACGCGCACAGACAGAGAGACAGAGAGAGACACGCGCACAGAGAGACAGAGAGAGACACATGCGCACAGACAGAGAGACAGAGAGAGACACACACAGACAGAGACAGAGACAGAGAGACACACAGACAGAGAGACACGCATGCACAGACAGAGAGACAGAGAGAGACACACGCGCACAGACAGAGAGACAGAGAGACACACGCGCACAGACAGAGAGACAGAGAGAGACACACGCGCACAGACAGAGAGACAGAGAGACACACGCGCACAGACAGAGAGACAGAGAGAGACACACGCGCACAGACAGAGAGACAGAGAGAGACACACGCACACACAGAGACAGAGAGACACACGCGCACAGACAGAGAGACAGAGAGAGACACGCGCACAGACAGAGACAGAGAGAGACACACGCACACACAGAGACAGAGAGAGACACACGCGCACAGAGACAGAGAGAGACACACGCGCACAGAGACAGAGAGAGACACACGCGCACAGAGACAGAGAGAGACACACGTGCACAGACAGAGAGACAGAGAGAGACACACGCGCACAGAGACAGAGAGAGACACACGCGCACAGACAGAGAGACAGAGAGAGACACACGCACACAGAGAGAGAGAGAGAGAGACACACGCACACAGAGAGACAGAGAGACACACGCGCACAGACAGAGAGACAGAGAGACACACGTGCACAGAGAGACAGAGAGACACACGCGCACAGAGAGACAGAGAGACACACGCGCACAGACAGAGACAGAGAGAGACACAGACAGAGACAGAGAGACACGCGCGCACACCGACAGACAGAGAGACACACACAGAGACAGAGAGAGACACACACACAGACAGAGACAGAGAGAGAGACACACACACAGACAGAGACAGAGAGAGAGACACACACAGACAGAGACAGAGAGACACACACACACACACAGACAGAGACAGAGAGACACACACACACACACAGACAGAGACAGAGAGGGACACACGCGCACAGACAGAGACAGAGAGGGACACACGCGCACAGACAGAGACAGAGAGGGACACACGCGCACAGACAGAGACAGAGAGGGACACACGCGCACAGACAGAGACAGAGAGGGACACAGACAGAGACAGAGAGAGACACAGACAGAGACAGAGAGAGACACAGACAGAGACAGAGAGAGACACATGCACACAGACAGACAGAGACACACACAGACAGAGACAGAGAGAGACACACACACACACAGAGACAGAGAGAGACACAGACACAGAGACAGAGAGAGACACACACAGACAGAGACAGACAGACACACGCGCACAGAGACAGAGAGAGAGACACAGTAATTCCCACCCATTTAATAATCTCACGTTTATTATACTTCAACCTTTCTCCACCCCAACCCCTGCCCCTCATCCCAAACATCCACTGTTTTCAGGCCACCGCAACTAAAGCTTTGCAGGAACCTTTGGGGACTTTGCAGCTGCATTTCTTTTTTTTAAAGAAGGATTTCAATATAAAACGGAAAGGTAATTGCCATCGTAAATTGAGAGTGTGAACCGTGAATGGTCTTTCAGGACGCAGCCAGAAAACTTGCTGACAGGGGTAGACAGAGTAAATTCTGGATTAAACGCTGTCGTGGGCATTTTGCTCTGCTCTGCTGACGCATTTTCTCTCCTTTGTCGAGCGGAGGCACAGAAATCCCTCAGCGCTGACATCTGCACCATTGGGGGGGGTGGGGAGGGGTGTGGAGGGTGGAGAGATGGGAGTAGGCAAGGCAACTGCCAACAGTAGCTTTTGTTCTGCATCACCGAGCGGGCCAAGCAAAGCATGACAGCGTCGCAAACACAACAGCTAAACACAGGCAGCTCGAAACGCCCACAGTGCCCCACAGCTTCCGTACGCACAAGGGCACAAGCAAACAAAAAAAAAATGGAGCGGGGAGGCCATTCAGCCCGTCGAACCTGTTCTGCCATCACGACTGACCTGTATCTTAAATCTGATTCCGTAGCCCTTAGCCGACTCTTGTCCATCTCAGTTTTCAATTGACCTCGACGTACAAGATTTTTTTTTTGGGGTGGGAGAGTTTTTAAGCAACGGCTTTGTGAGAAGGAGTCGTTTCCTGACATCAGCCCCCTGAACGGCCCTGGCTCTCAGGTGTAGGTTCTGCCCCTTGGCGCTGGGGTCCCCAGGAGGACGTTAGTTTCTCTCTAATCAACCCCATCGACTCCTCTAATCGTTTTCAACACTTGAATGGGGATCACCCGTTAATCTTACCCACTCCACAAAATCCGGTGTACGCCAATTTAATAATCAAAACGTTTTTAAATCACAAAAAAATCGGGAGATCCAGCCGGGCACTGGTCAGTTGTTGACGTTCAGGAGACCGGTCACTAAAACAATGAAGTATGTGATCTATTTATATCGAGGTACACGGGGGAATGTATTTTGACAGTAGGTGTTACATCTCACATAATCAGTTCTTGTATAAGGCAAATTGGGAAAGGAAGGTTTACTGAAAGCAATGACTTACAGTGTTACAAGGGCTATATAAATGTAAAATGATCCCAAGATGCCTCACAAGAGGCAATCATGGTACCAAGCTCAACACCAAGCCACAGAAAGGAGGTTTTAGTACAGGTGGACCCAAAACTTGTTCAGGAAAGTAGAGGAGCAGCATCTGAGGAGGAGAGGGAGAGGTGGGCTTGGTTTAGGGGGGGGAAATTCCAGAGCTTAGGGTTGAGGCTTTTGTTAAGACATTGCTGCCAATGGTGAAGTGAAGAATATTGTGGATACTCAAGGGATGGGTGTTGGTGCTGGTAATCCTTCTACTGATATGTGGCTGCGGTAAGGAGTTACTCCACACTTTAGTCTTTAATCCCCTTTCCCCACCCTAGCTGTGCGTTGGTGGTGGGGGAGTGAACGTTTTAAATCGGTGGATGGGATGCCGATCCAGGGGGTGTCATTTTGACCTGGATGGTGTCGAGCTTCTCGAGTCCGGTCGGAGCTGCGCCTCGGAGCTGTGAGGGAGAGTCAGACAGACCCGAGAGGTGAGCTCTGTTTCCCTCTCCACAGATACTGCCAGAAACGCTGGGTTTTTCCAGCATTTGATTTCAGGTTTCCAGCAATCTGCAGTATTTCGCTACCTTCTAGCTTGGAAAAAAAAACTGTCGAGCACCTGATATATGGAGCCTGTTTCAAGACTGTGCGCGTCACTATCCGGGGTTAATGCTGCACTCCGGCCTCTGCAGCACCCACCTGTTTGTGGAAGGCCCTCAAGCGTACCTGTGGACACCGCGTGCTCCCTCTCCGGGCACACGAAGGCGCTGACGTAACCGTGGGAAGAGAAGCAGGCAGTCGGGTCAGCCGCCCGCCGCCTTGCCCTGCCTCTAAGGGCCACCTCGGCCAAGCCCAGGAGCAGGCCCCGAGCTCCTCCGGTCAATTCTCGGCTCAAGCGTATCCGCTCCGAGGACAGCCACCCCCCGAAACCAAATTACAACAAAGCGAGATATAGAAACTATTAAAGCTCAGAGAGAGGGAGAGAGAGTCCTTAAACAGCGCTGTCGCCGTCAGCTTCCAAACATCTGACAACTGAGTGTAAACGGCCCATCAAAGCTAGGTATGCTCGCCCGATCATTGAGTTCAGGCAGTTATAAGTAGCACATTTTGCGACACGTTTAAGTACCCGTCCCACTAGGAGATGGTTGAATTTAAACAATTCCTTGCAGTGTTGATGTGTTCCATGTCTAATCTCCTCCCGCCTTAAGGCACTACTTCCAATAAATGGCATCGTTAACAAGTGTTAAGCTGTGTGAAGGAAGAATGAAAAGCTAAAAGCCCTTCAGTAGAGACTATTTACATCTCCTTTGTCGGGATCTGGGGGAAACTAAAGGGTTGTAAACTACAGGTTTAACACAATCAAATGTGTCCTGTGAAGATCACTTCAAAAGGGCCATTTACAATCTAATGGCACCATCGATACTGGGCAGCGAGAGGGGAAAAAAAAGCCTCCAAAAGCAAAAGGTTTAAGAACATCAGGAGCAGGAGCAGGCCATTCAGCCCCTCAAGGCTATCCCACCTTTCAATAAGATCGAGGATCTTCCCCCTCAACTCCACTTTCCCAACCACTCCCCATATCCTTACAGCTCAGAAATCCTAGTCTTGGATATGCTCATAAAGCAGGCGTTCAACAGCATTCCAGACTAGAAAATTCCAAAATAAAAGCAAAATACCGCGGATGCCGGAAACCTGAAATAAAGTACAGAAAATGCTGGAAAAACTCAGATGGTCTGGCAGCACTTGTGGAGAGAGAAACAGAGTTCACGTTTTGAGTCTGTATCACTCTCTGTCTCAGCTCTGGAGTGTAGCTCCAACAGAGCTCAAGAAGCTCGACACCATCCAACACCTGATTGGCGTCCCATTCATCAATTTAGACATTCACTCCCCTACCACCGATACACAGTAGCAGCAGTGTGTGTACCATCTACAAGACGCACAGCAGCAACTCCCCAAGGCTCCCTCAACAGCACCTTCCAAACCCACGACCACTACCATCTAGAAGGACAAGGGCACCAGATAGATGGGAACACCGCCACCTGCAAGATCCCCTCCAAACGACTCACCACCCTGACTTGGAAATATATCGGCCGTTCCTTCACTGCCGCTGGGTCAAAATCCTAGAACTCCCTCCCTAACAGCGCTGTGGGTGTACCTACACCACATGGACTGCAGCGGTTCAAGAAGGCAGCTCACCACCACCTTCTCAAGGGGCAATTAGGGATGGGCTATAAATGCTGGCCCAGCCAACGCAGCCCACATCCCGTGAATGACTGAAAAAAAATGAAGTGCGCACACACACACACACACACACACACCAATCTATTTGGATGATGGGAAGGCTTTGTGAAAACCAACAGCAGGTTTAATGAAACATCTGTAACTCAAGATGAGTTAGTGCCATCTGACTGAACCTTTTCTCACAAGGAGCTTAAGCCCAAAATCTTCGGGAGAGATTACACATTAGACAACCAGCAAGAACTGCTTTCAAATTCTTCCCTGGCGAGAGAGTGGTATATTTACCAAGCAGTCAGCCACAATTCCATTTCCCCAGCATTTCGGTCTGAACAGGCAATTGAGCTGTGCATTTACATGAAAAAAAAAATGGACAAACCTTTCACATTCTATTGCACTGCCAAGTCAAACGGAACATAACACCATTTACAGATGATAAGCTCCTTAATTCGCAAGGCCGCAGAGCTCAATAGTTCACATTACTATATATTAGCAGTTTTACAAGTTTACTCAACAGTAATCAGTCCCATCAAGTCATTCTTCCAGCCTGGCACTGCAAAGTCTCCTCAAGTGACCCATGACTCCTGCCCCAACAGACCTGAACTAATCCGTGGTCTCTTAGCGGCCATCCCAGCATAGGCTTCAGCTCCCAAAGGGCACCATACACAAATACCTAGAGCTTT
Source organism: Cetorhinus maximus (assembly GCF_964194155.1). Taxonomy (NCBI): domain Eukaryota; kingdom Metazoa; phylum Chordata; class Chondrichthyes; order Lamniformes; family Cetorhinidae; genus Cetorhinus; species Cetorhinus maximus. The sequence goes on along the minus strand of NC_135882.1, from coordinate 172,896,609 downwards.
AAATTTTCCAAAGATGCTGCCGTGTCCTGACTGCTGATACTCAAAAAAAAACACAAATTCCAATGAATAGCCAGCAATGGAAAACATATCAACTTGCAGCTTGTGTGTGCTGGTTTGGTGTCTCAGGAACAACATAAAGTAAGGTCAAAACAATGAACAACAAAAACAGGTGAAGGAATGCTGGGGACAAAGAGAGAGACAGCCCAAAAACAAAAAAAGGGTTTGGAATCAGGGAGGGGAAGGTGGTAACAACAACAACAAGCAATTATATTGTGCCTTTAATGCCCCAAGGCACTCTTTAACACAAGTGAAAGCCCACACCACAGTTATGGCTTTACGTCCTGGTCTCTGCAGAATTAAGTTTTCCCAGGAACCCATCCAGCTTCCAACAGGTTGGCTTCTCCCTGTTGTAACTTCGAGCGACCATCTGAAAAAAGGCCCTTTGCTCAGTTTTCGGAGAACTCCTGTACTGAACACCAGGGGTAAGACCCACTCTGGCAACACCTTTCCTACCGCTTGGTCACAGATCTCCCCGATTGCCACAGGATGCATCGCCTTGACCAGAGAGCATTGTGTCCCAGCAGCGGTGAGAACTCGCAGCATCCCCTCTCTGTGGACTGTGCCAGCTGCAGTCATTTGCCTCTTGAGGCCCCTCACTCTCTTTTCTCTGCCCAAACTCGAAGACTGAACAATTATCCACTTGCCTTTTTGTTTTCAGGCTGTGAACATTTTACGCTCTGCTCCCAAGTCTCAACCTTGGCCTCCCTGTTGCCATAGTAACCAAGCCTCCTCCTTCAGGTGCCATGGCCCTTAAGAGGGTCTGGGTGACCATGGACTTCCATTGGATTGCCCCACGAATATGCTCAGCAAAAGTACTGCAGCGGCCCTCTGCAGTATGGCTGACCAGGAGCCTCTCCCGCTCTTGGCCCCTGTCGTCAGGCACATTGGAAGGTCTTATAGACTGACAATCAAGGTGTTTGGCCACTCAACGAACGCATCTTCCGTGGCCATCAAGTCCTAAAAGTGGGATTTGAACCCAGAGCTTCCGGCCCAGAGTAGGGACTGCGCCACAAGACATCCGTGTAACCGGGGGAAAAAAAAGGCTGCGTGGTTTGCCGGGCAGAACTCCACGACCCACTTCACTCCTCCATTTACCCTTAAAAGAGACGGTTTAAAAGATGATCATATAAAATCTCACGTGTCAAGTTTCCCTGCCACCTGATTTAACAGCAGGTGGGCGACTTAATGTATCCACAGCCACAGCATTTGTAGAAGCCAAAATAAACTGTGTTTCCACAGACGTTTAGCTCCTTTGCTAAGAAAGAGTTTCAACTCTTCAAATAATGATTTAATTAAAAAAAGAACAAAGTTTTAAAAAAAAATATTTCCGATGTAATTGGATGAACTAGCCCAGGTTACGTCTTCACCACCTTCCGAAAGTAATGTAAAAACACTCGTACATCCTCGAGAGTTTGAAACCTTAAAGCATCTAATTGTCCATTTGTAGTGGTGAATGAAGTTGGGAAAATTCCTCTTCCCTTTTCTTTTAAAAAAAATGTTGGCGTTGCTTCTTCCACTAATTAATGACCGTGGCAGCAAAACTGGACCTTTCAACTCTGCGCTCTTCAGCTATTCTGTTAGAGGCCCTGTTAGTTATGGAGATAACCCTAGGGTGCATTAGTGACGGCATTTCAGGTCTCAAGCATCTGTTAAAGAAATCACTGCGAACTCCAGGAAAGCAGAAGACAGAGCTCACCACCTGCATCGACTCCCCAAACTCGGTTAGAGCTTCACGGTCAAATCATAGAACCGATGCAGGGCAGGAGGGAGGCCATTCAGCCCATTGAAACTGTGCTGGCCGTTTGAAAGATCTATCCAATTACTCTCACCACCCCGCCCCTGCTCTTATCCCAGAGCCCTGCATACATTTCCCTTTTAAACTATTAACCCGATTCTCTTTTCACTGCCTGCTGTGGTCAAAGCAAGCACTGGCCATGACAGTTCTGTGCCTTTGGCACCCTCGGTTAATAGAAAAACGTCAAAAGGTATAAAATCGTTCTCTGCAAACCAGCACCTTTTACATCTAGCACAATATCGCTTAAATATAGAAACTGACTGACTGGGCAGGAGGCCATTTAGCTGCTCCTGGCCAATGCTGCCTTACATTTGCAAATCAGAAATAAAAGTTTACGAGTACAAAGTTATTCTGACTCTTATTTGGGACCGGGGTAGGGGAGGGAAGCAGGAAATGAATGGAGGTGGTGAAAATAAAAATAAAAAATAATCGTTTCTATTTTGTACATTTTCTTTATTCTTTCATGGGATGAGAGCGCATTTAATACCCATCCCTAATTACAGACTTTCCAACACAAGACTACCTGACAAAGAGTAACCCTGAACCCTGGCTCTGTACTTACTCACATGTGCTGGGGAGACTGGCACCAGGTATATCAACAGCTAATATAATCACCTCGCCCAGGTAGCTATCCTACCCAGTGTCTTCTGGCTGCAGGACATCCCAGTTGAACCACATCACATCAAGGAGGTCAGTTAACCTAGGCTTCAATTACGAGGAACAATTACACACTGACCTTTCAGGGGTGATTTTAAGGAATACTTCTACACACAAAGAGCAGTAGATGTTTGGAGCTCTCTTCCACCAATGGCAGCTGAGCTAGATCAATTTGTCAATTTTAAATTCGAGATGGAGCCAATACTGGCTGCCAAGAGTCAAACAGCATGCTCCTTCTGTTTTTCAGAATGGCAGAACAGGCTCAAGGGGCTGAATGGCCTCCTCCTATTCCTGTGTTCCATTTGCAAATGGGGTTGAGAAACTTCTCAGCCATGATTGAAAGGCGGAGCAGACTTGATGGGCCGAATGGCCCAATTTCTGCTCCTATGTCTTACGGCATTGTGGTGAATTGAGGTGGAGCCCAGTCAAACTTTACACTTTCTAACACCAGCCAGGAAGTCAATTGCTGGACCTTCACTGACAAAGTACCAAATCCAGCACCTGGACCATGAGATCACCCAATCTCTCTAGCATCTTTCGCCACCTCAGGATGCCCCAAGATATTTTTTTTTTAAAAAGAGAGACACTTATAATTTTATTCATTTATGGGATGTGGGTGTCGCTGGGCTGGGCCCAGCATTTACTGCCCATCCCTAATTGCCCTCGAGAAGTTGGTGATGAGCTGCCTTCTTGAACCCCTGTGGTCATGGGGGGAATCTAGAACTTCACAGCCAACGAAATACTTTGTGTTTACTGTTGTAGTGTAGGGAACACCGCAGTCAATTTGCGCACAGCAAGCTCCCACAAACAATAGTGTGACGACGGCCAGGTAATCCTGTTTTCGGGGCATTGGTTTTAAGAATAAATATCGACAGGGACACCAGGAAGAATTCCCCTGCTCTTCTCTAAGGTAGGTCCACGTGAGAGAGCAGATGAGACCTTAATTTTGCAGCATTTCCTCAGCACCGCCATGGGAGAGTGAGCTAAGGTTTTCCACTCACGGATATGAACTCACAACTTTCACGATCCCCAGGGGCCCGAGTGCTGCGAACTGGGCTACGGCTGACATCCTTCGTCTATGATTCAACACTGGACCATACAGACAAAGAGTTCAATTACTTATTAATCCACAGCACAAATCCGAACACCCAGTACTTTGCCAGAAAAAAGACTGGACGGTCAAAACAGGTTACTGAACGATTGCAAATGAAAGGTGGAGCTGACTCGAGGGGCCAAATGGCCTACTTGTCCTTTCCACATTCTTAATCAAGTTGGCGTTTACAACCATCAAATATAGACTAATAAACACTCTACCGCTGGATACTTTCCCGACTAGATTAGCTTTTACAGCTCAATGCAGGTGTGTCAATGTTCAGTTTTCCAAATCTAGAGCTATCTTACGAGGAAAGGTTGGGCCTGTACTCACTGGAGCTTAGAAGAACGAGAGGTGATCTTATTGAAACCCGATAAAGGTTCCGAGGAGGCTTGACAAGGTAGGTGCTGAGAGGGTGTTTCCCCTCGTAGGGGAATCTAGAGCTGGGGGCACAATTTTTAAAAATGAAAAAGGGGTCTCCCATTTAAGATGGGGATGAGGAGGAATTTCTTCTCTCAGAGGGTCATCAGGGCTTGGAATTTTCTTCCCCAGAGAGCAGTGGATCATTGAATATATTCAAGGAAAAGATAGACCAAAGCGGAGTCAAGGGTTATGAGTGAGGTGGGCAGGGAAGTGGAGGTGAACCAACAATCAGGTCAGCCATGATCTTACTGAATGACAGGGCAGGCTCAAGGGGCCAAATGGCCTACTCTTGCTCCTAACTCCCATGCATTTACCAGCAGTTAAATCTATGTTTTGCCGCAATATGGAATTTGATAGCTGGCTTTTCCAGTCAAGTATCTGCAGCATCTGGTGCGGCACAGATACAAAATTAAAAACAGGACACTGCCGGGAATCTGAAATAATAAAACAGAAAATGCTGGAAACACTTCAAGTCAGGTACAGACTGGATGGAACCAATTCACGGTGCGCGCGAGAGGTTAGTTGTTCTCAACCAAGATGACCTAATAGTGTCACGGCTTAACTAATTCAACTTCGATAACCATAGTCTTCCAATTCATCAAATTTCTATCCCCCCCTCAAACCACCACCGAACAGCTTCCTAACAGCACAGTGGGTGTACCTACACCACATGGGCTGCAGCGGTTCAAGGCAGCGGCTCATCACCACCACCTTCTCATGGGGCAATTAGGGATGGGCAATAAATGCTGGCCTAGCCAGTGATGCTCACACCCGGTCAAAGGATTTTAACAAAAAATTAGTAAAAAAAAACGCCCCCAAGCTCTACATCGGGAAGAAATAAAATGTCACTCAAATCACGAGGTATCAAAACAGAAAGAGCTGGAAACGCTCAGCCAGCCGGTCCGGTAGAACTAAGAGAAAAAGAGTTAACGTTTCAGGCCTGTGGCTTTTCACAGGACTCGGAGCCCAGCTGGAGGGCGGCGTCATCTCTGGGAAAAGATATTTAACTCATCTTCCCTCAACTGTGGGTATTAAAAAGGTCCCATGGGCGTTTTTTTTCCCCAAAGCAGAGCTAAGGTGTCCTGGTCAAAAAGTTATCCCTCAACCAAAAAAAAATTAATTTGTCGTTACCTCCAACATTACAGTAGCGATGACACTCTACAGCCAATGAAGGATTTTTGTGAAGAACATCCTTAGGTAAATGGAGCTATATATATATTTTTTTTAAATCAAAAGCTTTATTTCATTTGCTGTCCATGTGTCCTTACTGGGCATCTCTCGGAAGGACAAAAATCGCAAATGCGACAAGTCCTCTCTCAAAGGCAAACCTCCCAAGTACGTTGGCACTCATCGAGCAGAGGTCCCCTTGTTGGCTCGAGCGTCTTCCATCCTAAGAATATTCTCTATGGCGAGGTAGCCGGGGCCAGGAGGCCAGCGCGAGGGCAGAGGCTCTGCTTACAAGCCTGACATGAAGGCCCTAAGCACCGATACATGGGGCCTGGGACCTAACACGAGCTAACAAAGAAGTAAAATGACACATTCTACGGGCTGGTGTGTTGTGCGCCACCCGCTGTGACCATCCATGGCTACAGCAGCTGGTCAACAGGCGCCAACACAAAAATAAAACCACCACCCACAGCGACGCCCGATAACCACTTTGTGGGCAGCGCTTGTGGCAGAACCTGCCTCTCACCAAATTGGCCTCCCCGGTCATCAGCAAAAACGTGAAGCTAACCCACTCCCAACGGATTGATTTGCTGCACGATCATCATCTTGCACAGATGGGGGAATGTCCTCCCTCTGGGCAAATTGATTGTATTTCAGACGATGCAAAAAGCACTAGGTTGGCTGTAATAAGGGCTTTGCAATGTCCTGATGTGGTGAAAGGAGCTATAGAAATGCAAGGCTCTCTTTTTTTCCCTTTATTCATTTACAGGATGTGGGCGTCGCTGGCTGGGCCAGCATTTATTGCCCATCCCTAACTGCCCCTTGAGAAGGTGGTGGTGAGCTGCCTTCTTGAACCGCTGCAGTCCATGTGGTGTAGGTACACCCACAGTGCTGTTAGGGAGGGAGTTCCAGGGTTTTGACCCAGCGACAGTGAAGGAACGGCCGATATATTTCCAAGTCAGGGTGGTGAGTGACTTGGAGGGGAACTTCCAGGTGGTGGTGTTCCCATCTATCTGCTGCCCTTGTCCTTCTAGATGGTAGCAGTCGTAGGTTTGGAAGGTGCTGTTGAAGGAGCCTTGGAGAGTTGCAGATGGTACACACACTGCTGCTACTGTGCATTGGTGGCGGAGGGAGTGAATGTTTAAGGTGGTGGATGGGGTACCAAATCAAGCGGGACACTGTCCTGGACGGTGTCAAGCCTCGAGTGTTGTTGGAGCTGCACTCATCCAGGCAAGTGGGGAATATTCCATCACACTCTAGACTTGTGCCTCATAGATGGTGGTCAGGCTTTGGGGGGTCAGGAGGTGAGTTACTCGCCGCAGGATTCCCAGCCTCTGGTGGAGGTTCTTGCCCTTTGATGGGTTTCAATGATTGTTATCTCCGGAGGTGCACAGTGCATCCTGAAGTTGGGGTCAGACTTAGAGGAATAAGGACAGTGTTGTCAATAATGTGTGTGCGCACACGTGTGCGTACTTGCGCACAAGGGTGTGACCTTTGACCTGGAAGCTGTAACCGTAAGGAAAATCCCCATATCTCTTGATCCCACCAAGAGTTCAAAAATCTGCCAATCTCAGGTCTTGAATATATTCAAAAGATGGAGCAGCCACAACCCCCTGGGGTAGAGAATCCCAAACATTCACAACCCTTTGAGCGAAGTAACTTCTCCTCATCCCAGTCCTAAACGAGTGGCCCCCTTATCCAGAGACTGTGCCTCCAAGTTTTAGGCTCCACGGCCAAGGGAAACAATCTCTTGCATCTACCCTATCAAACCCCCACAGGATCTTGTATGTTTCAATGAGATCGCCTCTCATTCTTCTAAGCTCCAGAGTTTATAGGCCCAATTTACGCAGTCTCTCATCATAGGGCAGCCCCTTCATCCCAGGGATCGATCCAATGACCCTTCACTGTACCGCCTCCACTGCAAGTATATCCTTCCTCAAATGTGATTAATCTTGTTGGTAATTTCTTCATTTGGGGGTCGTTCAATAAAATGTATTATTTTGGTTTATAATTTCCCCCACCTAGTACACTGAAGGGCAAAACGCACACTGAGGAAGGTCAAACACATTTTCATTTGGGAAAACAGCACCATAACAATTCAGTACCAAGATGTTGCTTTGCAATTTACAATTCAGCATCCCGATCCACAATTTATAGAAAAACAAGAGATCTCTGGGTCCTCAAAGCAGTTCAAGATAAACAGCCAAGTGGGTTCCAAACGAGTCTAAATAACTGTGGGCTGCTAAAAATGGGCCAGTAAATCTTTAAGGACATAAGAAATAGGAGTAGACCATTCGGCCCCTCGAGCCTGCTCCGCCATTCAATAAGGTCATGGCTGATCACCCTGTGTTTCGATTTCCACATTCCCATCTAACCCTGATTGATTCCCTTGCCTAACCAGATTCTAAGGCTATCTACCTCTGCCTTAAAAATATTCAGTGACCCCGCCTCCACCACCTTCTGAGGCAGAGAGTTCCAAAGTAGCACAACCCTCTGAGAGAAACAAATTCTCCTCATCTCTGTCCTAAAAGGGTGACCCCTAATTTTAAAACAGTGCCCCCTAGTTCTGGACTCACCCACAAGGGGAAACATCCTTTCCACGTCCACCTTGTTAAGGCCGTTCAGGATCTTGTATACTTCAATCAAATCACCCCTCACTCTTCTAACCTCCAGTGGAAACAAGCCCAATCTGTCCAACCTTTCCTCATAAGACAACCCACTTATTCCAGGTATTAATCTAGTAAACCTCCTCTGAACGGCCTCCAACGCATTTACATCCTTCCTTAAATAAGGGGAGACCAAAACTGCACACAGTATTCGAGGTGCGGTCTCACCAATGCCCTGTATAACTGAAGTATAACATCCTTACTTTTATGTTCAATCCCTCTGGTAATAAAGGATCGCATTCCATTAACCTTCTTAATTACTTGCTGTACCTGCATACTAACTTTTAAGTTAACTTTTAAGTTTTGAACACTAATTATTCAAGGATCGACAGGCGGCACCATCCCATACATAAGCTGCTGCTTCTTAAATCAGATGAAGCTTGGTCCACCACTTCAAGCTCATACACAAATCGCATCCATCCAGTCCCCCCTTGCATTTCCTCTCCTCCTGAAAGGACTGGGCTGCTTGCAGGTGATTTTGCTTTTTAATTCTTTCCTGGGATATGGGGCATCGCTGGTAAGGCCAGCATTTGCTGCCCATTCCTAATTGCCTTTGAACTGAGTGGCTTGCTAGGCCATTTCAAGAGGTTAAAGGTCAGCCACACTGCTGCGGGTCTGGAGTCACACGTAGGCCAGACCAGATAAGGACGGCAGATTTCCTTCCCTGAAAGGGGATTAGTGAACGAGGTAGGTTTTTTAAAGACAATCAACAGTGTTTTTCTTAATTCATTCATTCATTCATGAGATGCAGGCAGGCATCACTGGCTGGGCCAGCATTTATTGCCCATTCATGGTCACTATTACTAAGACAATAAGATCAATTCCAGATTTTATTCATTGAATTCAAATTCCACCAGCTGCCATGGTGGGATTTGAACCCATGCCCCCAGAGCATTAAGCCTGGATCTCTGCAGTACTGGTCCAATATACCACCATCTCCTACAGGAAGTCCACGAGCACAAAAACATCCCCTGGGACCTCCCCTCATGTGGTCATTTAAATCAGGTGTTAAGCCTTAATACCACTGGCACAGAAACATCAAATCGTACAGCACAGAAAAAGGCCCTTCAGCCCATCGTAGTTGTGCCAGCTCTTTAAAAAAAAGAGCTATCCAATTAGGACCACCTCCCTTGCAAATTTCAGGTGTTTTCAAGTAATATATTTGTCTCTGTCAGTAACGCAAACACGAGGGGAAGGTTCCAATTAAGGGAGGAAAAAGGGAGTGACATTCAGTAGCTGTGCAAGTAATGAAAGTTGGCTTGGTTAAGAAAAAAAGTCGACCGAGCAAATGCCTTGCAGCTGCAACTGGAGAGGGTTTTTTTTTTGCTAAACATTTCTGTAAATTAAAGCTTTACTGTGATAACAAAAAGCTGGGAGGAAGAAGCAGCAGATTGCCAGATCGACACTGATTTAATCGAAATAAAACGAGATTACAGGAAGGCGGACGGGAAGGTTGACACATGACTATGACAACTTGCATTTATATAGCACCTTTAACGTAGTCAAGTGCCACCCCCCCCCCCCCCCCCACCCCCCCACCCACCCACCAAGGTCTTTCCGAGGAGCATCGATCAAACATAAAGTTTTGACACTTGAGCCAAACAAGGAGCATCTGAGGCAGCTGTCCGCAAGCTTGGCCAAAAGAGAGAAATTTTAAGGAATCACGGAAATCAAAAAAGTACAGCATAGGTGGCCATTCGGCCCATTGAAGCCATCTGTGCCAGTTCTTTGAAAAGAGCAATCCAGTGCTTCCTGAAATGCAGTGCCCCCCCCACCCCAAACAAGAGGGGGAATTCCAGAGTTTAGATCCTAGGCAACTGGACAGCGGGGAATGTGCAAGAGGCAGAAGAGGAGATAGGCAGGTCTGAGGACTGTAGGGATGGAGGAGGTTACAGAGATAAGGAGGAGCCAGGGATGGGGTTTGATAACAAGTAAGAAAGCCAAAAAAAAACGCGTAATCAGGCTAGGAGGCAATATAAGTTCAGCGAGCACAGGGGAGATTGGTCCATTGAGCCTGTGTCAGCACTTCTGAGAGAGCTACCCAATTAATCCCACTCCCTCCCCATAGCCCTGCAGATTTGGACCCTTTTGAGTATTTATCCAATTCCCTTTGGAAAATTACCGTTGAACCTGCTTCCGCCACGCTTTTGGGTGCCTGCCCTACTATCTGCCTACGTGGCCATGTCAAACTTTGTCTGGTGACGCTCCTGTGGAGCCCATCGGGATGCCTGACCATGTTAAAAACACCGAGGTAAATGCAATTTGTTGTTGTTGTTCCTCCCCAGGGGAGGACAGAAACCCTGGCGGGAAAAAGGAAAAAAAATCCAGTGAGAATTTTCCCAACTCACCAATCTCTCCCAGTAAACCGACCAGTTGCAGCAATAGCATTTGCTTCATCAGTCGACCAGATACAAGTGGTATAGTACAATGGTACAAGTGGACTGTCGATTCCAATGCAGGAAAGGCGGACATTCACCCACAAGAGGCTCACAAAGAGCTCCTCCTTGTACCATGACCTAAGAGGGTGTTGATGACCATGGGCTTCCATTGGATTGGTCCATGAAAATGTTTGGCGAAGTGCTGCAGTGGTTTTGTCATTGCCTCCTGACCAGGAAGCTCTCCCACTCTTACTGCCGGCCACCAGGCGTATCGGAGGGATTTACAGGCTGACAATCAACCCACATGGCCACAAAATGAATGCACCATCAAGTCCTGCAGCGGGACTTGAACCTGGAGTTCCTGGAGACGATGTAGGGACACTACCCACTGCACCACAAGACCACCCTCCGCAAAGAGCACAGCCAGAAAAAAGCATTTGTCCAAATTTTGTATGTTCCCCCACCCACCCACCCCCCACGCCCTTAATCCACCCCCCCACAACCCTCATATCCTTAACCCAACCCATAATTCTAAACAGAAAACACTGTTGAGCAGTGTTAAAGGCTCATTTTCCAACCTTACTTCAATGGTCTCATGCCCAATGACTGGGGAAGTTGAGGGTGAACAGACTGGGGGCTCCCTTCTCTTGAGGGGACTGTAGAGACCCTCAGGTTATGAAAGAGTTTAACTGGGGGAGACATGGAGGCGATGTTTCCAATTGTGGGGGAAGACCAAAATAGCGGCCAACAAGAAAGATAGATCCCCAACAGGAAATTCAAGAGAAGCTTTATCACCACAAGTAGTGAGAATGTGAAAGTGAAACAGATGCAGGGATAAGAATAATATCTGTTCCTGTAGTTGCCCATTGCTTTCTCCATGACAACGCCTTGGTCAGAGTTGACTTGCCAACTAATCATCACCCCTTTTTTTCCAGTAGTATAAATTGTTGCCATCCTTTTGAAATTTGGCATTGTGCTTTTCCCGATGAGTACAAGACAAAAGGCTTCAGCAACAGGTCTCTCTTTCCAACAATAATATTTGTACTGAGTTTGGAAAATCCCTTATGCAACCTACCTAATTTCAAAACTGGCCATGCCCACCACGCCCAGAGCCCATCAGGGGAATCTCAAGAAGTTGGGACAAAATTCAGCCCAGTAAGACAGACGCAGGATGGAAAGGTACTACACAGCCCCATCCCTGTCGTGGTTCAGGTCCTCTATGAAGTACTTAAACCATGAAATTGATATATAAATATTAATTCAATTTTACCCTGCTTTCAATCTCCTGTCCACCACCACCACCTTGTTACTGGCAAACTACTTCTATTTTTGTCACTACATAATTGTTAAGATGTTTTTAAACCTGATTATTTATTTTAATATATGAATTTTTCGATGCTAGTTATACTGCAATTCAGCCTTTGAATACGATACCATCTAGAAGGATATGTTAATGGGGTATGAAGTAGTAGGGTTGGAAGGAGGCTCATGTGGAGCATAAATACTAGCACGGACTAGTGGGGCTGAATGGCCTGGTCCTGTGCTGTAAATCGGCTCGCAAGTAAGTGATGTTTATAACGTGAAGGTTCCAAATACTTTATTTAGGAATTATAACATGAAAATGAAGCTGTTGGTTGTCCACGTGAGCAGACATCCTATTCCCTTCCATGCTCTGGCCTCCATGTTCCTCTTTCTTTTTAAATATAAAAAAAATCAACCACTTACCTGACACATTCCTAACGTGGACACGGCCTCTGCCTTAATCACTAACCGCTGCACTGCATCAAACTGCTTCACCAGTCTCTTTTCAAGGAGGTTTTTTCCCCCCCCCACATTTATGGCTTGGGATGCAGAGAACAGAGCGTTTTTCAGAGGGCAGGGCATTAGGAGGAATACTAAGGTTCGGGGCTGAGAGCGGGAGTCCACAAAGGGGCCAGACAAAGCGTGCGAGCAAAACTATAGCAGATGGGAGTTCAATCTGGGCAAGGGCGAGGTCATCCGCTTCTGATACAAGAAAAGACAAATTGGAATACTTTCTTAATAGCGAGAGAGAAAGGCTCGGAACAGCAGAGGAGTAAAAAAAGGATCTAGGTGTCCTTGTACACAAATCACAAAGCCAGTGTTCAGGCGCAAAAAATGTAATCAAAGAGGTTAATGGAATGCCAGGCTTTATCTTGAGGGGGATGAAATACAAAAGCACCAAAAAGCTTTTGAATTCAGGCACCAAAAATCTCAGGGGAGATATTTCGGCCATAGAGGGGGGGTGCTGCACAGACCCAGAAACAAAAAGGGACTTACGTTGCTATAGCACCTTTCACAACCTCGGAATGCAACAGAGGTTTACAGCCAATGAAGGTCTTTTTTTTTTAAAAAGGGGCAGCCACTGTTGTAAAATGCAAGCAGCCAATTTGCACACAAGATCCCACAGCAAGAAACGAGAGGCTAACCACGTTGGTCGAGGGGTAGATATTGGCCGGGACACCGGGGAGAATGCCCCATGCACGTCTTTTCGCTGCAGCCACAGGATCTTTTACATCCACCCAGACATTCCACTCGCTAGATCGTATCATCTAGCAGGTGCTAGAAAGTTCTGGTACAGTTATTTGCACCTCCTCTGGACCCACAACTATCCTTTGTTTCTCGTTGCATTACCTTCTCCTTTTTGCCTTGCGCCCTCATTCCCCCTTCTGCTATTTAATCTCTCCTGCCACCAGCCCTTTCACAGGTCTTCCTTTTTTATTAATTACCCTCCTTACCTGCCCACTTACCTTTCCCTGGCTTTGATCGTTATTCATAATTTTTTTTTTAAATCAGTTTATATCAGAACTGGGAGCTGTCATTGACCTGAAACGTTAACTTGCTTCTCTCTCTCTCTCTCTCTCTCTCTCTCCACAGATGCGGCCAGGCTTGCTGAGTGTTTCCAGCACTGTGCGCGTTTCGGGCCATGTTACATTTCCGACGTGGTGTTAAAAGGAGCTTGCTCACATCCACGTTCAAAACATACCAACCTCAGAAGTGCTGCAGATTTTAATTTTTTTAAAATTTCCTATTCATGGGATACAAGTGACGCTGGCAATGGCAGCATTTGTTACCCATCCCTAATTGCCCAGGAGGCAGTGGTGGTGATGGAACCACCTAAAGGGCTGCTGTCCACGTGGTAGGGATACAACGGAGTGGCTTGCCGGGCAAGTTAAGAGTCAGTCAGCCACGTTGCTGTGGGCCCCAGAGTCTCTCAAATCTCAGGCCCAGGTGAGGATAGAAGATTTCTTTCCCTCAGAAAGGGGCCATAATGAAAGCTGGTGGGTTCTGACGACAGTTCCATCACCACCACCATCACGGAGACTGCATCGTTTCTTTCTTAAAAGATTTTATTTAATTAACTGAACTTAAATCGGGTTTTGAATCAGAGTCTCTGGGTTTCTGGATTACTCATCCGGTAACTACAATCCTCAAACCACAGGACTCATGCGGCCTGACGCAGAAAAGTAAAGTTGTGCTTTTACAATAGGAACAAAAGGCCGGAGGATTATAGACCAGTCATCGTGGCAAACAGGAAATGAGGCGCCTGCATACCACGGCGCACAGTCATCAACCTGACGGAGGACACCAAACTCCAATCTTAGCCATTCTTTAAAACCGCAATGCGGAATCAGGTCTGATAAGCCAAAAAAAGTGCAAATGGAAGTTGGCCCACTCTTAAACCAAGTCACCCAGTGGGAATTTGCATCACAAAACACCTCTGCTGGAAGTCTGTAATCAAAGAGAAGGAACTCCCATCAAATCAACTTCATCCTGACTTGCCACAAAAGCAACACGGCTGACAGATTTAGTTTCGTTTTATGAAAAGGGGTAAGGAGTTGAGATGAGGTGGGGGGGTGGAAACAAGGCCCGATTCCAATGGTCGGTTCCGAAAACAAGCTTTAACTCTGCCAGCCTCCGCCATGAAAAATTCTGGTTGTGGCTGGGCCTCGTTCCCGGAGCAGTGACCTGAAGATGAGAGCTGGTTCCATGATTAACCCGTGTCTAGTTCTAGTTGTTCTGTTCCTTGAACCGATTAAATGTACCCAACGGCACTGTGGGTGTACCGACACCACAGGGAACTCCAGCGGTTCAAGGCGGCAGCTCAGCGCCACCTTCTCAAGGGCAACTAGGGACGGGCAATAAATGCTGGCCCAGCCAGCGACACCCACATCTCATGAAAGAATTTTTTAAAAAAAAACACCTGGGACATTGGTACAATGCAAAATATATCACAATTTAAACTGTTTACTGTAGAATGGTAAACTCTGTGATTCTAGCACAATATTCAGAGATTGAAATGGTTTCACAAACATATGATTCAAGAGCAGGAGTAGTCCATTCAGCCCCTCACGCCCGTTCTGCCGTTCAATAAGATCATGGCTGATCGGATTGTGGCCTCACCCCACATTCCCACCTACCCCCGATAGCCTTCGACTCCCTTGTTTGTCAAGAATCTACCTACCTCTGCCTTAAAAAAAAATATTCACTGACCCCCGACTCCACCGCTCTCCAAGAGAAAGGCTTCAAACGACCCACACCCTCGTCTCATCTCTTTCTTAAATGGGAGGCCCCTTATTTTTTATAAAAAACTGTGTCCCCTAATTCTAGTCTCTCTCACAGGGCAAACACCCTCTCAGCATCCACCCTGTCAAGTCCCCTCAAAAGCTTATATGTTTCAATAAGATCGCCTCCCAACCTTCTAAACTCCAATGGATAGAGGACCAACCTGTCCATTCTTTCCATTAAAAGGTAGCCCAACATCCCAGGTCTCAGGTTTTGAAATTTGCATAGCCAATCCTTCGAGGGCGTTTTTTTTTATATTCATTTACGGGACGTGGGCATCACTGGCTAGGCCAGCATTTATTGCCCATCCCTAATTGCCCTTGTTCAGAGGGCATTTAAGAGTCTGTGGTTCTGAGTCACATGTGAAGACAGCAGATTTCCTTCCCTAAAAAAGGGACATCAGTGAACCAGATGAGTTTTCACGACAATCGGCAATAGTTTCAAAGCCATCGTTAAAAACCCAGATTTTTATCGAATTCAAATTCCACCATCCGCAGGATTCGAACCCAGAGCATTCCCCTGGGTTATCAGTACAGTGAAAATACCACTACGCCGCTGCCTGCCCAGTGTTAGTGACTAGCTTCTATTTATGGCTTCTAGTTTTTAATTCCCACAGTGGAAACATCTTCTCTCCACCTACCCCCATCAAATTCTGTCAGAATTTTAAAGAACTCCAATCAGGTCACCCCCTCAAGCCTTCTCTTGGAGAGAAAGAACCCACTTACTGCTGGCCCCACCAGCCCCCTCCCATTTACTGCTGCCCCCTCCCTCACTCTTATCTCTCCCTGCTACTCCCCTCTCCAACTTACTGGTTACAGAATGAGAAGATATGGAAGGACGAGTCAACGCTATATATTCGGAAAGTACAAGAGAGTGTACTTTTCTGACACAGCAGTACTGAAGGAGCACTGCACTGTCAGAGGTGCTGGCTTTTGGATGGGACTTCAAACAGGGGGCCTGTCCGTCCTCTTGGATGGATGTAAAAGGTCCCACGACCACTATTCTGAAAAAGGAGCAGGGGTTCTCCTCCCCCCCGTGTACTGAGCTAATATTTATCCCTGAACAAATATCACTATAACAGGTCAGAATTCAAACTCCTGTGCTTGTCCTGATGAGTGCAAGATGAAAAGCTTCAGCAATGTTGTCTCTCTTTTCAGTGATACCACATCACCGTCTTTGGGAGTTGGCAGTGTGCAAAATGGCTGCCCCGTTTCCTACATTACGACAGCGACAACACATCAAAAAGCACGGTGGGGTGTCCCGAGGGCGTTACGGCGCTATATAAATACACATGCTTTCTTTTTTTTTTAAATTTCAATTCTCGACGTCTGCTTTTCCACCACAGAGGTACATTTGTAAAGCTTCCGAAAAGCTGGGGAACGTGCGCAAAGTGCAAAAGAAATAAACCAACAGGCTGGACATACAATTGTTTTTGCCTTCAAATGCTCTCCAGTTTGCGCTGTGGGATTTGAGACTAGGTTGTTTACACAAGTAAACAAACCCCAAGTATAGGGAGTACACACACAGCTGTGTCAGCTCGATGAGGAGTTTTACACAACTCTCTCACTGCTCAAGTTTAAAAGGTACAAAATTCCTACGTAGATAGGGACAGAGATAGGCAGCGTTATGCTCGATGCTGCTTGTAACTGACAAGTCTGGAGTCAATAAGTTAATCAGCGCTTGCACATTAAATGATTGGCCTTTCGAAGCTGTGTTACTTTAACACCCGTTTGAGTATCAGGGTTGAAACTATTGCACCACTTTTACGTATTAAAAGACCCAAAACGATCTTGAACGTTATCAAAAAAAGAGATACAGACAAGGAATCCAAATCCTCCGGCACTGATCGACAGCTCGTATTTATATAGCGCCTTTAACATTTAGTGAAACAGTCACCTGCCTTCATATCACCTTCACACAAAAGGTTACAGTACAGAAGGAGGCTATTCAGCTGGTCATATCCGTTTCGGCCCTCCGAAGGAGCAATTTACCTAGTGCCACTCCCCAGCCTTTCTCCCCGTAACCCTGCGCATTCCCCCTTTCCAGATAACGATCCAATTTTTGAACCTGCCTCCACCACGCACTCTCAGGCTGTGCCTTCCAGACCCTGACCACTCGCTGTGTGAAAACGTTTCTCCTGTCACCGTGGCTTCTTTTTGCTAATTATCTTAAATCTGTGCCCTCTGGTTCTCGATCCTTCCGCCAACGGGAACAGTTTTCCCCCGATCGACTCAAGATTTCCGACATCGCTATAAAATCTCCTCTCAGCCTTCTCTTCTGCAAGAACAGCCCCGACCTCTCCAAATGATCCACGGAACTGAAGTTCCTTCTCCTGGAATATACAGTTCTACAATTGTGAACTCAGGAGAAACCTTTTTTTTAAATAAATACTCAGCGTCGAGAACGTGGAACTTGTTACCATAAGGAGTAGTTAAGACAGATAACCAGATTCATTCAAAAGGGGAGCTACTACAGATCACAGGTGTATAAGTCAACCTAGTGATTCAAGACCACCCCATTTATTCAGCCCCAAAAATCAATTCTTTGCATATACTCCATGTCCAAGTCAACACTTTCTTTTCAGCCATATGATGCTATACTCACCTTAGGTCGGCTTCAATTCTTCACCCCCTCCCAGTACCTCTTAACTGGGCTCAAGGGATTAAGCGGGCGGTACAGGCGGTGTTGCGAAGATGCCGCGGGGGGTTTAAGAGAAACCTACACAGAGCAGACCCTGTGTGGCAAACGACAAAGATGGTGACCATCTAACATGCACATTGGTGGTTCACTTTTATACTCGGTTTACAAGGTGAGACTGGAGAGAGGGAGTTTGAGGCTTTACGCTGACATCAACCGTGGATAAAAAGAAAGGGATATACTGATGGAATTAGATAAAGGAGGTTCATGGGAGCATAAACAAAAGAGACCAGTTGGTCCAAATGACCTGTTTCTGTGCTGGAAATTCAATGTAATTATTCTGCAAATATTGTTTGGAGCTGGTACAAGTGGACACTGCTCAACAGTCAATTACCCAAAAATCAATGGCACAACTATTAACATGTAATGGATACTGGACTTTGCAATTAACAAGTCAAGGCAAGACAGATCCCATCAAATAATGTTAGTCTTGGCCAAGTCGAAATCAAAACCATCCAGATTGTTGTGACTGATAGATAATGCAAGCTTTCTTGCCTGATGTGTGTGCAGCCAGTAACAATAGATAAATCATTCAATGGAAAAGCAAAATCTATTCAAAAGGGGGAAAATAAAACTCACAAAAAGATTGATCATTGATCGTTGATCATTGGCTCCTGATACTAGTCTTCAATTGAACCCAAGAGGGTAGAGGGTAGGGTAGGCGTAAACTTCAGCCCACAAGACATGTGCGCCCCAAGCTGAGGCAATTCAATCCCTTAGTGTGCCTCTCAGAACTATATAGGAGGCCATTCAGCCCATTGCGTCTGTGCCAGCTCTTTGGTGCAGCAATCCAATGAGTGCCACATTCCCCGGAGCCCTGTAAAACCCCCCACTCCACCACCCTCAGGTGTTTACCCAATTCTCTTGAAAGTTATGGACCAGCTTCCAGCTCCCTTTCAAGCAGCACATTCCATAACAATTCCCAGTGTTAAAAAAAAAATTCCTTTGTGTTCTCTGGTTACTGATACCTCGGTCTCTGCAAAGTTTCTCTTTGAGCACCTCAACAAATCTCCACTTCCTGACTCAATGGGAACAACCCAGCTTCTCTGCTTCCAACTCTGGGAAGGCTGAAGCCGTTGTTTTCAGCTCCCGCCACAAACTCTGTTCTCCAGCTAGTGACTCCATCCTTCTCCCTGTCTGAGGCTGAACCAGGCTGTTCGCAAGCTCCGTCATATTGGAACATACGAGCAGAAGGCGGCCATTCAACCCCTTGGAGCAGTCCTGCTCAACTTGATCAGAGCTGATCTTCTACCTCAATGTCATTTACCCTGCGCTATTCCCATATCCCTTGGTGTCATTAGTATCTAGAAACCTATCCATCTCTGTCTTGAACATTCTTTGAACCAAAGTTGAGCTTTCAACCATATATCCACACCACCTCTAAGACTACCTATTTCCATTCCTGTAATATCGTCCGACTTCGCCCCTATCCTCAGTTCAGCTGCAGCTGAAACCCTCCTCCATGACCCTCTCCTTGGCTTTGTCCCTCCCGATCTCTGCAGCTTTTGCCAAACCCAGAAGCCTCCAGGAGACCTGCGCTCCTCCGATTCTGTCAACTTGCACCTCCCACAATTTTCATCGTTGCGCCATGCTCAGACCTAAACTCCAGAAATTGCTCAAACCTTGTGTGATCAGGCTCACTGTGTAACCCATCACTCCAGGAATCCTGCCAAATACAACAAATAGGTTACACCTTCATTCACGTCATCAATGGGCAACTTGTCAAAGACTGGGTGCAGCAGTATCACCTCTGTCCATTGCAAATGGCATCAATACTTTTGTGCAAGGTAGTTTGGATGTTGGGTTGCCAACTCTCCTGGAATACCTAGGAGTCTCCAGGACATTGCTACAAGCTACACTCTGGAAAAAAGGTCACAGAGGCAATAAAAGTATATTTTAAAAATATTAAGCATGAGGTAGAGAACACTGTCTCGCTGACAAAGGACAGTGTTTATAAAGCATATCTATCTTTGAAAGTGTGTTTTTCGGTTGTGCTATAAGTAGAGAAGGTTCTGTCCTGTGGTTTGACGTATATCTTACCTACAGACGTAGTGTTTAGTCACCAGTGCTTTTAGTCTGATGTTACAGTAAAAGTCTTAAAACATGAAATCTTGTTGTGTTATGCTTTCAGCTTATATAAATGCAAGCTTTTTTGCGAACGGACTTCCTAGAGGAAACTAAGCTCATAATTAAATCTGAGGGAAAGTTATCCACAATTTTTAAAATGGCAATTGTGAATGAACCAGAGGGAGGTTATGGGGAAATTTTATTAATACACTGAGTTATGACAATCTAGAATGCACTTCCTGAAATAAAATTCCATATAGGTACAGTGTCTCAAAGCTGGCACCTTGGGGCGGAGTCTGTGCCGGATTTCAGAGAGGGAAAAAAATTCGGAACCTTAATTCAATTTTTAAAAATTAATTTACTGGATGTGAGCTTCGCTGGCTAGGCCAGCATTTACTGCCCATCCCTAATTGCCCCTTGAGAAGGTGGTGGTGAGCTGCCTTCTTGAACCACTGCAGCCCATAGGGTGTAGGTACACCCACAGTGCTGTTAGGGAGGGAGTTCCAGGATATTGACCCAGCGACAGTGAAGGAACGGCCGATATATTTCCAAGTCAGGATTGTGAGTGACTTGGGGGTGGGGGAGAACTTCCAGGTGGTGGTGTTCCAATGTATCTGCTGCCCTTGTCCTTCTAAATAGTAGTGGTCGTGGGTTTGGAAGGTGCTGTCGAAGGAGCCTTGGTGAATTCCTGCAGTGCATCTTGTAGATGGTACACACTGCTGACACTGTGCGTCGGTGGTGGAGGGAGTGAATGTTTGTGGTTGGGGTGCCAATCAAGCGGGCTGCTTTGTCCTGGACGGTGTCAAGCTTCCTGAGTGTTGTGGGAGCTGCACTCACCCAGGCAGGTGGAGAGTATTCCATTACACTCCTGACTTGTGCCTTGTAGATGGTGGACAGGCTTTGGGGAGTCAGGAGATGAGTTACTCGCCATAGGGTTCCTAGCCTCTTGTAGCCACAGTATTTATATGGCTAGTCCAGTTCAGTTTCTGGTCAATGGTAAACCCCAGGATGTTGATAGTAGGGGATTCAGTGATGGTAATCCCATTGAACATCAAGGGGCGATGGTTGGATTCTCTGTTGGAGATGGTCATTGCCTGACACTTGTGTGGCACGAATGTTACTTACCTCTGGTCAGCCTAAGCCTGGATATTGTCCAGGTCTTGCTGCATATGGGCATTAAAAGTTTGGGGAGGAAAAAAAAGAATACATAATAGTGAAAACTTTAACATTTGAAAGAGAAAGTTAAATATTGAAGGTGAGTAAGGCTGATGGGCCGGGTCGGGTGGATCTGATCAAGCCGGGTCAGGTCGGGGCAAAGGTCTGTCGGACCAGTTGGATCATGGGAAACGACCGGCGTGCGGAGACAAAACCTAACCCAGCGCGGCACTGCGCCAGGCAGCACCGGTTATTATTCATAAATGGGTAAAATAAAAAACTGACGCACGGCAGCTGGTCATAAAAAGTCTGGTTTTGGGATGCCCGAATTTTGAGACACTACCCGTGACAACTTCTGAAAGGGAATTTCGCTAAATAGTCGAAAAAGGAAATAAATATACGCAAGGGAAGAGCAGCGGGAAGGTGGGACTAACCGGGCAGGATTTCCAAGAGGCACGATGGGTTTAAGTTAGTGGCCTCTTTCTCTGCCGAATCATTCCCACGGTTCTCCGAATGACTCCCGGCCCTCAAAACACAAAGCGGATCATTGAAGCAAAGCTCCAAAAACATCCTCCCGATTTACCCCAGCAGCAATACAAACACCCGACTAAAGTGCTATCGCAGGCACGGTACAGGAGCATCCAGCCACTTGGCAACAAAAACATTTTCTTTTCGGCAGTCTTGTGACAGCTGTTCCACAGCCGCGACAGGGGCATCGGCACAGCGGTGCCAAGGTCAACTTTCAAAATCAAATCCGGCCGGCCGGAGGACTCCTCTCCCCTCTGCCCAGGTTTAGTGGCCCAGTCAGCTCACTCCTCTTCAGCAGGAGCAGAGAATTCTCATCGGCAATCGGGTCTTCACACACGCATTCAAGAACGCAAGGATTTTAAAAATTTGTTCATGGGATTGGGGGAGGGAGGCGTCACTGGCTAGGCCGATCATTTATTGCTCATCCCTAATTGCCCTTGAGTCGCTTCCTAGGGAATTTAGAGAGTCAACACTTTGCTGTGGGTTCCGGAGTCACGTGTAGACCAGGCCAGGTAAGGACGGCAGATTTCCCTCCCTAAAGGATGAGTTTTGTTTTTTAAAAAAAGCGACAATTAACAATGGTTTTAAGGTCATCGTTAGGCTTTTTAAATTCCAGGTTTTGTTTCAATTGAATTCAAAATTTCACCATGGTGGAATTCGAACCTAGGTCCCCAGGGCACTACCCTGGGTCTCTGGAATTACTAGTCTGGTTATAATACCGCTACGCCACCACAGGAGTAGGCCATACAGCCCCTCGAACCTGCTCCACCAGACAATATGGTCATGGCTGATCTTCTAAGCCAAGTGCACCTTCCCGCACTATCCCCACATCCCTCTATACCCCAAAATCTATCAGTCTTGAATATACTCAACAACTGAGCACCCACAGATCTATGGGGGGGTAGAGAGTTCCAAAGATTCACAACCCTCCATGAAGCTAAAAACTAGGGAAGAGAATAAGACGACACTTCTGAAAATTGACTTCAGACCTTCCACCCGAAGAGGTAGAACATGTACATCAATAACTTAAATAAAAAGACAACATAAATGAGCTTGCTGCAGTTAATGCGAATCACCAAGGTGAATGAAACTTTGTGCTACAGGTAATTTGATGAATTTTCTTTTGGCAGCGAGGTACTCTCTCAACGGTGAGATGGGATAACATCCCCCTTATCAAACCACAGCGAGTTCCTGAGATCCGGAATGTGCTGCCTGAAAGGGCGTTAGAAGCAGCTTCAATAGGAGCTTTCAAAAGGGAATTGGATAAATACTTTTGTAAGGGTGGGGAGAATTGCAGGGCTCTGAAAGAGCTTTTCCAATTTCGTCCCTCTCCCCAAAGAGCCAGCAGAGGCATGATGGGCTGAACAGTCTCCATCTGCACTGCATGATTCGACAGCAACTCAAAATGGCGGACCACTTAGACATACCGTTTTTCCCAGGCTGTAGAGCAAGGTCAGGAGAGAACAGCATTCAAAACTAAACCCATTTATGGAGCTAGATTCTGAAAACAGGAATCCATTCAGTCCCTACACTCACCATACATCTACTCTCAGTTTTTGAGCTGAGGTATGTCTAGCCCAGCTTTTCTTACAATATTTTAAATAGTCAACTTTTATCCTTTTCTTGTGACAACTTAGCTTCAGATTTTTTTTTTTGGCGATAACCTGTTCCATCATTCAATGACATCACAGTTGACCTGTATCTTGACCTACCTGTCTTGGCTTCGTAACTGTTTATATAAACTTATCCAACTAAAATCTATCCATCTTGGATTTAAAATGATTAATTGAGTAGTCATCAACTGCTTTCTGTGGGGGAAAAGAGTTCCACACTTCTTCTATCCTTCAGTTACACAGGGCATTGGTGAGACCGCACCTCGAATACTGTGTGCAGTTTTGGTCTCCTTATTTAAGGAAGGATGTAAATGCGTTGGAGGCGGTTCAGGGGAGGTTTACTAGATTGATACCTGGAATGAGTGGGTTGTCTTATGAGGAAAGGTTGGACAGACTGGGCTTGTTTCCACTGGAGTTTAGAAGAGTGAGGGGTGATTTGATTGAAGTATACAAGATCCTGAACGGCCTTGACAAGGTGGATGGGGGGAGGATGTTTCCTCTTGTGGGTGAGTCCAGAACTAGGGAGCACTGTTTTAAAATTAGGGGGTCACCCTTTTAGGGCAGAGGTGAGGAGAATTTTTTTCTCTCAGAGGGTTGTGCGACTTTGGAACTCTCTGTCTCAGAAGGTGGTGGAGGCGGGGTCACTGAATATTTTTAAAGGCAGAGGTAGATAGATTCTGAATCAAAGGTTATTGGGGTTAGATGGGAATGTGGAAATCAAAACACAAGATGGTCAGCCATGATCTTATTGAATGGTGGAGCAGGCTCGAGGGGCTGAATGGTCTACTCCTGTTCCCATTTCGGATGTTCTTAGGAAAGGCGCTTTACAAATGTAATAAAAACAAAATGTTGGAAATACTCAGTAGGTCTGGAAGCATCTGTGGTGAGGGAAACAGAGTTATGGTGTCGAGTCCAATATAACTGTTCTTCAGAAACACCTCCAGTATAAATGCAAGTCTTTCGCCCAGTGATCAGGCGCTGATTTTAAGGTTCTGTCCTCTTCTGCTTGACCCCTACCACCAGCAAAAAAGATTTTCGCCACACACCCCATCAATCCCCTTCAAAATCCCTCCGAAAAAAACCCATCTATTAAACCCCAATCAAGTGGAACAAAAATCAACCAATCCCACAAAGCTAATGGAAAGTGCACCGATTATCACCGTGTCTGCTAGACAGAATGGCCACATATCCATACAAACACCACCAGTTTCCCATTCTCTAACATCACCTAACTCAGCTCATTTGCTGCTGAAACCCTCACTGGGCCTTTGCTACCTTTAGACTTAACTATTCCCGGCTGGCCTCCCACATCCTTTAAACCCTGCTGCCTGTGTCCTGGTTCGTAGCAAGTCCCGTTTCCCCCATCACCCCTCTGCTCGCCGGCCTACATCGACTCCTGGTTAAGCCATCCCTTGGTTTTAAAAGGTCCTCGTCCTCGTTTTCAAATCCCTCAATTGCCCCAGCCCTCCCCATTTCTGCAACCTCTCCCAATCCCACAGCCTCCGACTGTGGCCTTGATCATCCCCAGTTTTAAATCGCTCCATCATTGGCGGCCGTGCCTTCAGCTACCTGGGCCCCTAAGCTCTGGAATTCCCTCCATCGACCTCTCCACGTTCCTTAAAACCCACCTCTTGGAACGAGTTTCGGATCATCTGTCCTAGTCTCCTCTCAACTGCCAAATTTAGTTCAATAACGCTCTCGGGAAGCGCCCTAGGGCATGTTTACTAATTTTTAAAAAGGGTGAAAAGTAAATTCAAGCCATGACTGAAGGCATCAGCGAAACTTTGGTGATGGATCTGCTGTGTCCAGCGTGTTCTGTTTTTTTATGGTCGGTTTTGCTCTGCTCAATGTGCCCAACTTGCCGTAGCGACATGCACCAGTCACTCTTAGCAATGGAAGAGCCTTAGTGATAGATGCACTAACAGACCCTTAATCATCGCAGTCTGGCAAAGTGGAAAAGAGTAGCACAGAACAAGAACTTGAGGCAAATGCACAATATGCATCTTGAAAAGAATAAAGGTGTCTCCCAGCTCCGGGACATAATTAGACCAAGACAGCGCTGACCTTAAGTGCAGTTTTCTGTTTTTTTAAGGCTTCCATTTACGATTTTCCAGCCTCTGATTTCAAACACAGTTGCTATACCTACCTCCCCACCGTGTAAAAATTACATCTAATTAAGCGGAATTGAATAGAATGGTCTGAAATTCACCCTTTAAAAGGGGGGGGATTTGTACGCGGTTCCCTCTTTATGGTGGGCTGGGTCCATCGAGGCGGGGGTGGTTGGGGTGATAAAACAATGCAGCATTCACTCTCCTATTTTGCATAGAGTGATGTTGTTGGGGGGGGAGGGTCAAAGGTTATTCACATTGCGAAATCCTTCACTGGGTCTTCACAAAGGGACTCAACAGTATGTGGCCTCCTTTGTTAGCATTAGAACAATCCCATTCATGCCAAGCGATGGCAGCAAATTCTACCCCCCCGACCCTTCCCCTCCTAACACCCTCCCGCCTTATATGGTCGACCAAACTCCGCTCCCCACCTTCGAAATACGCCCGATTCTGCATCCCCGCCCTTCGGTGTGAATGATCGGTCCCCACTTCACAGTATAGCGACGTGGAGAAAGCAGGCAGTGCTGTGGGGTTGGGGGGAAGAGACGGATGGAAGGCAGAGCAAACAAAGGCAGCTGCATCTGTGTAAACCAGGACACACGGTATGAAGCAGCCTAATCCCACGCCACGTGAGCAATCAATACACAATCGAGCTTCAAGTGAAACAAAGCGAGAGGCTCTGCGGGCAAAAGTCCACATTGAGCAAGCATGGTGCTCCTCTTTTTAAAAAAAGGACCTTCACCCCAGCCACCTCTCCCCTCGGTCTTAACCTGGAACATCTAAAACAATTCTCAATTGCTCTATCCTTATAGACTTTGATTAGATGTCTTCCTGGAGAGCACATTTCCCAAATAACTGGCATTCCTACAGTGCCTTTCAAGTAAAATATTGCAGGGTTGCATGGTCTGAGCCGCATTAGGAGATACAAGAACAGGTGAGAAAAAGCTCGGTCAAAAAGATAGGTTTTAAAGGAGCTTCTCAGAGGAAGAGAGAGAGAGAGAGGCAGAGATATTCGGGAGGGGAGGGGGCTTTTAAAAAAAATTTATTCATGGATGTGCCCACTCCTAATTGCCCCTTGAGAAGGTGGTGGTGAGCTGCCTTCTTGAACCGCTGCAGTCCCTGTGGTGTAGGTACACCCACTGTGCTGTTAGGGAGTGATGGTGTTCCCATCTACCTGCTGCCCTTGTCCTTGTAAGCCCATGGCCACTGCCATCTAGAAGGTCCTGTTGAAGGAGCCTGGGTGAGTTCCTGTAGTGCATCTTGTAGATGCTACTACTGTGCGGTGGTGGAGCGAATGGATGAGGTGTCAATTAAGTGGACCATTTGTCCTGGAGGGCGTTTAGCTTCTTGAGTGTTGTGGGAGCTGCACTCACCCAGGCAAGTGGGGAGTATTCCATCACACTCCTGACTTGTGCCTTGTAGGTGGTGGACAGGCTTTGGGGAATCAGGAGGTGAGTTACTCACCACAGGATTCCCAGCCTCTGACCTGCTCTTGTAGCCACAGTATTTATATGGCTAGTCCTGTTCAGTTTCTGGTCAATGGTAACCCTCCAGGATGTCGATAGTGGGGGAATTCAGGGAAGGTAATGCCATTGAATGTCAAAAGGGTGATGGTTAGGTCCTCAAGTGTTGGCCATTGCCTGGCACTTGTGTGGCATGAAACATCAGCAAAATTTAACCTGACAATTGAACTGCTAGTAGATACTTAAAAAGATGTTGAAATCATATTTAATTCTATATTTCGAAAAGGACAGGGCATTTTGTATCTAACGTACATCAAACCCACAATAGGATAATGGTGACCAGATTCCCAGAAGCATTTATTTTTCCTCCTGTTGAATGGTATTGTGAAGAAAGGAATTCTCAATCACATTATCAGGGCTATGTGTTCCCCATCAAACATTCCATCGGAGTTTGAAATGCTTTCTCCAGCAGTACAACAAGCTCAGAGAAATAGATTGGAAGGGGACAGAAGAGATTGCAATTTCAAAATCGAACAAATACCGCACAAAGAGAACTCCTTAGGAAAACAATTCTCTCCCACCCCACCCTCATAAAACAAGCTGTGCCATCACTCATGGCAATTTGTCACCTTGCAGTTAAAGAAAGCTGCATTATACCTGGCCACAAATACAAGTCAACCAACATCCCCCACCCCCAACGTTTCCTCAGTATAAACCAGCCGACAATATGAAAAGGGGGTCCCTCTGGACCAGATCTCTTTCTGGGCAGAGAATCCACTTTACTTCAGCAGCCTTCGCCGACAAGCGCGTACTTCTCCGATTTAAGGATGCGCTCCTTCTCAAAATACGCAAAACAAACTAAAAAAGGACTGCACAACGTCAAACCAGCCACACACCCCAAACAACAACTTGCATTCATGTAGCAGCTTTAAGCATCGTAAAAGGACCAAGGCACAAACAAAACTGGACAGTAAGACACATAAGGAGATCTTCAAGCGCAGATGGTCAAAAGCTTGGTCAAAGAGATAGGTTTTAAAGAGCATCGCAAAAAAGGGAAGGGACGGAGAGGTTTTGGGAGGGGATTGCAGAGCTTGGGGTCCAGGCAGCTGAAGGCCCTGCCGTCAATAGCGGAATGATGGAAATCAGTGATGCTCAAAGGAAGCCAGAATTGGGGGAGCAGAGATCTCGGACGGTCGAGGGGCTGGAGGAGATTGCAGGGATAGGGAGGGAATGAACCCGTGGAGTGGTTTGAAAAGAGCAATGAGAATTTTATTGAGGCATTGCCAGACCAGGAACCAGAGGAGAGTGAGCACGAGGGGTGATGGCTGAACGGACTTGGTGTGAATTAAGATATAGGACAGCAGAGTTGTAGATAATATCAGTACAGAATCCACCCTGCTTGATAAATCAAGACCATGGTTTGCACAGCAACAAGAGAGGTGTCTAGTACAAGAGTGTTTCACCAATTGTCATTTGTATAAAGTACACTTCAAGAGTTCAGCATAAAGAAGAAGGGGTTACACTATATTCACTTTCAAAACTATTTAATCATCATTCCTATACTCATCTGGTAAATATTTCTAATATTCTATGCAAACCCTTGAGGATTTTTCAACTTCCATTAGAGAAAACTTTAAAACTTCAAATTAGTTTTACAATAGAATATATCTCTCACTACAAATCTTATACCAAAGGCAAGCTGAGGTCTGCTTCCACTAAGGGTCGAACAGTGTACAAGCATCCCATTCATCTGCACACTCCTGTGGTCCAGTGGGTCTCACTCTCGCCTCCAGTTAGTAGGCTCTGGGTTCCACTCGCCCCTCCAGGAGATTCGAGCACATCATCAAGGCTGACACTCCGATGGGAGTGCTGAAGGTGTGCTGCACTGTCTTCTGGATGGGACATTAAACCAAGGCCCCAACTGCCCTCTCGGGTGAGTAATAAAGATCCCATGGCATTATTTTGAAGAAGAGTAGGGAGGGGAGTTACCTCCAGTGTCACGGCTGCTATTTATCCCTCAAATCAGCATCGGAAAGCACAATTATCTGGTCATTCACCACACGACTGTTTGCGGGAGCTTGCTGTGCATTAATTGACTGCACGTTCCCAGGGAGAATTCTTTCGGATCTGCCTGCTCAGGTTTAACCCTTCATCTGAAGAGCGGCACATCTGACAGTGCCATGCCCCCTCAGGTTTACCAAACTGAGGCAGGTAGATACAACGAATATAATGGGACAGACCCGACTCCTGTCCTTTCAAACAGAGCTCAGCACTAAACAGAAGGGCAATAACCAAAAATAAAACACGCATGAACTTGGGTGTAAAGCTAATCGTCATTCCACAATAACACTTTGAAGATTGCTTCATACCACTACGTCACTCCCCCCAATTTCCTCCAGACCTGAAACCTTTACAAGATACCTGCACACCTCCAACTTCAAACTCTCATGCATCCCCGATTTTAACTGCCCCATCACTGGCACGTGTGTCTTCAGCTACCTGGGCCTCAAGCCCTGGAATTCTCTCCCTAAACTCCACTGCCACTCTAACATCTCTTCCCCTCCTCTACGACGCTCTTTAAATCCTAAGATAAAAGCAAAAAAAAAAACTGCGGATGCTGGAAATTCGAAAAAAAAACAAAAACACCTGGAAAAACTCAGCAGGTCTGACAGCATCTGCGGAGAGGAAAGACAGCTAACGTTTCGAGTTCTGGTGAAGAGTCATACCGACTCGAAACGTTAGCTGTGTTCCTCTCCGCGGATCCTGTCAGACCTGCTGAGTTTCTCCCCAGGTATTTCTGTTTCTATTTCTCTTTAAACCCTACCTCCTCGATCAAGCTTTCTACCTGCCCCAATTTCTGGTTTGGAATTTTGTCCGATGACGCTTCTGTGGAGGGTCTTCAGGCAGTTTCCCTGCCTTAAAAGGCGCTATATAAATGCAAACTGTTACTTGCACAGCCAAGTTCATCATATGAATAATTACAATAAGGCACCATAAATAAACGACACACTTAGGCAAAAACCCCGAAATGGCAAATATATAATTATGGTTGTCAAAATTGATAAGAGCCGTTTTGCATATACAATCGTTGGGAAATGTCTACGAACAATGGGTGGCGTTTCCACAATCCAGGTCAGGTTTTTATGTAACCTCATTAAAACCACTGAAACCAAACACCACATCAAAAGAACACTGAGGTAGCAGCTAGAAGGAAAGGGTGGTTGCAGGGGGGGCGGGGAGGAGAGATGAGGGAGGTGCAGAGTGGCAGCTGTGTTAGTCCAACACTCAGCGACACAGTAAATAATTACTGAGATTCCCCACCCCGCCCCCAACACACTATCTTACACAATGCTGCAGGTCCTCCCCCCACCCCCGCTTAATAAAACGCCTGGGTTCCCTTCATTACAAACTGAACTGCCTTGAAACCATCTACCCATTGTGCTTTCAAATTAGAATAGGGAACTCGCTACCGCAGGGGGTGACTGAGGCAAACATTTTAGATATATTTAAGGAGAAATCTAGATAAACACGAGGGGGGAAGAGGAATAGAAGGGTATGCTGATGGGGTGCGACACGGAGGAGGGTGGGGGAGGGGGAGGGAGTTTGTGTGGAGCATAAACATCAGCATAGGCGAGTTGGGCCAAATGGCCTGTTTCAATACCGTACATTTGATGCAACTCAGTACAATTAACTGTAGAATCTTAAGTCATCTTTCCAACTGTAGTCCTAACCAAACCCGCCCTGAAAGAAGCAATCTCTTCTGATAGAAGTGATTTAACAGCGTTCAGGGTGCCCACTTTTTGACGATGGGCTGGCCAACAATTGCTGGCAATCGCAAGGCCAAAAAAAAGAACAGAAGTTCCGCAACTGATTAACTGCAGGCATTGCATGGCTTAGAGCACAAGTAGGCCACGTTGTCATGGCAACCAAAATCTTTCCACCATCATTATTGGCTTGCCTTTTCCTTTGACCTCAGTGGGACTCCTAGCCACCAAATATCTTCCCACATCAACCCCCACCCCCATCCCCCCAAAACCCCCATCTCCTCCACCCCCCAACCCTCTCCTCTTCAGGAAGGTTGAATGTTTAACTGAGATATTGCACAATCAACTGGGTGGAAAGCAAGTGGAACAATTTAAATATTCCTGTGCACCACACACACACACACACACAAAATAAATACGTACACACTGTTCGACATTCTACCCAGGTCAAAACTCAGCGTCGTATTAACAAAGAGCTACAAAGGGCGGTACGATGTCTGAACAACACTCGACTCTTTTCACTGGCCCTGCCGATAGCCACTAGTACACGGCCACTCGTGTTCAGAATAAGTTTCTAGAAAGCTGCAAAAAAAAGTGTTTTTGTTTACTATTAAAATGGCAAGGCCAGCATTTATCTATCGTCCACCCCTAAAAACAAAAACTTTGTGGCCGTTTTTGAGTGGTTCAGCGCTCGGTCATTGCAGAGGGCAGTTTAAGAGTCAGCCACATGGCTGCGGGTCTGGGAGTCACATATAGGCCAGGCCGGGTAAGCAGGGCAGATTTCCTTTCCTGGAAAAAGGGGGCATTACTGAACCAGATGGATTTTTAAAGTTACAATCCAACAGCTTCACGGTCAATCATTCCAGATTTGCTCGGTCGACTTTTTCTCATATAGACGAACAATTCAAACTCAACCTTCCATGAAAACCAACTCCTCATCTCCAGGAACAGAATTACAGACCCAGATTTCGCTGGGGGTATTACTGGGGGTGGGGTGGAATGCAGCCAACTTTTTAGGAGCAGAGGAGCAGGTGTAGGCCATTCTGCCCATCGAGCCTGTTCTGCCATTCAAACAGGTGATATCTGATCTACAGCCTCTACACCACTTTCCTGTGCTATTGCCATATCCCTCGATGTCATCAGTATCCAAAAATCTATTGATTTCGGTCTTGAACATACTCAATGATTCAGCTTCCACAGCCCTCTGGGGTAGAGAATTCAAAAGATTCACCACCCTCCAAGTGAAGAAACTCCTCCTCGTCTTAAATGGCCGGCCCCTTATTCTGAAACTGTGTCCCCTGGTTCCAGATGCCAAGCACCTCCCCCCACCCCAACAGCCAGGGGTAACATCTTATGGGGGAAAGATCCAGAGGAACACCACCAATTGCAAGTTCCCCTCCAAGCCACTCTCCATCCTGACTTGGAAATATATCGGCCGTTCCTTCACTGTTGCTGGGTCAAAACCCTGGAACTCCCTCCCTAACAGCACTGTGGGTGTACCTACACCACATGGACTGCAGCGGTTCAAGAAGGCAGCTCACCACCACCTTCTCAAGGGCAATTAGGGGATGGGCAATAAAAGCTGGCCCAGCCAGCGACACCCGCATCCCATGAATTAATGTTTAAAAACCTACACCCACCCCATCACGACCCGTAAGAATTTTGTAAAGTTTCAATGAGACCACCACTCACTCTTCGGAACTCTGGACAGTACAGGCCCAGTTTCCTCAATCTCTCCGTGTACAAGACAAACCCGCCATCCCAGGGATTAGTCTGGTGAACCTTTGTAAGGCTCCCTCGATGGCAAGTATATCCTTCCCTGGGATAAGGGGACCAAATTTTGAAATTGGGACAAAATAAAGCACTTTTACAATCTTTAACGCCTCGTATCAGGGGTTGTTGTTAGTCACGTCCAGTCCTTTTGGCACCTATTTCAAACAGGAGACATGTTAATCACTTGTGAAACCAAGGTAGAATGAAACAGAAATTTCACACAAGCCGCCTTTTAGAACCTTTATATTCAGAGTGATTTCCCGCATAAGCGAGACACAATACCATCAGAGGGAGACTCTTCAAATCACACCTTTTGACTGCTTCATCCCCGCCCCAATCTTATTACCAGTCTAAACTGAATGGTGGCAAATCAATCTGCAATGGCTCCCATAGAGACACATTTTCCCACTTAATCTGTAAAGCAATATGCTGCTACCACAGATTCTACTTAAAGAGAAAACACGTGATATTAAAGAGGCTCCCAGATGAAAGGATCTCTATATGGGAAACACTCTCTCTTGCTTTCTCTCTCTCTCTCATTTGCCCACCCCAGCTGAACAAAAGAAAAAGACTTCAGAGGGAGGCAACTTCTCAATGTTTTTTAACAAAAAGGATTGGATCAGAAAATCCCACTTGCACACATGACAATGCCGTGTCAGACGTCGGTGCATGTACATACATCATGTTTAGATATTTATGTAAGAAATGTATGTGCGCACACACACACACACACACTCTCAACACAAGATTCCCAGTTTACACAGTCAATTAGCGACTCGAACATTTCCAATTTAGTCTAGCCGTTGGTAATAATAATAAACGAGACAGACTACCTACAGAGCAGATTGACCCAGGCTTGGCAGGAACTTGCTGTCTTCCACCGAACCACCTTTCAGTTGAATCCAGGACAAAAAAAAACCCACCACACAACAATAGCCCTTAACTGCTTCAGTGGAAGGCAATATAAAGCTGCTTTTGTATCAGGGCTACTGGGCTGTTCCATAGGGTTACTTAGACCACATCCCCACCCCACCCCCCGCACACCCTCCACAAACACCCCCAGCCTCCCGAGGAATTCAGGATTCATCTCCGGGAGCACCGCTGGAGGAAAATCCAGGCCGGATATAAAAGTGATATAGGGTGTGGTTTCCTTTTTTTTTTGGAGCAACTTCACTTGTTGGGTATATTAAAGAAACTGGAAATAAGAGGAAACGCTGTTTTGCTGTACGACAATCATTTCAATTGGACAATGAAGAGTGTTCACCATCTCCCTAGCCTCCTTCGGCTCTCCACAACCCTGAGAGATATCTGCACTCCTCCAATTCTGGCCTCTTCTGCATTCCCCATTTGAACTGCTCCATCATTGGCCTTCGGCTGCCTGGGTCCCAAGCTCTGAATTTCCCCTCCATAACCACTCCGCCTTTCTCTCCTCCTTGAAGACATTCCTCAAAACCTACCTCTACTCCTCCTAATAGGAGGTCTTGTGGTGCAGTGGGTACCATCCCTGCCTCTTGAGCCAGGGCTTGATGACCAAGGAAGGTGAGTGTCAACCTGCAAATCCTTCCAGCGCACACCAATGGCAGGTGTTAAGGGCGGAAGAGGTTCCTGGTCAACCATGTGATGGAGAGGAAGTTGAAGCCTCTACAACATGCATGTAAAAGTTAATGTCGCCACAGCAACAACTCTGACTCCGTGATCGTCACTTGTCCTAATATCTCACGTGGCTCAGCGTCAAATTTTGTTGGTCATCGTTCCTTGGAACATTTTAAAAAGGTGCTATATAAATGCAAGTTGTAATTCATTTCTCATTCGGTGCGGGAAGACAATGTGTTAAAAGAACGGACATGTTGGCCAACTAATGGAGAGGCAGGGCGATGGGCGAAAACACGAGATGAAACAACAAAAAAACCTCTAGTAATAAATCTAACCAGGAGTTCGCAACCCGAGCGCAGGCTAGAGTAGTGACTCAAATGTGAAAATTTTATAGGCCCTGGTAGCAAACCCAAAAATAAACTTCACAAAGGCTTGCTAGCCATTCAGGCCATTCAGCCCCTTAAATGTTATGGGTACAGCTGATGGTAAATGCTGAGCTGCTCAAATCCCAAAAGGGAAACTTGAAACAGCTGCCACAGATTAAATTTCAAGGTGCATGCCTTGAATTCAGTAGTAAGACCGAGATCTTATAGGTTTCTTACAAAACTAAATTCTACTATTAATAAAAGGTTTAAATGATTTTAAGTGCACACATAGTTCTACAAATTACTACTATGATAACTTCTAAATCCCCTACTAATCCAACTCCCAGTTACACTTTCATTAAGGCAACAATAAGACATAGATTTTAAAAGACCCAGGCAAAGAAACATGATGCTTTGAATAAGATTGTTCAGGGTGAGTTTTGTTAACTTCCGTTCTTTGTAGATAGCAGCAAGAAGGCTTAGATGCTGGGGGCTTTTCACACTTGTTAGATATTAGAATGACTTCTCTTACACACAGCCTTCTCCCCTTTATAATTATTTTCCCCTTTGAATGCAAATTCATTCCCATTGTTTCATTATGTCTTTGGACTTTACCTCTCTATTAATAAAAAATCTCAGTCCCAATTTTACCAGTAGTCTTTGGGAAAAATAAACACTTTCTTAACTTCTCCTGGCTAGGTGAAATATTTCACCTTTTTAAAAATAAATCTAGTGCATTTTTTAAATAAACCAGACATGTTTCCTTTACACCCATACTTAACATTTCAAACCTAGTTTATATTCTGTTACATCAAAGCCTTCAGACCATCTGCCTTTAATTCAATTAAGTCACACACATACACCCCACTATTACTCTACTTTACAATAAATTCCAATAATATTATGACAATTATTATATCTTCCTGACACTTAAGCATATTCTGCCATTCAACGAGATGTTGAGTGGTCTGTATCTTAACCCTTGCCATTTGTTGTAGACTTGACTTTCCAGACAGGTTTCGCATAAGAAACAGCAAACTTAATTTACAGGGCTTCAGCAGCAGTTACATGCTTCCATCGAGATCCACAACAGACAAGAACTCCACCCCTAAAGGCTTAGGGCTGAATCATTCACACCGTCACATGACACTACACAGTACAGTAAGTCTTAAAGCTACAGTTACTGCATTCCTCCCCCTTTACATTTTTCTTTTTGCAATTTGTATCTACAAGAACTACATTCATGACATTACAAATGTTATTTCATAGCTCGTGTATAAAAGTTCAGTCTCTCAGGTGGTTTCCTGGGTGGAATTTCACAGCTCCACAACTTTAGGATCTCTTACTGAATCTTTATTTTCTGGAACCACAGTAACATCAGGCACCTCCTTAGGCACAGGCAGTTCAGTGTTATCCACTCCGACAGAGACATCCGGTATGTCTATCCTTGGTTCATCAATCACAACAGGGACCACAGGTTCTACAATGGTTACAGGTGGAACATCAGTTTTGTTGGGGAATCTCCCTTCTTCTCAAATGATCCACGTGTTTGGGTGATCCAGCTCCCCACCCACCAACTTCTACGTGTTACAGCAGCAGCCGCCCGGTCACAAAAACGATTACACCAGGTAACCAACTCGATCCACCACTGAAGTTTCGTACAAATACTGCTTCTTCACCGACAGTAAGTTCTCGCTCTCAACCATGCAAATCATGAGTCACTTTTTGATTCCCTTGACTGTTCTCTACCTTCCCCTCCAAATTGGGAAGTGCCAGGCTTAATCTCATATGAAGGGGGTGCTTCCTGAGTAATTCTGAAGGTGTTGAACCTGTAGTAATGTGGGGAGGGGTCGCTCATTGTCTTTTCTGAACCATCTTCCATCTCGTCTTCTTCTGCCTAACACAGGGCTTAAGTCTTGTCCCGTCCTTCGTTTTGACTTCAGTCGGCCAGGGTTCTCAGGCAAAATCTTAATCCGTTCAGGGGTTGAGCTACCCATGGCTTCATCACAAAAATAGAAATACCTGGAAAAACTCAGCAGGTCTGGCAGCATCGGCGGAGAAGAGCAAAGTTGACGTTTCAAGTCCTCATGACCCTTCAACAGAACCCACTTGCATTTTGGAAAGTTCCATGACTTTTCCTTCTAAAATGCCTCTTTTGTACAACTGAACTGATTCTTCAGCTCTTCTGTCTCCCCCTTGTATCTTTTGGCTTCCTCTTGGAGCCTCGAACGTTGCTGCGTCTTCTTTACTAACTGACTCTTAAATTTGTCCATGGTGAGAAATTCATTCTGCTTCTCTCTTTATAATTTTCCAGAGGTACAAACTTTGGCCCGAGAGATCCCTGTAGCGTGCGAAGGTCTTTCAACTCGTTTTCCGTTTCTTTGCAGGACCCGCTTGCTTCATCTTGAATTCTGTCACTCAGCAGAGTCTCCTCGAGTTTCTTCTGCTGTTCCAGGCAGTCTTCATTTCCTCGGGTTGCCGAATGGCTATACACTCCTTTCACATCCTGTTGCAGATCTTTGACTCTCCAGCTCCATTCTGAAGTACCTTGCCTTGTTCCTTTTCCAATTCAAGAACTGTTCTGGCTTTGTTTCGAAATCTCACTGGCCAATCAAGGTTGATTTCCCTCAATCAATCCATGACCTAGAAGGCTTGGCCCTTCCCCTTCCACTACAATCTCAGGGAGCTGTGCTGTCTGGTGCTCAAAACAGGTACAGTGGTTATATCTTTCACTTGAATGACTGCACCAGTGTACGTGTTCAATTTGGCTGAAGTCTGCTCCATATTCAATTGTTGAGTAGCTTTGTTTAAATATTTTAACGTGTGCTTCCCCCACTACAGTGGCTGATGCACCGGTATCCACTTCCACAATCAAAAAAGGTTTTCCATTGACCTGCAGAGTAACAGTGATGGGCTGTTTTCCCTACTTTCGGAATTAGTGGTTTCTGGTTCTCCCACATAATGTATTTCGATCAGTTGAGTTTGCTGCCTGGGAGTCTGCCTCAGTCTTGCTGTACGCTGCTTCAGCATGTTCCCTCTTTTATGACAATAATGGCACTCCACCTCTTTAAAAGCAGCAAGTTTCAGGGGTATGGTTACTTCCACATTGGTAACAATTCATTTTCAGGTTTGCTGCTGAGCTGAGCTGTCTCCTGTATATATATTTTTTTTAATTTGAGCAGCAGGGACTGGTCTCTCGCTAGGCGGCTGACTCCCTGGTTTTTGCCCCATGCCCTGTCTGTTCCTGCCACAACTGGAAAACAGTGCCACTTTGTACACCCTGTAAGGCTTGCGAATCCTGCTCGGCGCTTTCCAACGCAAGCTCTATTTCCAATGCGCTTTTTAAAATCGACATTTACTTCAGCCAATAGCTGTTGTTGGAATGGCATCACCGTGCACACCGCAGGCCAAACGATCCCTTAGCATATATCGCTTAGGTGTCTCCCCGAAATCACAGTGTTCAGTTCGCCGGTTCAACTTCGCCAAGTGTTTGCTATGGTCTCCCCCCCCGCAGACACCCCCACCCCCCTCCCCCCCCCCTCCTCCCGCTCTCCGCCGGGGCTCTTAATCCGGAATTAAATTTGAACCTCTGCGTTATTGCCGAGGGTTTGGGTTGAAATTGACCCTTTGAGGTCTACCAATTTGCTGAAGGTCTTTTGACTCGGGAGCACTCGGGGCTGTCAAGCTACAGGTTAAATAAAGAAGGTTTACTCCCAGAGATGCTCAGGACAATTGCTTTCTCCTTTTTTTTCCCACCATTATTTTGTTTGCTTGGAAAAAGAAATGGAGATGCTCCATACATTGACTCCAATCCTCCGTGAATGAGCTGAAGGGGCCAATCCTGCCAAAAAGTGGCATACCTGGTGAGTATATTTGATCTTTCTTCTGTTTAAAACAAGATACTCACATTCTCTGGGCAAGGGACAGCGCCAGGGCCAAACTATCCTCATCGCCAGTTGTCATGGACTTGATTTTCCAGACAGGTTTCCATAAGAAACAGGTGAACTTTATTTACAGGGCTTCAGCAGCAGTTACATGCTTCCATCAAGATCCACAACCCTAAGGTCCCCAGCACTTTAGGGCTGATTCTTTCACACTGTCACGTGATACTACACAGTACAATGAGTTTTAAAGCTGCGGTCACCACATTCCTTAAAGCTACAATTACCTACACCACTATTTACCCCTCAACCAACATCACTAAAAACGGCTGCCTGGTCGTCTACCTCATTACAGCTTGTGGGATCTTGCCATGCTCAATATTGGATACCATGCAACTTACATTATCACAGTGGCTCCATTTCAAATAAGTAATTGGCCAGGAGGCACTTTGGGACATCCCACGGTCTTGACCGGAGCTATGGAGACGCTACGCAAGTTCTGGATAACTAAGAACCGCTGTGAAAGTTAAAAAGTTAAGAACATTTTCCTTTGCTGCGTCAAAGAGTTGATGGTTTCAATCCCAACTGCACCATAAAAAGATCCACGAATAGTTAACATACAAAACAGTGCAGCAAGCTGCTCACCATAACCTAACGGCTGCTATCATCGAGTGGGAAAAGGAGTTTATACACTGCTTGTATCAATGAGCACTCGACGCATACACCCAGTGGACAGAAATATGAAAAGCAGTAAGGAAAAAAAAACGCGTGACAGGAGAAACATAAAAAAGATCCATTTTCAAGCTATTTAATTGCCCACTGAAGATTTACAAAATGTGTTCTCTAATGAAGCTTTAGCCGCTTTAATAAGTTAGTCTAATGCTTTCCGCGGCGCTCATAAGCGCAATCCAGCTGAATAATCTCCCCGCCATTACCAATTAATCGTCCTAATTTGAAGGTCCAACATATTCAGTAGTGCCCCGACTTCAGTTCGGCTACTACATGTCACGCAGCATTTATATAGCACCTTTCGCAACCTCAGGACGTCCCAAGAGCGCTCCACAGCGAATGCCGTGCTTTGAGGCGCAGTTACTGTTGCAATGCAGAAACGCTGTACCTCCCGACGCAATTGTGAACAGGTCATCGCGCGTGCACTGTTTTCCCCCACCGGTTTAATGTGTGATATTAGTGTTGAGGGCAGCCTGAGCTTTTATCTTAGTGCCTGCAATATAAATCAGGTGTCAGACTTGATCAATTGTTAGGGATGAATCAACTATTAGTACCAGAAACTGTACCGCATATAATGTTAAATAGTGGGATACAGGTTTCTTACCAGCCCCCATAACTTTTTTTTTATATATATATAAATATGAAATGGGTTTTGTCGATTATAGATATGCGAGGACTTCAAATGTTCCGATATAGTGGAAAGTATATTAACAAGTATTAAACAGGGTATGTTCCTGGAATATAGATCAACAAGGATGAAATGGTGAATGTCTGACACACAATATCTTGACAGGGTGGATGCTGAGAGGATGTTTCTCCTTGCGAGGGAATCTAGAGCTAGGGGACGGTCTATAAATTAGGGGTCTCCCATTTCAGACAGTGATGCCGAGGAATTTCTTCTCTCAAGAGGGTCGCGAGCCTTTGGAATTCTCTTCCCCCCCTGACAGCAGTGGTGGCTGGGTCACTGGATATATTCAAGGCCGAGTTAGACAGATTTTTAGCACCACAGAAAAAGTTACAGCACAGAGCGAGAGAGAGAGAGAGAGAGAGAGAGCGGCCATTCAGCCCATTGTGCCCGCATTGACTAAAAAATAAGAAAAAAAAAAGTTTTTAAACTACCCATTTTAATCTGCACCCTGGTCCATAGCCTTGCAGGTTTCAGCACTTCAGGTGCAGATCCAGGGGCCTTTTAAATGAGTTGAGGGTTTCTGCCTCCACCACCAAACCAGGCAGTGAATTCCAGGCACCCACCACCCTCTGGGTGAAGAAGTTTTTCCTAATGTCCCCTTTAATCCTTCCAGCAATCACCTTAAATCCGTACCCCCTGGTAACTGACCTTTCGGCTAGGGGGACACAGGGCATCCCTGTCGACTCTGTCTAGACCCCTTACAACCCTGTACACCTCAGTCAGGTCACCCCTCAGCCTCCTCAGTTCCAAGGAAAGCAACCCCAGTCTATCCAATCTTTCCTCCTAGTTGCAATTTTCAAGTCCTGGCAATGTTCTTGTAAATCTCCTCTGTACAGGAAGGATATAATTGCTCTGGGAGAGAATAATGTGGTGACCAGAACTATACACAAAATTCCAGCTGTGGCCTTGCTGACGTTTTCTACAGTTCCATCATTACTTCCCTGCTTTTATATTCTATACCTCGTCCAATAAAGGAAATCATTCCATGTGCTTTCTTGACCAACTTGTCCACCTGTCCTGCCACCTTCAGGGACCTGTGGACATGCACTCCAAGGTCCCTCACCTCCTCTACCCCTCCCAATATCCCCCCCATTTATTGGGTATTCCCTTGCTTTGCTTGCACCCCCCTCACCCCCCGACAAATACATTGCCTCACACTTCTCCGGATTGAACTATATTTGCCACTTCTCCGCCCACTCAACCAAACCATTGATATCATTCTGGAGTTGACAGCTATCCTCTTCACTCTCAACTGCTTGGCCAATTTTTGTGTCATCTGCAAATTTCCCAATCATACCTCCCACATTCAAGTCCAAATCATTTAATATCTACAACAAACAGCAAGGGCCCCAACATTGAGCCCTGTGGAGCACCACTGGAAACCGTTTTCCATTCGCAAAAACATCCATCGGCCATTACCCTTTGTTTCCTGTCACTGAGCCAATTTTGGATCCAACCTGCTGCCTCCCCATGTATCCCATGGGATCTCACTTTCCTGACCAGTCTGCCATGTGGGACCTTG
This sequence comes from Cetorhinus maximus, assembly GCF_964194155.1. Lineage (NCBI taxonomy): Eukaryota > Metazoa > Chordata > Chondrichthyes > Lamniformes > Cetorhinidae > Cetorhinus > Cetorhinus maximus. Next base: position 172,855,840 of record NC_135882.1, on the reverse strand, counting down.
TCAAGTGCCTTACTGAAACCCATGTAGACAACATCCACTGCACCACCCTCATCAATCCTCCTTGTTACTTCCTCAAAATATTTGATTAAATTAGTAAGATACGACCCTCCCCTAACAAAACCACGCTGACTATCCCCTATTTATTCGTTCCTTTTGAAGTGACAGTCCCTCAGAATTAATTCTAATAATTTGCGCACCACCAAAGTCAGGCTGTCCAGCTTATAATTATTTGATCTAGCCCTCACACGCTTTTTAAATAATAGGACAACTTTCGCAGACTCCAATCCTCCGGTAGCTCACAGGAAGTGAGGATTGGAAAATGACCCTCAGAGAATTCACTATTTCCTCCGTGGTTTCCTTCAACAGTCTGGGTTACAATCCATCTGGCCCTGGTGATTTATGCACCTTCAAGGATGCCAGTCCCTCCAACGCTTCCTCTCTCACTATTCACATTCCTCCTCTTTAACTAGAATGTCTGCTTCATCCCTCTCCTTAGTGAAGACAAAGGAGTCACACATCTTCAGCATCATCGCTAAGTCACCAAGTACATCTCTGATAGGCCCTATCTTTTCCTTAGATATTCTCTTGCTCTTAATGTACTGATAAAACATCTTTGGGTTTTCTGCGATTTTACCTGCCAATATTTTATTCCATATCTTCTCTTTGCTTTCCTAATATCCTTTTTTTAAATCAACAAGGGAGTCAAGGGTTATGGGGGGGGGGAGCAGGCAGCAAAGTGGAGCTGAGACCACAAGCAGATCAGCCATGTTCTTGTTGAATGGTGGGGTAGGCTCAAGGGGCCGAATGGCCGACTCCTGCTCCCAGTTCTTGTGTAATGGGGATGGGGAAATTGGGGATTAAGCCTAGTATGCGGTCTATTTGGACTGGGTGCAGGTCAATGGGACTAGCGGAATAATATTTCGGCACAGAAGGGCTGAATGGCCTGTTTTTTTCTGTGCTGTAGTGTTCTATGGTTCTATATCATTAACACGGGGACCACAACAGCGTATGAGCGGCAATTGCAGTTACAGCATCTCCAAATGCAGCCAGGTGGGAAACACTGCAACCAACTAGTGCACAGCAAGCTCCCACAAACAGCAGCCTGTTAACAAGCAGGTTATCCATGTTTTGGCGAGGAGATCGGCAACGGCCCCGATTTTAACGCCTCACCCGAAAGCCGGGGAATAGCGTGAGAAGCAATTTCGCTTTTCAGCGTTTTAACCACCGAGTTCCCACACAGTCAGCCAAGCCACCAGCTGTACCTACATCCATCAGTAGCTCCTGATTTCACACTGACTGGCTAAGAGGGCTTTCAGGAAAGGGAGACCAAAAAACAAACAGGAAATGAGAAAGGACACTACCACTTCCAACGATGCTTCCTGTAAGTCATTAAACACACACAAAAGAGTTAGAAAAGGTGAATTACTTCCTAGAGGAGGGGGGGGGGGGTCAACGACACAACCCCCTCTTCAACAAATGTACTGCACGAGAAGATTAACGTAACATTACAAAATCTACCTTTATTCCGACGTGAAATAGACTAGTACCAATTCAGTCCTTTAAAAGATTGGTTTTAAAAACCTAGAAAGCGTTCTGAAGGAACATGCTTGTCTGCATTTAAAGAGAATTGGATTGCTCACAAAACAAAACGAGCATCTATCTATCATCATTTCACCTCTCCAGGCGTCTCCAAGTCCTTGATGTGATGAATGGTTTGGTACCTACTCACTGCCATTGCTGACAAATGTAGTTAGTCTAGTTTTGGGGAAGATCCCAATGGTTTCACATATTATCTCAACACAGCATTTTAAAAAAAAATAAATTGCAGTCCAGTGACTTGAGCACAAAATCCAGGCCGACACTCCCAAGGCAGTGCTGAGGGAGCACGACACTGTTGGAGGGGTAGTCCAGCGAGATGGAGGTGGGGGGGTGTGAGAGACGCAGACACACACACACACACACACAGACAAAACGGAACATTGTCTGAAATTCAAAACACAGTTGGCTGCCCCTCATTAAAAGGCATATGGAATCACTATGAACAGTAACAGTCGTTCTCTGCTGCTCATATCAGGTCCCTTTCCTGCAGCACCTGTTGTGTAGCAACGTGCAAGTGCTTTGCTGCATTAGCGAAACAGCCAAGTTCTCTCAAAGATGCTTTTGATAATGGCACTGAGTTCCCAAACCACAGGACCGACCCACTGGACAGCACGGAGCGAAAACGAGAGCCTGCCTGGCAGCAAAAACAGTAAACGGTCCCTGGTTCATAACTTGTTCAAGCAGCCATCAACTCCCAGGACTAACATGCAGCCAGCAGCCAGGGACACAGGGCAATACAAAACAGGCGGCACTCACTCAGGCCCAGCACAATACAAAAGCATCGTTACAGCTTACATGGCAATTTGGACCTTATCACATCCCTCAAATGCCTTAAGTATTTTGTACAGATTGAACTACTCCAAAGTAAAAAGTCAACGAAATAGGCAAGCAAGCCCGGCAGCCATTTTGAAGATGACAATATTCCTCTTAACTTAAGAGCAAATGAACTTGCATTTATATCTTGCCTTTCATGGCTTTGGGACAAAATCTCAAAGTGTTCTACAGTCTATGAGGTTGTCTTTGAAGTGCAGCCAATCTTATGATGTAGGAAGCACAGCAGCCAATTAGCACACAGCAAGCTCCCAAAAACGACAACGTGATAATGACAGAATAATTGGGGGGGTTTTTTTTAATATAAGAAGTGTTGGTTGAAGTATAAATACTGGCCAGAACACCAGAGAGAACTCCACTACTCTTATTTGGAACACTGACATGGGATCTTTACTAGCCAACTGAGAGGGGGAAGAAGTGGGTGCTTGCTTTATCCGAAAGACGGCACCTCCGACAGTGCAACACTCCCTCAGTGCTGCACCGGAGTGTCAGCCTGGATGGCCGGCTCAAGTGGAGTGGGACATCCTTGGAAGATGGCCAACTGTAACCGGGGATATTCCCAAGAGGTTTCCTCTGGCATTCTCTCACCTCCCACCGGCCTGCCATCACACTTGCGCCAAATCAATTGCCCAAAATCTTCCACCCTCACCAGGAGGCCTACTCTCCTTCACCAATCAGAAGGCAAGATTCTTCATGACCTGACTGGATGATTGAGACTTTTTCGATCAAACGACTTTCCAACCCACAACTATAATAACCAATAAATAAACGTTCAATGAACTAAGTAAATTTTCCAAAAATTCTTCTCCTGGGGTATTGCTCGCAAGAGTCCTCGAAATTAATTTCCAATTTGTGGACCTCCCAGGACAAGCCGGAGACTCAGTAGCCCTAGCTCACGAAGAGACCAGTTAATCTCTTTTGGGTAAGGCTGGTCAAGAGGATTTTTTTTAAAAAAGAAAGCCAGGACATGACTGTTAACTCTTTTTAAATGTTCATTCCTGGAGCCACTATCATAGACAAATGGATTGGTTTAAATTCTTAGCTGAAAAACCACATGATCACGATCATGGATACTCCCATCATACAGTGCCCTCACGTCAGCCTAGATTTTATACTCCAGTGCAGGAACTGGACTTAAAACAGCCTCAAGAACTTAAACTTACAGAACGTCATCATACAACAGGTGCTTCAGTCAGGCTGGACAAAACAAAAATTTGACACTGAGCCACATGAGATATTAGGGCAGGTGACCAAAAACTCGGTCGAAAAAGGTAGGTTTTTAAAGGAGTGTCTTAAAGGAGGAAAGCAGGGCGGAGAGTAGTTGGATGGGTGGGGGGGGAATTCCGGAGCTCGGGGCCCAGGCAGCTGAAGGCACAGCCACCAATGATGGAGCGATGAAAATCGGGGGGGGCGCTCAAAAAGACGTCAGAATTACAGGAGTGCAGATAGGAGAGGGTCGCGGGACTACAGGAGACCAGCAGGTTGCGGGTGGAAGGGGTGAGCACAGGGGGTGACAGGTGAATGGGACTTGATGCAAGTTAGGATATACAAATCAGGATCTTGTTCTGGTTTCTTAATTAGCTGAATTAACCCATTAATAATAGCGGGGAGGTGGTGGTGGCACGGTGCTTTTGTCACTGGACTAGTAATCCAGAGGCCCAGGGTAATGCTCTGGGGACCTGAGCTCAGATCCTGTCACAGCAGATGGTGAAATGTGAATTCAATAATATAGAAAAAAATCTGGTATTAAAAGTCTGATGATGACCATGATTGTCATAAAAACCTATTAGCGAACCCATCTGGTTCACTAATGACCTTTGGGGAAGGAAATCTGTTGTCCGGTGTGGTTGAGCAATAAATACTGGCCGATGCCCACATCGAACGAATAATAAAAAAAAGTTAGCGCCGGATATAAATAAATGTAAATGAAGTTGAAAATGTCTGTAAAAGTAGCACCACAGATGCCTGGGGGGTGGTGAAAGTGGAGACCAGCAATGATTTCAAAAGGAAATACATTTAGAGGGCTGTGGGGGGTATAGTGGGGGAATAGGACTGGTCTGGATTGCGCTACAGACGGAAAAACTAGATAGGCTGACTGGCCTCCTTCTGTGTCATCATAACTCTTTCCCTATTGGATTTCCTGATGACCATCTTATACTGATGGCCTCTAGTTATGCTCTTCCCCACAAGAGGAAAGATTCTCTCCATCAAACCTTTCATAATTTTCAAGCCCTCTCTAAAGGCCTTCAGCCTTCTTTATTCAGAGAAGGGACCCAGCCTGTCAATCCTTTCCTGATATGTATATTCACCCATTTCTGGTATCGTCCTTGTAAAATCTCTCTGCACCCTCTCCGGTGCCTCTAAATACTTTTTATAATATTGTGACTGGAACTGTACGCAATACTCTTGTGGTCAAATCAAGGTTCGATACAAGCCTAACATAATTTTCCCTAACTTCTCAGCTTGGTTTGCTTCTTTTTTTTTTTAAAAACGCCTTGTTAACTTGTGGCGAACCTTTTAGTGATTAGTGTAGTTGTATTCTGAGATCCCTTTGTCCTTCTACCCCACCTAGACTTGCACCTTTGTTATGATACGGCAGGTGGTATTTGCCAGGCTGGCCAAATCCACAAGGGATACTTGGCCAAGCTATCACAACGATTTTGCAATTTGTATTTATTACCAGAAGGCTGGTACACTGAAGTCAGAAGTAATGAGTCCACTACTACCTTTTAGAGATTTTAAGGATAAATTAAAACATTTATTAACAAAAGAACAAACTTAAACACACACATAAGATTACAGTTACACAGTTATAACAGTTCCCAAAATTTCTACTTAACCAGACTCCCAATTACACGCCCGCTTTAAGGCAACAGTCCAAATAGGTTCCAAACTTCTAAAGTCATCCAGCAATATTACCTCATGCACCCACTGGACAATGGAGCTCAAAAGGCTTTTAACACAACTTTGGTTACTTTGGAACAGCAAACTTCTACAGGGTGGCTAGGGGCTCCCCCACCCCCAAGTCTGGTTCAGACAGCCACCTTTCAAGACCCCACACGGCCAGATCTCACACAGCCTTCCATTCTTCTTCAAATATATTTCATCCCTTTTGATCTGTAAATCCCATTGTTTCCACTTGCCTTTGGAAGTTACTTTTCTCAGAATATAAAAACGTTCATGTTCTCATGATGGCCAGCACTTTTGGGAAAAATCAACCTAATAACCTTGCGTTATTTATCTTGCCAGTAGTAAGCATTCACCATCGCCATGTCCCTTTGAAAATCAAACACTTCTCCACTTAACTAAAAATGCAAATTTCATTCACACCGTATCTGCTGACCTCACCCGAGCCCTACTCATCTCCAATTCCCATTTCAATGGATATTTTTCAGGCTGGAGGAAGGTTTGCAGTGGAGTTCCCCAGGGGTCGGTATTGGGACCCTTGCTTTTCCTGATTTTATTAATGATCTAGATCTCGGTGTGCTGGGGACAGTTTCTAAGTTTGCAGATGATACGAAGCTTGGGAGTGTTGTAAACTGTGAGGAGGACAGTGTAGAACTTCAAGAGGACACAGACAAGCTGCTGGAGTGGGCAGATAGGTAGTAGATGAAGTTCAATGTGGAGAAGTGTGAGGTGATGCATTTTGGTAGGAAGAACATGGACAGACAATATAAAATAATGGGTGAAATTTTGAAGGGGATGCAGAAAGACCTGGGTGTATATGTGCATAGATCACAGAATGTGGCAGGATAGGTGGAGAGAGCACTCAATAAAGCATATATAGTACCCTGGGCTTTATTAATAGGGGCATTGAATACAAGAGCAAGGAGGTTATGCAGAATTTACATAAGGCACTCATTAGACTTCAGCTGGAGTACTGTGTACAGTTCTGGGCGCCACATTGTAGGAAGGATGTGAATGCACCGGAGAGAGTGCAGATGAGGTGGCCCTACACTGACCGCATTAACTCATGTCCCTTGACCACTGAGGGTCTGAGCTGAAATCCCATGGTAGCCAGAGGTGTGGTCATACACACGCACGCACACCAAACAAAAAAGGCTGTGAGAAAAGGGTGGGGCTCAACTGAACATTTCAAAATGGAGATGGATAGATTTTTGTTACATAAGAGCTATGCAACCAAGCGGGGAGATGGAGTTTAAGGTACAGATCAGCCATGACCTAACTGAATGGGGGAGCAGGCTCAAAGGGCTGAACGGCCTCATCCCGTTTCGCAGGACATTTGGAGAAACCCCGACAAAAGCAATTAAGCGTTGGGAGCAGCGGGAAGGAAAAGAAAAGCACCCCCCACCAAAAATCTTCTTGTTTCGATACCGTTGACCGAATGCCTTGCTCGGTCCCAAGAACGATTTCTGAAAACGCACAGGACTGCTTAATAAAGAAACGTCCCTGGAAGTGTCCCACAGAACAGGTCCAGCTGTCGAGTGATTCAACGGATGAAATGAAGTTAAACACACCCGGGACAGATGCCAGCCTCAACTTCTCCCAGTGGACTAGTATCATACAGCTGCTGCTACACGAGCTTCAATCTCTTACAACAGCCTGTTCAGTGTTCCACACAAACACACGGCTTCAGGCAATACCAACGAGAGGTAGCGTAAAATAAATTCTAGCACCACTTAAATATGGCACACAGCGTAGAACTGTCACATCGACACAAGTTGATCGGAGGAGGATCCCAAACACGGGAGGTGTGGCAAACAGCGAGGATGATTGGAAATCGCCTGTAACCAGACAGACAGGCCAGCAGAATGGGCAGGCCAGTTGGAAAAAGGAAATTAATACAGGCAAGTGGGAGGTGATGGATTTTGGCAGAAGGTTTAGGGAGGGGTAATACAGATTTAATGGCATCGTTCTGAAGAATGTGCAGGGACAGAAGGGACCTCGGGGCGCGTGTGTATCGATCTTTGAAGGTGGCAGAGCGGTTAGCAAAGCATATGGGATCTTGGACTTCATATAAATTTAAGCAGAATTCAAATGCAGGGAAGTTGGGCTGAAACTTTATAAATCTCTGGTTAGGCCCTAACTGCAGTATTGCGTCCAGCTCCAGTCACCGGATGTTTAGGGAGGATGCAAGGGTCCTTGAGGGGGGTGCAAAGGAGAGGGGGTGAGAGTTAACTGTAAGGTTAGGTTGGAGAAACTGGGGTTGTTCTCCTTGGAGCAAAGGAGATTGAGGGGAGATCTGACAGAGGTGTACAAGATGATGACAGGTTTAGATAAGGTGGACAAAGGAAAACTGTACCATGAGCTGATGGGAGTTGGGGGGTGCGGAGGGGACACAGATTTAAGGCTTTGGACAAGAGAGGCAGGAGGAATGCGAGGAAGAGCTCTTTTTAATGCAGCGAGTGGTAGTAACCTGGAACTCGCTGTCCACAAGGATGGCGGAAGCAGAGATGATCAATAATTTCAAAGGGAAAACGGATGGATACTTGAAGGAAATAAACTTGCAGGGCTAAGGGGTTCGAGCGGGGGAGAGAGACTGACTGGGCCACTCTGTGGGGAGCTGGATGAACCAAATATCCTCCTCCAGTGCCATAAATGACTGAATTCATGACATTCACTCCTCCCACACTGATGGAACAGTGGCAGCATGGTGTACTATCTACAAGATGCACCTCAACAACTCACCCAGGCTCCTTAGGCAGCACCTTCCAAATCCACGGCCATCCTGGCTTGGAAATATATCGCCGTTCCTTCACTGTCGCTGGGTCAAAATCCTGGAACTCCCTCCCTAACGGCACTGTGGGTGTACCTACACCACATGGACTGCAGCGGTTCAAGAAGGCAGCTCACCACCACCTTCTCAAGGGCAATTAGGGATGGGCAATACATGCTGGCCCAGCCAGCGACGCCCATATCCCGTCAATTTATATAAAAAGACCATAGTACAATGGCTCAAGCTGCTTCACAGGGGCTCAATCAAATGTAGCCTGACACCAAGTCACACCAGGAGAACTTCGGAAAACTGAAGTCAAACAGGTAGAGTTACAGTAGGGGCTTAAAGCTAGAGAGATATTTAGCCAAGGCACTTTCAATACAAAAAGGTAACTAGATGAGTATAGGAGAGAAAAGAGAATAGAAAGATTTGATAAAGTGTTGAGATGAGGCAATGGAACGCGAGGACACTCGGGTGAACTAACAGTTGTAGTTCAGTAGGAAACACTCGCATCAGAATCAGCAGAATGTCAATTCAAGCTCAGGTCCCAAGACCTCAGGACAAAGTCCAGTCTGATCCAGTGCACTACTGAGGGAGTGTTGCACAGTGAGAGGTGTTGACTTATGGATGAGTCATTAAAACGTGGCCCCGTCTGCCCTATCGTGTGGATGTAAGAGATCCCATGACGCTACTTCAAAGAGGAGAAGAGTTAACCCCGGTGTCCTGAGCAATAGCCACCCCTCGACCAACCTTACGAAAAAATAAAGTCCACTCATTATCACATTGCTGCTGTTTGTTGGAGCTTGCTGTGCTGCTGTATTTCCTACATTCAGATGTCTGGTAAGGAGTGAAAAGCACTATATAAAAACCAAATCCCAACACCAACAAAGAACTGGACCCACCTAACCTGTCTCTATATTCTATGTAATAAGTCCATTGGCTGGTGTGTGTTTCTGCCCACACCAAATGATTGAGTTTGTCACGTGTAGCACCTAACACAGTCATGATACGTCCCAGAGTGATTTACAGCCACTGAGTGAAATGCAGGTAAAGAGGGAGACAGCGTGCGCACAGCAAGCTCCCATAAACAGATGATCTGTTTTTTGTGATGTTGACGGAGGGATAATTGTCCAGTGTTATGATTGTCATAACCTATAATTTTAAGTGTTATGTTTGAGATACGACGCTAAATTCAGGAATCAGATCACCAGCTTGAGGTTTTACATGAACATTTTATTAACTTACACAGGTTAAAAATATACATACGTGTGGCTTCAAATTACTACTATCATAACTTTTAACAAATTCCCCAACTAAGCTCCATTAAGGCAACAACAACCCATAGACTTAACCAAACACCAGGCAAAGCGTTTTCACCGTACAAATTCAGAATGAGGTTCTTTTCACTGTGGGGCCAGTTGGAGGTTTGCAGCTGCCTTTTGATCTCACATTGCCTCTGCCCTGCACGCCCGAAAACTACTGAAGTTATACCTACCAGCCCCATTGAATGTTAATTCTCATTGCATTAACCATCTCTTTGAACTTTTAACAATGAAACCCCTTTCATTGCCGATTTTATTAGTTATATAAACATATTGCTGGGCAGCTGCTAGAAAGGCATCAATTTTCACCCCACTTCTTGAATGCTCTGTTACATATCAAAACTAGTACCCATCAAAGCAGCCAGACTAGCTGGCTTTAATCCAGTTAAGACACACACACACAGACTAAACCTCTATTTTAAAAGAAAAATATTTTCCAAAATATTACATAAGTTAATAGCTTCATGACATAAGGACATCGGTAGTGGTGGCGGTGAAGGGAGAGAGAGAACTCAGCTAAACTTCTTCAAAATAGTGCCCTGGGATCCTGTGTGCCCACTTACGTCTCATCCTAAAGACAGTGCAGCATTCCCTCAGTCCCACACTGGAGTGTCAACCTCTTGTTTTTTTTTTTGTGTGGTCAAGGAAGTCCTGGGCTAGAGTTCGAACCCACAACCTTTTGACTCAGAAGCTGCCAGCCACATAAATAATCTCAATCTCCACACTTCAAAACAAACTCGGTAACACTCGGCAGGATGCAAATTATCTTTTGACAAATAGAGAACAAGATACGTGGGGTTTGAAATCCAAGATATAGTTTTCAAAAAAAAAATATCCATCATTAAACTGCGTACTTGTTCATCGGTTTTCACACGGTCCTGGTCCAGAGCAGAGGACAGCCCGGGTGGTATTTAAGCTGCCAGTCAAAGTTCATTTTCGCAGCAGGAAAACTGGATTCAATTTGGCACGAGGGCCATTGTTGCGAAGGATGTGCAGGCCTTTCGGCCCCACACGTCCATTCTAGTGTTTGCGCTCCACACGAGCCTCCTCCCACCCCCCCCCACCAAATTCACCTCACCCCATCATTCCCTTCTGGTCCTTTCTCCCTCGTCTGTTTAAACAGCCTCCCCTTAAAACGTAACCATCAGCGGGAGCTTAACGTTTATTAAAGTCAGACATTATTAGCAGCCAGAACAGGACAAGGAGGAGAAGGGAAAGTGTGGTAACGTGAGGTACCCTGTCACTTTAAGAGAATGCAAGAGTACTTGACCATGTGACAGCACTGACGAATCACTGTACAGCGCGGGAAACTGGGAACTGTTAAGTCTAGTTCTGGAGGTTTCTGAGTGAGCACGTATGATCTGATGCTCTGCCCTATGTCTCAATGAACCATCACTGTTTATTCTTACATCAGTCTCTCCCCGTTATTGATTGCAAGCAGCAATCAATGGAAACATAGGAAGGCGTGCAGTTAGAGTTCAGTTGGCCAATAAACTCATTTACCCAAGACATAGAAGAAAGCATCGGAGTCAGTATCCCACATCGCTTCTTCCCTGCTTCATTTACTGTCCTACTCTTAACACATCTGTAGCACCGTGAAGGACCCAACTAGAGAAAAAAAACATGGCTTTGGGACAAAGATGTAAAGATATTGGAAAAAGAGCAGGGGACAAAGGGGCAGGGGGAGGAAAATGAGAAGCAATGTTTTATATATAAAACAGGGCGAGTTACGATCCAGAATGCATTGCCTGAAAGGGCAGTGGAAGGAGATTCAACAGTAACTTTCAAAAGCGAATTGGAGGACAGGAAATGTAGGAGGTTACAGGGGAGCGAGACTAGTTGGATCGCTCTTGCAAAGAGAGTGCGGAGTCATGGGAGGCTGCATGGTCCCCTCCTGTGCTGTATGATTATATAACTGCTCCGTTCTTTCTGTCCATCCCCGTGCAGGGAATCAGGGAGAAAGCGATTCGGCTGAAAGATCACTCCAAACTACCGGTAGTCACATCGACTCTGACCTGAAACATGAACTCTGTTTCTCTCTCCATCGATGCTGCCAGACCTGCTGAGTATTCCCAGCGTTTTCTGTTTTTCTGTCAGGTTTCCAGCATCTGGAGTGTTTTGCTATTTTGTTGAAATACATTAGGGGGTAAAGCATTGGGGGGGTAAAGCAGTGTATAATTGACTGGTGCATCTATCAAGGCCCCTCATGTTTTGCATTTTTAAAAAAAAATTCTTTTGCAGGATAGGGGCGTCGCTGGCTGGGCCCAGCATTTATTGCCCATCCCTAACTGCCCTCGAGGTGGTGGTGGTCTTGAACGCCGCTGCTCCTCGTCAAAAATGAGCTTGATATTATAGGAGGACCTGAAAGGGCAGATGAAAGACAGCCCCTCTGACAGTGCAGCACTCCCTCTTTTCCACACTATGAGTGCCCATTTCAGATTCTGTGCTCACGTGGGACTTGAACCTAGATTCCTTCTGGCTCAAACGAGAGTGCTACCAGCGGAGCCAAAAGTGATGTTGAAATAAGGTAAAAGGAATTCTGGCAATGTTTTTATACTTTTTCATGGAACATGGACGTCATTGACAAGACCACAATTTATTGCCCATCCCTAATTGCCAATGAGAAGGTGGTGGTGAGCTGCCTTCTTGAGCCGCTGCAGTCCACGTGGTGTAGGTACACCCACAGTGCTGTTAGGAAGGGAGTTCCAGAATTTTGACCCAGCGACAGTGAAGGAACGGCCGATATATTTCCAAGTCAGTGACTTGGAGGGGAACTTGCAGGTGGTGGTGTTTCCCATGTGTCTGCTGCCCTTGTCCTTCCAGATGGTAGTGGTCGTGGGTTTGGAAGGCGCTGTCGAAGGAGCCTTGGTGAGGTGCTGAGGTGAATCTTGTGGATGGTACACACACGCTGCTGCCAGGAAGTGGATGTTGAAAAGGGAAGATGAAAAGGCAGCCAAGGTGGTCCCAGGTCATCTGATGAAATCTTCCACGAAAACCAACTAAGGCCAGCAACCCCGTCTATGGGGCAGGGTGACAGCCCAGCTTTTATTAATGAATATATAAATACTTAATGCGGCATTCAGAATAAAATGACCCAGCTGGTTTGAAGTTCAGCCAGCGCAGTCTAGAAACGGAGCAGTGCTGGAATTTGCAATGTTCGTATATGAATGGAAGCCTGTCTCTTGATCAGGAAGTTTACCACGGGCTGCTTGGACAAGGTATTTCACAAGACAAGTGGGCAGTGCTTCTCAGGTATTGCATATGCCACACATCATTTTGTTGCTGAGGGAATAAACTACTCAACAGAAACAATTTCCATAAATGCAGTGATAAGCCCACATAAGAGAAACCTCCGTTGCGCTGCAGAGCTGTGTCTTAGGCGAGGTGGAAATCGCTCATCGCAGCCTGGAAGTACTGGCTGTGCTTGCAAGTTGCTTAGTTTTAAACAATAGGGCCCTGCTGTCCTGCTCCTTCATTTGCAGCAAACACTTTGTTAATCTAAAACGTCATTGTGAGGAATCGACAGACAACACCAATCTGTCTTGGAGTTTACATCATGCGCAAATGCATAGCATTTTTCCTGATTCCAAACTAAGCTGCCATGTACTCACTGATGCTACAGGGTTTTGTTTGTCCTCAGTAACCTTTATTTCACGCTCTTTGTCTGGGACAATATGGTTTCCACACTCCATACTTTAATGTTAGAGACAGAGAGAGAGAGAGAGACAGAGACAGAGACAGAGACAGAGACAGAGACAGAGACAGAGACAGAGACAGAGACAGAGACAGAGAGAGAGAGAGAGACAGAGAGAGAGAGAGAGACAGAGAGAGAGAGAGAGACAGAGAGAGAGAGAGAGACAGAGAGAGAGAGACAGAGAGACAGAGAGACAGAGAGAGAGAGCGAGACAGAGAGAGACACAGAGAGAGAGACAGAGAGAGTGACAGAGAGACAGAGAGAGAGACAGAGAGAGACAGAGAGAGACAGAGAGAGACAGAGAGACAGAGAGACAGAGAGACAGAGAGACAGAGAGACAGAGAGACAGAGAGACAGTGAGACAGTGAGACAGTGAGACAGTGAGACAGTGAGACAGAGACAGTGAGACAGAGAGTGAGAGACAGAGAGTGAGAGACAGAGAGTGAGAGACAGAGAGTGAGAGACAGAGAGTGAGAGACAGAGAGTGAGAGACAGAGAGTGAGAGACAGAGAGTGAGAGACAGAGAGTGAGAGACAGAGAGTGAGAGACAGAGAGTGAGAGACAGAGAGTGAGAGACAGAGAGAGAGAGACAGAGAGAGAGAGACAGAGAGAGAGAGACAGAGAGAGAGAGGCTGTCCTGTTGGGAGTAATGAAGAATTCATTCGTTGCTGCTGTCATTAGCAGAGTTACCTGGCACTTCATTCCTGATCTTCTCCCGATGAGACACATCCACGAGGTCAACATATTGGCCCACAAAAAAACATGTGCAAAAGGAACAAGTTTTCATGCAGATAGCTCCTTCCCCGAGCTCACAGCATCTTAGACGTGTTGTCGCTCTGAAGCAGAGCCGCTGCTGTAATGCACGGCAAGATCCCACAAACAATGAAACAATGACCAGGCTGCTTTTACTTCCAAAAAGAAAAATGAAGTGTTGTTAGTTGGGAGATACATATTGGCCAGGATGGCCAGGGCAGAAAGAGCTCCATTGTTCCTTCACAATTAGAACCATGTTACAGTGCAGAAAGAGGCCATTCAGCCCATCGTGTCCGTGCCAGCCAAAAAGGAGGAAAAAGAAACTAGCCGCTCATTTTTACCCCACTTTCCAGCGCCTGGTCCGTAGCCTTGCAGGTTACAGCACTTCAGATACAGATCCAGGTACCTTTTAAATGTGTTGAGCGTTTCAGCCTCAAACACCAACTTAGGCCGTGAATTCCAGGCACCCACCACCCTCTGGGTGAAAAAGGTTTTTCCTCATGTCCCCCCTAATCCTTCTACCAATCACCTTAAATCTATGTCCCGCTGGTAATGGACCCCTCAACTAGAGGAAACAAATCTTTCCTGTCTACCCTATCTAGGTCCCTCGTCATTTTGTACACCTCAATGAGGTCACCCCTCAGCCTCCTCTGTTCTAAGGAAAACAACCCTAACCTATCCAATCTCTCCTCATAGCGGCAATTTTGACACCCTGATGCCACGTGATCTCTTGCATCCCACCCGAGAAGGCAAATGGGGCCTCAAGTTTTGACACCTGATCAGAAAGCCCTCCCTCGGCGCCCCCGCCCTCCCTCGGCCCCCCCCGTCATCGCCCCCGCCCGCCCTCGGCGCCATACTAGAATGTCAACCTAGATTACGTGCTCAAATCGCACAAGTAGGGCTTGAACTCACAAACTCCTGCCTCGGAGGTAGATGTATAGCAGAGGAAATTACTCTGTGCAGCCCACTTTTCAGAATTGGTTTCTCCCTACTCCAGATTTGGGAAGGAAAAAAAAGTGTTTCATTGAAGCCTTGGTGCTGGGGGCAATTTTGAATTGGATAAGAGTGGGACTAAGGGTTGGAGTACAGATACAGACATACCTTCCAGAGGGCACGACTAACCACCGTGTGCAATCAAACTAAAAATAGATGCACAAAATCAAATCAAACATGGTCACATTCACCAAGACCACCCTATTTCCGCTTCCGTAACATCACCTGACTTTGCCTGTCTCAGCTCTTCCGCTGCTGAAGCCTTCATCCATGCCCTTGTTACCTCAAGACTCGACTTGTACTATCGCACTCCTGGTGGCCCTCCTGCATTCTCCCCTCATCCAAACTCTGATGCCCATGTTTTTAAACTCACAACAAGTCCCGTTCCCAAACTGCCCCTTGGTTCTCTGACCTCCAATGGCTCCCTGTCAAACAACATCTTGACTTTCAACCTTCTTTTCAAATCCCTCCATGGCCACGCCCCTCCCTATTTCTGTAATCTCCTCCAACCTCACATCCCTCTGAGATCTTTGCTCTCCTCTAATTCTGGCCGGTTGTGAATTCTCTATTATAAATTGCTCCAGCATCAGCGACTGTCACCTGGGCCCCAAGCTCCAGAACTCCCTTCCCACACATACCTCTTTGACCAAGCCTCTGGTCATCAGATTGAACATCTCCCTACGTAGCTCAGTGTCTACTTTGCTTTATAAAGCTCCTGGGAAGGAGGTGACACCAACAAATGAACAAAGCACCTTGGGATGTTTCATTACCTTAAAGGTGCAATACAAGTTGTTCTTTAATTAACCCAAGTGGTTCTCCCTGGTCACTGAATGCTTCATGCATTCTGGTGGTCACAGAGCAATCTACAAAAGGTCATCAAGGAGTGCTCGCAAGAGGCCAGCCATCTGAGTGATCCCTCCACACAGGCCCTTCATATCCTGGGCCTGTGGGCGACGGTTTTAGTCAGGGACCCACCAGGAAGGAATCAGAAAGCCCAGTCTGTCCAACCTTTCCTCATGAGACAACCCACCCATTCCAGGTATCAATCTAGTAAACCTCCTCTGAACCACCTCCAATACATTTACATCCTTCCTTAAATAAGGAGACCAAAACTGCACACAGTATTCGAGGTGCGGTCTCACTAATGCTTGTGGGGCTGGGGGGAGATGACAGAGAAAGGCGGGGGGTGTGAGCCCACAGAGGGATTTGAAACAAGGACGAGAATTTTAAAAACGAAAGCTTGGCTAAACAGGAGCTCATGTAGGTCAGTGAGCACATGGGCGATAGGGGGAAAAACAGGTCTTGGTGCAGGTTGGGTCTTGGCTAATCTCAAATTCTGGGGAGCAGAACACGCGCAATTGGCCGGGAGAACGTAGACAAGTATAGAAGCAAAAGAGAAGCGGAGTGGTGAGAATGTGGAACTCATTAACATGGAGTTCTTGAGGCAAATAGCAGGTATATTTTGGGGGAAGCTGGATAAACACGAGGGAGAAAGGAATAGGATGATACGTTGATTGGGGGGGGGGGTGTGAGATGAAGAGGGGTGAGAGGAGGCTCACGTGAAGCATAAACACCAGCATCGGCCAGATGGGCTGAATGGCCTGTTTCCGTGCTCTAATTTGCTCAAACATAAAAGGACACGGGACTAAATTCATCTTAACTCAGGCGCATTGCCATAGGTCACGAGGGCGGAGCACAAGGAACTCAGTCTAGTGGGCAAGATTCCAGTCCCTCCCAAACTGGCTAAATGGCTGTCGAATGCAATCAAATCGACAATCGGCGGTACGCGTTTGTCAAAGGCAAGTTTTTAAAATAAAAACGCTCGCAGACTGAAGCACTCAAAGTGTTTGTTCAGCTTCCTTTTCCCAAAAGAGAGAAAAAAAAAATCACACACAGATAACAATGTCACGTCTCACCCACTCAAGAACTGAGCACTCAGCTACCTCTGCACTATTTCACCTCTCAGCTATGCGACCAAAGGCAGGTCATTTGGCCAAAAATAAAACGCCGCATATTTTCTTGCATGGAAGCACTTGCACGTCGCTTGCTATCAGCCCCTTGAAACATTCCACACACGGGTCTAAATGAGCGGGGGAAGCGTACAAACACTGACTGAGGTAACCGTTAGAAACCCTCTCTGCGGAGAGAAAAGATTCCTCTCATTCCGACAGCGAGGGTTACTAAGGAGCGTGACAAAAGAAAAGAGAAGAGGCACAGCATTAGCACAGGATAAACTCCTGCGAATTAGTCTGGCTGAGAAACTCGGGAGCGTTCTAGCTAAGAAGGCAGCGGGCAAATTATTGCTCGACATGACCCTCGCAAAAGGTCTCAACACAGGATTCAGATTCAACCCCAAAAGGTTTTCCACGACATTTTTTGTCTCAATAGCAACGTTCCACGAAGCACACAGCAGGCTAAACGAAACAGAATCGACCAAGGGCCTGCCTAGGAGATTTTACAATGGTTCCTCTTCTCTATTCACCCACAGGGGAAAGGTCAGAGAGTTCAGATTTCTAGCGCATCCACAATTATTTGTTCACTCAATCCCAATCTGGACTGTGCCTCACAAAAGTTTCACCCAGGACCCAGTGAACAGCAAAGAACAAGATTGGATGCAAAAAGAAAAAAAAAAAAGGAGTTTTTTTTTTTGTTTCGTTTTATTAATTAAAACTTTAGTTTACATCAAACTTTCACGCTGTGGTGTAAACTGGATCGTTAGAATCAGACGCATAGAACCTACGAGGAAAACCAAAATGTCCATTCATCAAACCAAGCAGCAAAAGCTGTTTTCAAATCCCTGGTTACCAACCGTAAAACATTTACACAACCACTAACCCCCTGTTGTGGTAACCTTTCCCTTTCAATAACAAATTATGAAACCTTTGTCCCTCACTAACCCCCCACCCCCCCCAAGGGAATTGAAAGAAAAAAAAAGTGAGGGAATTGTAAGTCATGGTCTTCAAAGCACTCCTGGTTCAGGAGCAGTCCTCTCGAAATTGGAAAATTGCCAACGACACTCCAATAATTTTTAGAAGGATTGCAGAGAGAAAGCTGTAGAGTTATACATCTATTAGTCTAATGTGGGCCAGTTAGTTACTGGGATGTGCTTTCAGGGACTGTGGTGACTGAGCATTTGGGCAAATAGGAGATGAGCAGGGAGCACAGGAATAGATTGGTAAAGAACGAGACATGTCCAACAAGCCGAGCACAATTTTGAGAGAAGGTCACTAATGCCAGAAGTATTCGCTTTATTCATCTTTTACACTGAGATGAACATCATGCGATGAGTAACTCACCTCCTGAGACGCCAAAGCCTGTCCACCACCTACATAGCTCAAATTAGCAGTGTGATGGAATACCCTCCAATTTCCTGGATGAGTGCAGCTCCCAAAACACAGGAAGCTCGACACTATTCAGGCCATTAAACATCCACCCCCTCTGCCATCAGTGCGCACCGAGAAGATGCACTGCAGCAACTCGCCAAGGCTCTTTCGACAACATCTTCCAAGCCCACAACCTCTAGAAGGACAAGGGCAGCAGAGAGATGGGGAACACCACCACCTGCAAGTTCCCCTCCAAGCCACTCAGCACCCTGAGTTGGAAACATATCGGCCGTTCCTTCACTGTCACTGGGTCAAAATCCCGGAACTCCCTCCCTAACAGCGCCGTGGGTGTACCTACACCACATGGACTGCAGCGGCTCAGTCACCTTCATCTTTTCATAGGTAGGTTTGAGATAGAGAACAAATGCTGGCCTTGCCAGCGACGCTCACATCGTATGAAAGAATTTTAAAAAACATAAGACGCCTTTAAAGGGGGAGCTGGGTTAAATCGATGAGGAAGAATGGACGGGAAGGATATAAAAACGGTAGGATGAGTAGCAAAGGAGGGTGACGTGCAGCCTGCCCACTGTGACTGTGCTGGCTGTTTGAGACAGCAGTCGTGTATAGCCCCACACCCCCACATTTTGTTATGCCCTTGAGTACCTGCCCAACTCCCTTGCAATAGTATTTCTGGAATCAACCTCCATCACCTTTTCAGATGGAGCGCTGCAGATCCCAACAACTCTTTAAATGAAAACATTGGCAACAGATCTAGAGGGAAGACGAAGAAGTAAAGGTTTTAAAATCTACGACCTCTGGCTACTGGCGTGGTGTTCTAACTCCGCATAGAACGGGGCGAAGGCAGCGAGTAAATTGTCAAGCAAGTCTGTGCAGAGCCACAAAATTGACCCGGAGTTGTGAGCAGCAACAAGCGCATCATTTAAAATAAACCCAGACGCCCTAAGGACACCTAAAAGGAGAAAAACAAAACACACACAAACCCATTCCCCATTCCAACTGTTCAAATCTTTGACACGCTGCCTGGAAAAAAAAAACAAGCAGCTCACATTTAATCGGAGCAATTTTAAAGAGAGTAATTTCATAAGTGAACAGTTGAAGCAGATACGCTTAAGGTGACGCAATGTGCAAAATCTTATCACACAGAAACAAGTGCTTAAACAAAATAAAAAACACCGACGATCCGGAATGCCCTGCCTAGTCCACTTGCCGTTCCTTCGCTGTCGCTGGGTCAAAATCGTGGAACGCCCTCCCTGACAGCGCAGCGGGCGTACCTGACACCACATGCGGTTCAAGGCAGCAGCTCGCCAACCAACACTTCCCGGGGCGGACAACCAACGTTGGCTTTGCCAGTGACGCTCACATCCCATGGTGCACGACAAAAAGCAGGGCGGTGGAAGCAGATTCGATAGTCACTTCCTAGGAGGAAATACCCGACGGGGGGGGGAAAGTTTTACCGGGGCCACGGGGAACGAGCTGGGTGGGGAAGCGGTGGGGTTTAGTTGGACTCTCCTTTCCAAGAGCTGGCACAGACACAATGGGTCGAATGGCCTGCACTGTAAGGCTAAACGAATCTTGTTCATGTTTTTGTGCTAATTTTAAGGCAAGCAGGTACCTTGGTCCATAAGCAAGCTGAATTTAATAGAGGGTGTGACCTGTAATCTTACACAGAGGGGAGGATGGTAAGTGAAGACATTAAAATAAAACCGAGAGTAGGGAGACAGGTGTCTATAAACAAAGTTGACAGTACGCAGTACAAATGATTACACCGTATTAAATTTACCACTGGAATGCGCTTCATTTGCTTTTACAGCACTCCTCCACCCCTCCCTATCTTCGTAACCTCCCCCACCCCCTACACCCCTCCCTATCTCCATAACCTCCCCAGCCCCACAGCTCTCTCTGATCCCCCAATTGCCTCTGGTGCACCCCAGATTTCCACCGATCCACCATTGGCAGCTGTGCCCTTCAGCTGCCTGGATCACGAGCTCAGGAATTCCCTCCCTCCCTCTATCTCCCCACCTCGCTTCCTCCTTCAAAACGCTCCATAAAACCTCTCTCAATTAGGCCACGTTTGGGTCACCTGACCTCAGCTCGGTGCCAGATTTATTTGTTTGTTTGACCTCTCCTGTTGAATGAACCCCTTTGGGAGCATCATGGTGGCGCCATACAAGAGCTGGTTGGATCAGCACGTTACAGGCTCCAGTAGCCCACAAGTACCTCACTAAGTGACCAATCGTCATGCAGGGGGCGAGAGGGCGAGTGCTGAACTCAACTGTTGCTCGAGGACAGGCCAGCCCCCGCCTCCAAGACATCCATTTAAGATGGAGACCGCGGGCAGGAGAGTCGCTCCATAGCAATCGGAAGCGAGAACACTTTCTGGGTGAGGGAGTGGGATCAGAGAACGATACAGCTCTGGAAGGAGGCTATTCAGCCCATCATGCCTATGCTGGCTGTTACTTTATCTGTTTAGCCCCCTTCCCCAAGGCCCCGAAAGTTTTCCCCTTCAAATACCTGCTTTCAAAAGAGAATTCAGTGACGACTAAATGGGCTTCCATCGCCCTTTCAGGCAGCACATTCCAGACCACAACAACTGGCTGCAAAAAAAAGTGTTTTTCTTCCTTATCTCCCCCTCTGGTTCTTGTCAATTATGTTGCTGTCCTTCTGGTTACCAACCCTCCCACTAGTGGAAACTATTTGTCCCCCACTCAAAACAGGCAACATTGTACATTGTAATCAAAGTCAATGGACGCAAAATTAGGAGGAGAGATACTGATTAAACAGTGAGGGTTGGACAAAGCTGAATCTCAACGTAGGCAAAAAAGTGAGGTCATCCACTTCAGAACCCAAAAAAAGGATTGAACAGGGAACCGGGAACTCTCTCTATGATTATTTTTTCTGTCCTTCTTCATTAAAGGAGCTGACAGGATGCGGGCCTTTATGTCGAGAGGACTAGACCACGAGGATGTAGAAGTGATGCCACAGCTAAATAAAGCCTTGATCAGACCGCAGTTAGAACACCAAGATAAAAGCAAAGTGCCGTGGATAATGGAGATCTGAAACAAAAATAGCTGGAAAAACTCAGCAGGCCTGACAGCATCTGCGGAGAGGAACACAGTTAACGTTTCGAGTCCGCATGACCCTTCATCAGAAGTTCTGATGAAGGGTCATACGGACTCGAAACGTTAACTGTGTTCCTCTCCGCAGATGCTGTCAGGCCTGCTGAGTTTTTCCAGCTATTTTTGATTATTGCAGCAGTTAGAACACTGCACGCAGCTCTGAGCTCCACACTGTCAGAAGGCCATTGGCTTTGGAAGGATTTACTAGAACGATACTTGGGCTTCCAGGGTTACACAAGGCGAATTACAGAAACGGACTCCCGATGAAAATACATTCAACCCAAACGTTAACTCTCTCTCCACAAATGCTGCCTGACCTGCTGAGTGTTGTGTTCTCTGGAATTTAGACGATTTTTAAAAATTATTATTTGCTCGTGGGATGTGGGTGCCACTGGCTAGGCCAGCATTTATTGCCCATCCTTAAGTGCTCTCTGAGCGAGGGCAACCACATTGCTGTGGGTCTGGAGTCACATGTAGGCCATGCTAATAGAGGGACAAACCCTTGGTTCCCTTACTGATTAAAAATCTGTCCATCTCAGCCTTGAATATATTTAATGACCCAGCCTCTACAGCCCTCTGTGGTAAAGAATTCCACAGATTCACCACCCTCGGAGAGAAGAAATTCCTCCTCATCTCTGTTTTAAACGGGTGCCCCCTTACTCTGAGATTATGCCCTCTGGTCCTAGACTCACCCACAAGGGGAAACAACCTCTCAGCATCTACCCTGTCAAGCCCCCTAAGAATCTTTTATGTTTCAATAAGCCTATTGGAGTACAGGCCCAAGCGACTCAATCTCTCCTCAAAAGAAAATCCCTCCATACCCTGAATATCTTTCCCTAGATACGAGGACCAAAACTGTTCACAGTATTCTAGGTGTGACCTAACTTGTGCCTTGTATAGTTTTAGCAAGACTTCCCTATTTTTATACTCCAGTCCCTTTGAAATAAAGACCAACATTCCATTTGCCTTCCCTGTTACCTGCTGAACTTGTACTTTAGCTTTTTGGGATTCATGCACAAGGGCCCCCAAATCTCTCTGTGCTGCAGCCTTTCTGCAGCCTTTCTCCATTTAATTAATATTCAGATCCTCTATTCTTCTTGCCAAAGTGCTTAACCTCACATTTTCCCACATTATATTCCATCTGCCAAGTTTTTGCCCACTCACTTAACCTGTCTATATCCTTCTGTAGACTCTTCATGTCATCCTCACCACTTGCCTTCCCACCTATTGTGTCATGTGCAAAATTCACTTCCCTCACCTAAGTCACTAATATATATTGTAAATAATTGTGGCCCCAGCACTGATCCCTGTGGCACTCCTTTAGTTACAGGTTGCCATCCTGAAAATGCCCTCCTTATCCCAAATCTGTCTTCTGTTAATTAGCCAAATCCTCTATCCATGCTAAACTACTACCCTCAGCCCCATGGGCTCCTATCTTAAGTAGCCTCGTGTGCGGTACCTCATCGAATACCTTTTGAAAATCCAAGTATGTTACATCTACTGGTTCCCCTTTATCTATTCTGCTTGTTACCTCCTCAAAGAATTCTAATAAATTTGTCAGGCATGATTTCCCCTTCATGAAGCCATGCTGACTCTGCTTGATTAGATTATGCATTTCTAAATGCTCTGCTATTACATCCTTTATAATAGACTCTAACATTTTCCCAATGACAGATGTTAAGCTAACTGGCCTATAGTTGTCTGTTTTATGTCTCCCTCCCTTTTTGAATAAGGGTGTTATATTGGCAGTTTTCCAATCTTCTGGGACTTTTCCAGAATCTAAGCATTCTTGGAAGATTACTACCAGTGCATCCACTATCTCTGCGGCTACTTCCTTTAATATCCTAGAATGTAACCCAGGGGACTTATTGGCCTTTAGCCCCATTAGTTTCCCTGATAATTTTTCTCTAGTGGTAGTTATTGTGTTTATTTCCTCCTCTCCTTTTTCCCTTGATTATTTAATATTTTTGGAATGCTATTAGTGTCTTCTACCGTGAAGACTGATGCAAAGTATTTATTCAACTCCTCTGCCATTTCCTGGTTCCCATTATTATTTTCCCAGCCTCATTCTCTAAGGGGCCTATGTTCACTTGGGCCTCTCTCTTCCTTTTTATATATTTAAAGAAGCTCTTACTGCCCATTTTTATATTATTTGCTAGTTTACCCTCAAAGTTTATTTTTCCCCTCTTTTTTTGGTCATCTTTGGTTGGTTTTTAAGGCTCTGGTTTACCACTAATCTTTGCCACATTGTGTGTTTTTTCTTTCACTTTGATACTATCCTTAACTTCCTTGGTTAACCATGGTTGCTTTATCTCCCTCCTACAATCCTTCTTCCTCACTGGGATTTACCTTTGTTGAGAGCCATGAACTATTTTCTTAAACGTCTACCATTGTTCATCAACTGTCTTTTCTGCTAAACTCCTTTCCCAGTCCACTCCAGCCAACTCTGCCCTCATTCCATTGTAATTACCCTTATTAAAGTTTAGCACAGTTCTTTCTGACCCAAGCTTCTCACTCTGAAACTGAATGCTAAATTCTACCATGTTATGGTCACTGTTTCCTAGGGGATCTGTTACTCTGAGATCATTTACACATTACCAGATCCAAAATAGCCTGATCCCTGGTTGGATCCACAACATATTGTTCTAGGAAACTGTCCTGAATACAAATCCATGAATTCTTGAATGCTCGTGTCTACCTCTGCCAACTTGAGTGTCGTAACCAACATGAAGGTTCAAGTCATTCATGGTTAATGTTAGGGATGGGCAATAAACGCCTAGTCTTGCCAGCAATGACCACATCCCCATGAAACAATAAATAAAAAGGAGGTCTTGAGTGGGACTCAAACCTACAACCTTCTGACTCTGAGGTGTCAGTACAACCAACTGAGCCACAGCTCACACAATGGCTTCAATAGACTCCCTGGGTACTTCATCCAAGAGGTGAGTCAATTATGCTCGAGTCCACCAACAGTGGGGGCAGCATCATAACTGAGCCCAACACTGGCCACACAGGTACCCACGCAAGATTGCCAGCTGTGCTACAACAGAATTGCTGCCAGGAGCAGTAAACTTTGTACACTGGGTGCCCAATCCAATCGCCACTGTCCGCCACATTAATTTCTACAGCGAGTCCTCTGGGCCCAGACCACATTCTTTGAACTTAACGTTCACATCAGGCTGTATTTATTTTAAGTCGCTGATATGAACGCGGCTTTGAAATTCAGATATATCCACTCACGAGGCCCCAGCGCAACCAAAGAAAAACAAAATAACCTTTCCAAAGCCTCCTGATTAACAAAGCAGGAACAAAAGGAGGGAGATAGGATCCCATTGCCTGTTTTTGTTGTTTTTGCAGGGTTTGTGCAGGGGCTGAACTGCACATTCCCCACCGGCCCCCTCTACATCCCCAAAAAA
The DNA here is from genome assembly GCF_964194155.1 of Cetorhinus maximus. Lineage (NCBI taxonomy): Eukaryota > Metazoa > Chordata > Chondrichthyes > Lamniformes > Cetorhinidae > Cetorhinus > Cetorhinus maximus. Next base: position 172,831,095 of record NC_135882.1, on the reverse strand, counting down.
CACCCAGCACATAAGCCAAATGGAGCACATCCAAAAAACAAAGGACTCTGGAGTCCCACTTACACTGAACTAAAAAAGGTACAAATTATTTTTAAGCTGAAATTGCAGACGAGCCTCAATTTTTCTTCCGAAGCCTCTTTAGGAGGTCCTCAAAGAGCAGCCCAGAGCAATTAACGAGGTCCCATTTCCAAACAATAGAAGGAAGATCTCCATTTTGTGACCGATACAACAACTTGCATTTATATCGCGCCTTTAACATAGTAAAAACATCCCAGATGCTTTGCAGCGAACGTAACCGGACAAAATCTGACACCGAGCTACATCAGGAGATATTAGGCCAAGTGATCAGAAGCTTGGTCGAACAGGCAGGTTTTGATGAGTGCCTTAAATTTGGATAGAGAGGCAAAGGCAGTTAGAGGGGGGGCGAAATTCCAGAGATTCAGGCCCAGGTAACTGATTGTGCAGCCGCCAAAGGTGGAGTGATTGCAATCTGGAATCGCTCAAAAGGCCAGAATTGGAGCTTGAATGATTAAACATACAAACAAGAAGCAGGAGTAGGCCATTCAGCCCCTCGAGCCTGCTCCGGCATTTAATAAGACCATGGCTGATCCAATAGTAACCTGAAATCTGCGTCCCACGTGCCCCCGATAACCTATCACCCCCTTGCTTACCAAGAATCTATCCACCTCTGCCTTAAAAATATTCAAAGGCTCTGCTTCCACCACCATTTCAGGAAGAGATTCATTCTAGAGATCAGAAAGTTTGTTCGAACAGGTAGGTTTTGAGGAGTGCCTTAAATTTGGATAGAGGGTCAAAGGCAGTTGACTGGGGTGTGGGAGTGGGGGGGAAGATACAAAGACTCACGACCCTCCGAGTGAAAAAAATTCACCTCATCTCTGTTTTAAATGGGCGACCCCTTATTCTTAAACAGAGACCCCCCAGCTCTAGATTCTTCCCCAAGAGGAAACATCTCCACATCCACCCTGCCAAGACCCCTTAGGGTCTTATATGTTGAGTTGCAGCAGATTTGAGAGAGAGAGGGGGAGATGGAGGCCAGGGAGGGGTTTGAACACCAGGGTTGTATTACAAATTGATAAATTTGTGAACTCTCAGGGAGGTAGATCTTGTCACGTTGGTGATAACTAAAATTATTCCGCTGCACGTTTGTTTCCGGTTCAGTCCTCAAGTCACAATTCTACAGAAAGAATAAAACCAAACAAGCCAATGGAGACTAAAAAAAGTCTAGAAAAAGCACTGCATTCTCAAAAAAAGGAACAAACCAGAGAATCCCATAAATTTCAAGACCTTTTCTTGCATGACCCTAGTATCAATCCACTTTCAGTAACAAGCGAACGAGGCACTCAGTTTGAGAACCTCCGCCACACTGTGTTACTTCAACTTTATTACAATTATGTGGCTCTTTCTTGAGCTTTTTCCCCGCCTGGTAGATGCTTCATAACCGCAAAGCTGAAAATGTTTTCTTTTCAATCAAGAGCTTCCATCTCATGGAGGAGGATTCAGGCCAATCCACATCCAACCACCTGCTCTGTAAACTCTGCTCGCATTTTGACAGCTGTGACAAATTCCACCACATTCTGAAACAATCCACGACATTCCAAAACAAAAAAAAATGGATCAATTCGTTTTATTTCCCAATGTGAACAGGTCCTTTAAAAAAAAAATTCCCAGGATCCAGATCCAAATCTCTGCCAAAATCTAATCAGTTCTTCCTAGGGTCATACCTTGTGTACCAAACTTTCTTGAAGCCTGTCCATTAGCTTCTGAGATCTATTGTTTACAGACAAACCAGCTGACCACCGTCTTCTCAAGGGAAATTAGGGATGGGCAATAAATGCTGGCCTAGCCAGCGATGCCCACATCCTATGAATGAATAAAAGAAATAACAAACCGATGCCAAAAACATTACCTCCTCCCACCTTCAGTGGTGGGGGTATATAGAGTTGAAAACCTAAGAGGAATAAGACAGAAGAGTCATCATACAGACTCAAGACATTAACTGTTTCTCTCTCTCCACAGATGCTGTCAGACCTGATGAGTTTTTCCAGCATTTTCTGTTTTTATTTGAGACAGGAGTTAACACAGACAGCGGAAAGTTCAAAGACTTTGGTACATATGGATTTTTTTTTTTTAAATCCCTTTCTCTGTTGTATTTGTATCTGGGAATCTACTCCAGATGTTGTCTCCCATCGTCTCCTGGCAATGCTAGTCTAAGGTTTCAAGGGTGCCAGATCACCCTCCAGTACTAAGTGGCCATACGGGCAGTGCACCCGCGAGTAAGCAAGTTGCGCCTGCAATGTCGTAAAAACATCCCAAGATGTTTGACAGGAGTATTTTAAAACAAAATTTGACATCGAACGGCGCATGAGCAGCTGGAGGCACGGCAGATTTAGGAGGCTCTGCGATTGATCAGTGGTTAGTACTCTCACCTCTGACTGAGAAGGTTCCAGGTTCAAGTCCCACAAGCACCAATATTAGAGGCTGACACTCGAGCGCAGTACAGAGGGAGTGCTGCACTGTCAGAGGCGCCGTACTCCAGATGTGTCATTCAAAGCAAGGCCCCTTCTGCCTTCTCAGTTGGATCCCATGGTGCTATTTTGAAAAAGAGCGGCACTGTTCTCCATGGTGGCCTGGCCAATATTTATCCCTCAACCAACATCACAAAAACAAATTATTTGGTCATTATCACGTTACTGTTCATGTGAACTTGCTGTGAGCAAATTGGCTGCCATGTTTCCTACATTACAAAAGTGACTGCACTGCAGAAAATCCTAGAGTCCGGAAACAGGCCCTTCGGCCCATCGTGTCCGTGCCGGCCATCAAGCACCTATCCATTCTAAACCCATTTTCCAGCACTTGGTCCATAGCCCTGTATGCTATGGCGTTTCAAGTGCTCATCTAAATACTTCTTCAATGTTGTGAGGGTTCCTGCCTCTACCACCCCCTCAGGCAGTGTGTTCCAGATTCCAACCACCCTCAGGGTGAAAAAACTTTTCCTCAAATCCCTTCTAAACCTCCTGTCCCTTACCTTAAATCTATGCCCCCTGGTTATTGACACCTCCGCTAAGGGAAAATGTTTCTTCCTATCTATGCCCCTCAATTTTGCACAACTCTATCAGGCCCCCCCTTAGCCTTCTCTGATGCAAGGAAAACAACCCTAGCCTATCCAGTCTCTCTTCATAGCTGAAAAGCTCCAGCCCAGGCAACATCCTGGTGAATCTCCTCTGCGCCCTCTCCAGCGCAATCCCATCCTTCCTATAGCGTGACGACTTCATTGGCTACAAAACGCTTCGAGGCGTCCAAGCGAGAAAAGCGCCATATCAATGCAAGAGTATCTATCTTATTCCATTACGTCCCATTCCCCCCACTCCCACAATCCAGTCTACATGCACCAGCTATAACTTACTTTCCCCCTCCAGTCTGACTAACAAGTCAACATCAGCTTGAACCTGCGACTCTCCTGGCCTCAGCAGCATTGGCCAACGGAATATTGTGCACGTTTCTTCACTCATTTGAGATGCGGTCATTGCTGGCAAGGCTGGCATTTATTGCTCATCTTTAGTTGCACTGAGAAGGCCACACTGGGTGCCCTAGACTCCCTGAGGCTAGTGCAATGTTTTGCTCATGGTTTGGCTTGCTAGGCAATAAAAGGGAGAGCAATTAAGACTCAACCACACTGGGACTGCAGCCACATCCCGGACCGGGTAAAGAGGGCAGGAGCAACTTCATGATACCATTTGCAGATTTCTCTTCGAGAATTTGAGTTGCATATTTTACCAAACTCGAGAAGGTGGGATTTGAACTCTCTGAATGATTAGGCCAGGCCTTAAGAATACCACCATTGTCACCATTAGCACATCCTTTAGCTAATATCACCACCATCAACACCCCTTTGTCCTTTTGTTTATGACATCTTTAACAATCTCTCCTTTGCCTCCACCTGGCCGTCTATCCAGCTCCACCTGTCCCAACCCCCCCTTAAACAGCTTATATTTCACCACATTTCTTACCCCTCTTCAGTCCTGATGAAGAGTCATACGGACTCGAAACGTTAACTCTGTCTCCCTTTCCACAGACGCCGTCAGGCCTGCTGAGCTTTTCCAGCTATTTTTATTTTTGCTTAAGAATACCAGTTCAGTAACATGACGAGTCGGCTCCAGCCTTACCCATTCTCGCAATTTCCAGGAGGATTACACCGGGAAATATTTCGCCCCTCTCATAAATGCTGGAACTGAAGCCACAAGAGCATAAACAGGAGTAAGGATGGGCTATTTGGTCCCAACTACCCTGCGTCATTATAGGATCATGGCCTTAACTCCACTTTGCTGAATGCCCCCCTCCACCACCACCCCCCACCAACCTCCGTCTCCCTTGTCGATCAAAAATCTATCGCAGTCTTGAAAATATTCAAACGGCCCAGCTCTCTGGGGTAGAGAATTACAAAGACTGATGGCCCCCTCAAGTCTTAAATGGGGGACTCCTCATCTTTATACTGTGCCCCCCACCCCCCCCTCACCGTTCTAGATTCCTGCACGAGGGGGAGACGTCCTCTCAGTATCCAGCCTGTCGAGCCCCCCCCCACAGGATCTTAAATATTTCAACATCACCTCTCGTTTCTCCTAGACTTCAACAAGCAAAGGCCCAACCGGCTCAAACTTTCCTCATAAGACAACTTTGATTCGGGAAGCTGAACAGAGTAAACGTTGATCCATATCTGCTTTGAGCTACTGAGCTAATATAAAATCGGAAAAACATCCAGTTGTAAAATGTTTATTAGCCTGTTTGTACTGATCATAAATACTAATTTGATTAAGAACATGAGAAGTGGGAGCAGACGTAGGCCATTCAGCCCCCTCAAGCGAGCCTCCCTCTGATTCTCCTAAACTCCAACGAGTATCGGCCCAACTTTCTCAACCTTTCCTCACAAGACAACCCCTTCGTCCCAGGAATCAACCTAGCGAACCTTCTCTGAACTGCTTCCAATGCAAGTAAAAGGTAGGGGACCAAAAAAAGTCCACAGTACCCCACCCCCAGGTGTGGTCTCTTCAACCCTGTACAGTCAACTACGAACTAAAAGCAGGAGTAGGCCATTCGGCCCCTCAAGCCTGCTCTTGCCATTCCGTAAGATCTTGGCTGATCTGATTGTGGCCTGAACTGCACTTTCCTGGCTGCCTCCGATAACCTTCGACTCCTTTGTTCTTCAAGAATCTACCTACCTCTGCCTTAAAAAAAAGCATTCAACCACCCTGCCTCCACCGCTCTCTGGGGAAGAGTTCCACAGACTCAAGCCCCTCAAGAGAAAGAAATTCTCCTCAGCGCCATCTCAATTGGGAGACCCCTTATTTTTAAACTGTGCTCCCACCCCCAGCCCTAGTCTCTCCCACAAGGGGAAACATCTTTTCAGCATCCAACCCTGTCCCTCAGCATCATGTACATTTCAAGATGTTGTTCTAACGTCTCAGAAGCAACACAAAAGCCTGTTTGGGACTCCGTATTTGGTGTCACAGGTTAAGACGGTTTCTTGGAAAGTACAGAAAAGCATTATCTCCGCAGGCTTACTGAATGTCCCCCCCCCACCCCCAAACGATCAGCTGACTTCCACTCAACACACTCCCCTTTTGTCTAGCAGATCAGGCCTAGTGTGTCCCTGTGTTTTTTTTTTCCACTTTTTATTCCAATCCTTAGGGATCCTTGCACTTAAGAACGGAAAAAGAAAACAGCTTAATGCAGAGGGCCGGATTCCCCCCACCTTCCCCCCCCCCACCCCCAGGACTCTTAACAAACGCTGTTCACACAGACTGCACTCTTCTCACTGAGGCCTGTCTTTCACTCACTCACACACACACACACACATCCCGCCCCATCCCCACCCAATCCCTGCTCCCATCAGGGCTTCTTTTAAAAAAAAAACTTAACATTCCCACCAGCTCCTGGAGAACACGATGGGAAGACAGAGAGAGAGAATGTGGAGCAGCTTTGTGCGTTAGTTTGTGCTTGGCGTATACACTGCAGTCAAGGCCGTATGTGGTTATTGCGGTGCATTCCAGTTAATGGGCTAAGAGCTAATTGGGAGTCAAGAACACGTTTTAAAAAAAAACCCATGGAGACGTCTCTGGAAATACTAATGTTACGCATCCAATTCTGAAAAGATAACCACACATGAAATAGTGCAAACAAGGGCTTCTTTATGCTCACCCACCTGCCTGCTGGTGGATTTATGCACAGATATTATATTTAAGACTTTTAGTCACGTGGGGAGGCTAAAGAAGCTGGGGCTGTTCTCCTGTGGAGCAATGGTTAAGGGGAGATTTAATAGAGGCGTTCAAAATCATGGAGGGCTTTGATGGAGTAAATAAGGAGAAACTATTTCCAACGACAGGAGGGGTGGTAACCAGAGGACAGATTTAAGGTAATTAGCAAAATAAGCAGAGGGGAATTTTTTTTTAAAAAATATGATATTAAACACAAAGCTTAGGCTCTGGAACGTGCCGCCCGAAAGGGCGATGGAAGCAGATTCAATAGGAGCTTTCAAAAGGTTATTGGGTAAATGGTTTGAAGGGGTAAAATTGGCAGGGCTACGGGGAAAGGGCAGGGGGGAAGTGGATAGCTCCTTCAGAACGAGTCAGCACAAGGCACGACAGGCCGAAGGGCCTCTATCGGCGCTGTATCTTTCTAAATGATGCCCAGCTCGCCGCAGCGCCATGAGCCACTCGCTGCAAACTTAGCAGCAACCCCCTTCCAAGGCTGAGATAAAAACGGTCACAGACAAACAAGCCTTTCAGAATGTGAACACTCTTATCAGCCAGCATTGCATTCCAGGCGAGTTGTTCCATACACAGGTGGGGAGGGGGCTGGTGGTGGTGGTGAGAAAACACACACTTTGCACAGTCTGAAGCTTCACATATTGCCGAGCACAGACAAAAGGCTGCAGTGCATCTCTCTCTCCCCCTTCTCTCTCTCTCTCTCTCTCTCTCTCTGGGTTACCCAATCACTGCCAATTCCCTTTGCTCTGCAAGGGCAAATCTCCAAAGTAGGTGACTTTCAAAAAAAAACAGCAGCAGCTGACTGCATTCCCAATTCTGAATGATCTGTGGGAGAGGGAGGGAGAGAGGGAGAGAGGGAGGGAGAGAACAAAGAGAGAGGGGAGTTGGGGAGTGGGGAGGGGGAAGCATAAGTGAACAAGCTTCAATCAAATTTATTAACAATATAAAATCGCCAGCCTGTTTGGATTGAACTTGGGGGGAGAGACTTCACCACACTGCATTGATCAACTTCCAAACAAAGACCCTGGATATATTGATCAACCACACACACACCCACCCAGGTTATTTACCAATCTGACAACTCTCAGTCAGTACAGTAAAACAGTCCTGTTCAAATGTTACACCTTTCCTCTACAAACACAACACGGATTTGCACACACGCAAAATTTAAGTAGATAAAGGGTTTCGGACAACAGATGCGATTTAATCACCACCCAGCCTTGTGATTAATTCCCAAGTGCAGATATTGCTCAAGACTGTAAAGTCAGGGAGTTATTTTAAGCCATTTTGCTTACTGCATGCATCAAATTGTGATCTGAATCAATTAAACTCTCATCTTCCTTCCTGTAAGGTTCTTTACACCTACATTAAAGTTCGTGTCCAATGAATTTATAGCCTTCTTTCTCGGGATGCCTCTTAATGCTCTTATAAGCTGCTACATTTAAATAGTAAACACAGGCTTAAATTTTACATTTTTTTTAATGAGTGGTTAATTTAAAAAAAAATTTCCAACAAATATCGACCAATTTGAAAGCACACGTGACATTTTAAGTGACTTTAAATGCAACAAAAAAAGGTTTAAATTATTAAATTATCTAAAATCCATAATAGAACAGCAGCAGTGTAATTCAAAAAAAAATCTTCTGACCTCAACCAGCCATATCTTGCGAGCTATTAATGTATGAAAATACTCCCAGAATTGTCAGATGAAAGAGAGTCTGGCTTCTATATATTTCCAGTTACTGGGAAATGATGTACAATCTAGGTGCTCGGATAGTTATGAATCAGGAGCTTTCCTGTCACAGCTTCCCATCATTAACCCCCTATCACGTTGTTCATTCTTTCATGGGTACATTATGGCTAAATAATTAGTATTATTAGGTTCATATGTGGAGCAGGAGTAGGCCATTCAGCCCTTGGAACCTGCTCCAACATTCTATAAAATCATGACTCATCTCGCTGTGGTCTCAACTCCACTTTCCTGCCTGCCCCCCCAATAACCCTCAAGTCCCTTGTCTATCAACAATCTACCTAACTGAGTCTTCAGCAAATTCAATGACCCAGCCTCCACTGCTCTCTGAGGGAGAGAATTCCACACACTAACTGAGGGGGAAGAAAATTCACCTCATCTCCAGCTTTAAATGTTAGACCTCTTAATTCTTAAACTTTTGTCCCCTGGTTCTAGTCTCTCCCACAAATGGAAACATCCTCCCGGTCCAAATCAAGTCCCCTCAGGATCTTAGCTGTTTCAATAAGGTCACCTCTCCTTCTTCTAAACTCCAATGGGTTTAGGCCCAACCTGCTCAACCTTTCTTCATAAGATAAGCTCCTCAGCCCAGGAATGAGTTGAGTGAACCTTCTCTGAACTGCTTCCAACACAAATTATATCATTTTTCAAATAAGGGGGACCAAAACTGTACACAGTACTCCAGATGTGGTCTCAACAAGGCCCTGTACAGTTGTAGCAAGACCTCCTGACTTTTATATTCCATTCTCCTTGCAATAAACACCAATATCTCAAGTGCCTTCTTAATCACTCGCTGCACCTGCATACTAACGTTGTGACTCATTCAACGTACTGGTGCCACTGTACTATTGGGAATCAAATCTCAAGCCAATGCTCTCCAATGGTACACCAACAACAGCAACTTGCATTTATATATCCCTTTTTTATTTTGTTTAAAAAAGGTTGTTAAGGTGCCCCACAGGGTTATCAAAGTAAAAACTGACACTGAGCCACCTAAAGCTGGTATTAGCACAGGCGACCAAACTGGTGGTGAGGGGAGAGGGTCTGTGGGTGAGGCTCAAGACAACAACATTTCTCGCGTGCTACTCTTGATTCATTACCTTAAACTCTTCGCACCACAAGTGACAGACCTGTAAACCGTCAGTACTTAAATCACAGCTCAAAACCTGAATGGCGAAATCTCCAAAATTAACTGCTCAGTGGTATTCTGGAGTCAGGGCCCGCACTACACAAACTTTTCTCTGGAACTGTAGAATGATCAACACAGAAGAAGGTGGCCACTCAGCCCATCACACCTGTGCCCACCCTTTTGGTAGAGCTATTTGAAACAGGGCTCACTCAGCACGTAGCCACAGAATGTCGCATTTCGCCGCGCTTTGTTCTAAACTGTGGCATCTCTTTAAAAAAATTACACACAAACCAGAGATTCTGAAAAAGCAATCAATGGATTCCTAAATATTTTTCACTCCAGTACAAAAATTAACTGCAGATTTTTGCGATGGATAAATTTATCTATTCCACAATTACAACTAGTTACTCGGAGCAGCAGAGCAAATTCATGTGTGTTTTTTACCCATAAGAATGCACAGCAGCAAGGCCTCACTGGCCTACCTTGGTGTCTATGCTTCACACCAGCTGTTCTGCCCACACCCCTCCCCCACCCCCAATACAACCTCATCTGCCCCCCACCATCAACATAACTTATTTCTACCTCTCTCTAATCTATCTCGCTCCCCCTTAAGTGCATCAGTGCAATTCACCTCAACCACTCCAAGACGTTGCGAATTCCACATTCTCCCCACTCTCTGGATGAAGAAGTTTCTCCTGAATTCCCTACTGGATTTAAGCGACTATCATACATTCCAACACACGCCAATGGCAGGCAGTAAGAGCGGGAGAGGTTCCTGGTCAGCCATGTGATGGGAGGAAAAGTTGGAGCCTCTAACATCACTATCCACAGCTCCAGACTACAGCATGCATGTAAAAGTGCATGTTGCCACAGCAACTCGGACTGGACTCCCTGTATAGTTCAGTTTTCCCCCCAACAAAATAGAAACATCTCCTCTATGGCTACCCGATCGAACCCCTTCATAATTTCAAAGGCCTCAATCAGGTCAGCAGCCCTCAGCTTGGAGTAGAGGCAGACACAATCTGTTCAGCGCTTACAAGTGGTTAGAACCTCTCAGTTCACCAACTAATCATAAAAGCATTGACTCAGCCCGAAAAACCAACACTCACATCAGCAGCAGCTCCAGAAGGACCTTATTTGTACAACTCTCCTGCCTGGATCAGTGCTCAATGCAGCTGTGGTTACAGACAGGGTTGGTACTGGAGTTATCGTCAATATGGTGTTCAACCACAGGATGCACCAGGTCACCTTTTCCACCGTTAGTTACCTCTTCACTCCAGTGTTATACTACATTTTTAGCTTGAGCCAGAAATGACTGTGACTCTTAAGTTACAGCAAAAAAAAACACACGCCTTAAACGCCTTTGGAAATGATGGTGACCTCGATCATTAAAATGGCAGCTGTCTTTCTTCCCCCCCCCACCGCCAAAAGCGAGAGAAAAAGACTTGCATTTCTACAGCATCTTTCACCTCAGAACACCCCAAAGCACTTTACAGCCAAATTATATTGCGAGGTATACTTGCTGTTATAATGTAGGAAACTCAACAGCCAACCATAGGAACAAGCCATTCAGTAAATCATATCCAGTGTTCCTGCTGCATATGAAGACAATTGGAAGATGATTTACTAACATATCCTTTCATCTCTTGCTTCTGTGTGTGTGTTAAGCTAACCTCCCATTAACTGCATCTATGATTTTTGCCTCAATCACCCACTGTGGTGGCAAATTTCACACTCTCAGGACAATGAGGTTTCGTCACAATTCCCTATTGGGATTTATCAAGTGCCGTCCAATATTCACGGCTCCCAGCTTCGGATTCCTACTACTCACAAGTGAAAACATCTTCCCCACATCCACCTATTCAAACCACCTTCATCATTTTAAAAGACCTCAGTTAGATCCCCTCGCAATTAGTACACAGCAAAGTCCCACAAAAAAAATGCAACAATGATCAGATAATCTTTTTTAGTGATACTGGTGGAAGAATAAAAATAAGAGGCAGGCCACTATCCTCTTCTGGGATTACTGACGTTGGATCATCTGCGTCCACCCAGGCTAGGCAGAAGTTTAACTCTGCTTGAAGCCTCATCCAAAAAGATGGCACTTCTGACAGCGCAGCACTCCCTCGGTACTGCACTAGGGTATTGGGCTAGATTATTGCGGCCATGTCTCCGGAGTGGATCTTGAACCCACAACCTTCTGACTCCAGAGGTGAGAATGCTACCCGCAGTGACACAGGAAGACGAATATCCATATTTACAATCTAGCATAATTAAGGCCAGATCTTCAGCTGCATTATAAGCATTTAAAATGGTAACTCAAACACCCAGGAGATTTAATTTGCAGAATGTAGTCTCCACATTTTATTTTACCACTCGAACTTTACACTGAGAATAGCTACGACGAAAGTAAATCATGATGGTTCTGACTTTTTCTGATGCTCACCTTCAGCCTAAAAAAGGTTTTTGCCAAGACAGACATGGAATACACTTCCAGTCACATCTACATCTGAATAAGTGGATGGGGGAGGATGTTTTCACGTGCAAATAGGGGTCTAAAGATGGGAGCCATGAATATGGAACGGTCCTTGACAAATCCAGTAAGGTTTAGTAGGACGCCACCACACGGAGATAAAAGCTCATGGTGTAGGGGGTAACATATTGGCATGGATAGAAGATTGGCCAGCAAACAGGAAACAGAGAGTAAGCATAAATAGGCTTTTTTCTGGTTGGCAGGATGTGATGGGTGGTGTGCCACAGGGATCAGTGCTGGGGCCTCGACTTTTTATGATTTATATAAAAATGGATGAAGGGACAGAAGGGGTGGTGGCTAAATTTGCTGATGACACAAAGATAGGGAGGAAAGTAAGTTGTGAAGAGGACACAAGGAGGCTGCAAAGGGACATAGATAGGTTAAGTGAGTGGGCAAAGATCTGGAAAAGAGTACAATGTGGGCAAATGTGAAATTGTCATTTTGGCAGGAAGAATTAAAAAGAAAAAGGAGCATCTAAATGGTGAGAGATGCAGAGCTCTGAGATTCAGAGCTCTGATTCAGACCAGAGGTGGTACAGCTGCAGTTGTTCCCCCCAGGGACTAACTACACCAATATGAGCTGCCAGTTCTGTGGATGTCCCACATCAAACTCTTCAATCATGAGGAGACCCACTGAAGCCACTTGCAGCTTGGACATACTTGAATAATGAGCAATCTACAACCACACTCATCAGAACAGCCATGCTGCACTTAAACTTTAGATACTTGTATTTTGAAACTATTTAGCCCAATAGATGTGGTCCAAATTAATATTTGGATGTGGAGAGGATGTTTCCTCTTGTGGGAGAATCTAGAACTAGTGGTCATGGTTTAATAATGAGAGTCACTCATTTAAGACTGAGATTCAGAGCTCTGAGATTCAGAGGGGTCTGGGTATCCTGGTGCATGAATCACAAAAGGCTAGAATGCAGGTACAGAAGGTAATTAGGAAAGCAGATAGAATGTTATCATTTATTGCAAGAGGAATTGAATCCAAGGTAGGGAGGTTATGCTTCAGTTGTACAGGGCATTGGTGAGACCACATCTGGAGTATTGTGTACAGTATTGGTCTCCTTATTTAAGGAAAGATGTAAATGCGTTGGAAGCAGTTCAGAGAAGGTTTACTAGACTAATACCAGGAATGGGCAGGTTGTTTTATGAGGAAAGGTTGGACAGGTTAGGCTTGTATCCACTGGAGTTTAGAAGAGTAAGAGGTGACTTGATTGAAACATTTAAGATCCTGAGGGGTCTTGATAGAGTGGATGTGGAGAGGATGTTTCCTCTTGTAAGAGAATCTAGAACTAGTGGTCATGGTTTAATAATAAAGAGTCACTCATTTAAGACTGAGATGAGGAGAAATTTATTCTCAGAGGGTTGAGTGTCTTTGGAACTCTCTTCCTCAAAAGGCAGTGGAAGCAGAGTCTTCCTTTTGCTCATCTGCTAATATCCCATAATAAAACAGAATATCACAGCAAGCCACAATGTTTCTGTTGCACCTTGGGACGTTTCATTATGTTAAAGGCACTATATAAATCACAGAATCTCTCAGTGCAGAAGAGGCCCTTCGGCCCATCAAGTCTGCACCAACACGTGAGAAACACCTGACCTACCTCCCTAATCCCATTTACCAGCACTTGGCCCATAGCCTTGAATGTTATGATGTGCCAAGTGCTCATCCAGGTACTTTTCAAAGGATGTGAGGCAACCCGCCTCCACCACCCTCCCAGGCAGCGCATTCCAGACCGTCACCACCCTCTGGGTAAAAAAGTTTTTCCTCACATTCCCCCTAAACCTCCTGCCCCTGAGCTTGAACTTGTGTCCCCTTCATGACTGACCCTTCAACTAAGGAGAACAGCTGCTCCCTATCCACCCTGTCCATGCCCCTCATAATCTTGTACACCTCGATCAGGTCGCCCCTCAGTCTTCTCTGCTCCAACGAAAACAATCAAAGTCTATCCAACCTCTCTTCATAACTTAAATGTTTCGTCCTAGGCAACATCCTGGTGAATACAAGCTGTTGCTGTCATTCTACACCAAATCTCCCACATGGATGACTACAGAATGCCCAAGCAGATCTTCTCTGGGCAACTGACACAGGGCAAATAACATTGAGGTGGTCAGTACCAACGATGCCAAGGACATCCCAAAAAAAAGGACCTTACAAATGTCTGCATTGCAGACCACCACTTGGGAAAACAACACGGCCGACAAGCACTGAAATTTGGCTCAGTGTGCTTTGAGGACCATCTTAACCAGGCTCGCAACATCTGACATCCCCCGAGGGAGACCAGAGGTGGCACAGCTGCAGTCGTTGCCCCCCCCCAAGGACTAACTACGCCAATATGAGCTGCCAGTTCTGTGGATGTCCGACATCAGACTCTTCAATCATGAGGAGACCCACAGACGCCACTTGCAGCTTGGACATACTTGAATAACGAGCAATCTACAACCACACTCATCAGAACAGCCATGCAGCACTTAAACTTTAGATACTTGTATTTTGAAACTATTTAGCCCAATAGATGTGGTCCAAATTAATATATTTTTCTGCCAACATTGTTCTAAGGATTAATTACTTGGCCTTGTGGAGAACAGAAGCTCTGGCACCACATTAAGTCAAAATTAAATACCTTTATTGTCCAATTTAAATTCCTCTGCCTCACTCAAGCATTTGCAGCATGGTACCTTATCTCACGCAATTATCACTTTTCATCTAGACTGGTCAGTGTTTAAAGGCAAGGACCTGATTAATGAATGACCAATCTTTAATGTGGGAGCTTTGAAATAGTGGTTAGGCAGCAGTTGCTTGCATTAGCTAAAGTCAGAACACACATTTGTATGCATGGTTCATCTGAAAGACTATTTCTATTAACTGGCTTAAAAAATCAGTCCTGCATTCAGTTGAGGTTTAAAACCGACCCACACAAAAGGTCAGGCTCGTGTGCATATTGGTGTTCAAGGTGTCGTACTTAACAAAACAGTTCTTGAGCTGGAAGCAAATAAAATCAAATATGCACAACAGCAATATTACATTTATGTAGCACCTGATAGCACATCCCAAGGCACTTCACAGGAGCATTATCAAATGGAATCTAACACTGAGCCACACAGAGATATTAGGGTGGATGACCCAAATCTTCCTCAAAGTGGTGGGTTTTACAGAGTATCTTTGAAAATAAAAAAGTGAGATGGAGGCTTTGGGGGAGGGAATCCCAGACAGCTGAAGGGAAGACCCATGATAGAATGTTCTTCCCACCTTTCCCCGAAAGATTTATTCCCGAGCAAAACAACAGAATAACTCTTGCAGAACGCACACCACGTTTTAAACTCGTCCCAAGGTGCTGGCACGGGTGTGATGGGCCTAATGGCCTCGTTCTGCGCTCTAGTGATTCTGAGAATATTAACTCATTCAATTTTGTCAAAAACAATCACAATGGCATTTGGAAGGGGGAGAAAACAAAGCTTCTTTCTAATATCTGCTCAAAGTGCACCAACTAATGTCACACCACTGTATAATCCAAGGCAAGAGTCTGGACTGTAACAAACTTGGCAGTGCAGGCATATTAGATCAAGAATATCAAAAAGACTAAGCGAAATTGTGAGGCAATTCAGTAAAATAGGGCGAGTGTCATTTTCCTAAGGTTCTACCCTATTTTCTGAATACGAGACTAAAACACAGTAACAGTACTTTAATACACGATTCAAATTTGAGGAATTTCAGATCCCAGTGTCAGCAGCAAGGCCATTCTAAACTATCGCCCAATTCTTCGAGGCTGAGGCCCAGAATTCTTCAAGGTTAATGCTCGTACAGTATTTGTAATCCTCTCGATCACAATGTATATTTGCATTGCTCAACGAAACTACTTCTTGTATTTGGAAGTTTCCTTTGAAACCTAGTGGTCTGCCACACCTGCTAAATTAAACTAAAATTGGTTTCAGAACTCCCTTTTGACCTTGGAGCTCAATAACGAGCATTCTCGATTGCTAAATGGATGCACTCCTGTCTCCCCACATAAAAAAAGAGTATCCAACCCAGAAACAGGCCATTTGGCCCAATCAGTCCAGGTCGGTGTTCGTACTTCACGCGAACACCCTCCTGTCTTCCTACATCTCATACTGCCAGTAAACCGACCGATTATCTTCTCCTCCCCCCATCCCCGATACTTATCTAGCTTCCCTAAAATGCATCTACACCATTCGCCTCACCACTCCCTGTGGATGCAAGTTTCATATTAACAGTCTTTTGGTAGGACAGAACTTGGGCATTGCTGAAAAAAAAAGACATGTCGAAGCTTTTCGTCTTGCACTCATCAGAACACTTTGCAAAAATACAATCTAAGGAGAAAATAACAATTTATACTGTATGAGAAGAGTGTGCTGATTGGTTGGCAAGTAGACTGACTAGTACAGGCATTGCCAGGGAGTGTGCACCAGTGATGGTGACTGACAGTTAACTGCCAAGCATTGTTTGAAATTTAAACCAGACAGCTTGACCCTGATTAGTCAAGGCATTGCCCTGAGGAATGAATCAGTGAATGGCTGTCACTTATTTTGTTTAGCTGAAACAGGTGCAATGCATGTACATGTTCTTTCTGTCTGCAAAGAACAGGGCCCTGTGTATTGATATATGTGGTTTCCATCAAACGCAATTGCGCAACAGTATAAATTGTTATTTTTGTTTTCCCCTTATATTGGTATTCTTCTGCACTCATCCACTTGCCTGGATGAGTGCAGCTCCAACAACCCAAGAAGTTCGACACCATCCAGGACAAAGCAGCCCGCTTGATTGGCACCACATCCACAAACATTCACTCCCTCCACCACTGACGCACAGTAGCAGCAGTGTGTACAAGATACACTGCACAAATTCACCAATCCTCCTTCGGCAGCACCTTACAAATCCACGACCACTACCATCTAGAAGGACAAGGGCAGCAGACACATGGGAACACCACCACCTGGAACTCACTGCCTGAAAGAGTGGTAGACGCAGATACCCTCATAACATTTAAGAAGTATTTGGATGTGCACTTGCGATGCCATGGCAGACAAGGCTATGGGCCTAGTGCTGGAAAATGAGATTAGAATAGTTAGGTACTTGTTTGACCGGCACAGACTCAATGGGCCGAAGGGCTTTTTTCTGTGCTGTAGACCTCTACAACTCCCCTCCAAGCTACACACCATCCTGACTTGGAAATATGTTGCTGCTCCCTCATTGTCACTGGGGCAAAACCCTGGAACTCCCTCCCTAACAGCACTATGGGTGTACCTACACCACATGGACTGCAGCGGTTCAAGAAGGCAGCTCACCACCACCTTCTCAACGGCAATTAGGGATGGGCAATAAATGCTGGCCCAGCCAGCGAAGCCCACATCCCCTGAATGGAATTTTAAAAATTATGACAGCATTCTGAACAACAGTGCTTCATCTTGACAGAAGAGGAGGAGAACAAGCTGCTTAAAGCAGCTCTGGCCAAACCAGCTTCCTTTCTCCATCCACCCCCCCCAAAGTCTAAAAAGTCATCACAGACCAAGTAAGCGTCAAACGCAAGGCAAAGTTCAAACCAGACACAGCCTGGAACCTTCTGTGCAAAAGTCAAGTGTTTTGATTGTTTAAAATAACACCAAGAATGCACTTCCAAAAACCATTACAAACAAAGCCCAGCACAAGTTCCCACCACCCCCCAAATAAAAATCACAGCTTTTCAACAGAAATATTTGAATTCTTCTGCTTTAGTTCAAAGCTACTGTGGAAAATCTTGCCTGGTTTCCAATCCAAGTTAACATAAAAAAAAGCATCCAACTAACTGTACTCTGCAAACAAAAAAAGAGTAATAATCCAATGAAGAATTACCATTTAAAAGAGGCTGTCCTTCATGAATGCTCCTTGAAACCACTGCATTGTAAACATCTTCTGAAAACCCAGGTGTACATGCTGCCAAGCCAATCGCTTCTCTCGGTATCTAAAAAAAAACAAAAACAAAAAGACTAAACAATAATGCAAAATACATTTCGATCCTTTTATTTTCTCCAAGCTCCTTCTGGTCTGAAAAAAAAAGTGCTCATCAAATCGAACAATTAACAGAATTGTAGAAACATGCAATGCAGGAGTCCATCATCCACAAGTCAGCTCTTTGACAATAAGCTATCCCATTAATCCCACTCCACACCAGCTCTTTCTCCACAGCCGTGCAATTCCTTCCTTCTCAAGTACTGGTCCAATAATCCCTTTTCAAAGTTAACACTTTTCACCACAGTTTTCATACAGTGCATTCCAGATCACATGGTGGGATGAATTTCCACCTGGCCTTATGGTTCTCTCTCCAATCTTAAAAATTTGCCTCATACCGTCCACTCGGTCTGAACCCACCCCTCTTCTTGTGTTCATTTTTAAAAAAAATCACTGTACTTTATGGCAGCTGACACTGCCACAACAAAATAAACTCTCGGGAGACAGACAGACAGACAGAGTGAGAAAGTAAGCTATTTTCAAATGTTCCAAACATTTGGCTACCAGACAATGATCTTAACTGGGTCAAGGAAATCACTGTCAGACTGGAGCTGTACTGTGGGCAGACACAGGGTGAGAACAATTCAATGGTAAACAAGATGCATCTCTGATCGTGTCATTTGAATGGGGCAATGCACTTAACCAATTTCATGCTTAAAGGAGTTTAATTACTACGCACTATTTCAAACAATTCTATTATTAGTTGTGTACTGTGCAAGGACTAGTTGGAATAACAAATTGCACTGCTTGGGGTGGAAATTTTAGCTACATTTCAAATGCACCTTGTCAATAAACTTTAGCCAAGCAATGCTTGCAAGAACTAATTGCACAAGTCTACAGTTGCCAGACCCTTCAAATTTAAAAACTTGCACATTGCAAATTGTAACCTTTGCTCTGGTGTGCCTATGTCTACAACATTTCTGACCAATTCTAATCAAACTGACAATGCAGAACAAAACCAGATCGCGTTAATTGATTATTTTTTTTTTAAAAAGGCTGTTGTACTTGGGGGGGAGGGGGGGGTTTAAATCTGGTTTCAAAGGCTCGATCCGCCAGCTGATTTGAGTTGCTACCGTTAGCAAAGCAGGTATCTGGGGTGCAGCTACAGAAAGGACCTTGCACAGGTTCTGGTTTTAATAGTCAATGCAGTGGGGCTTTTGTGTGTGTGTGTTTTAGACCAGTTTCCATTGTGATAATAACTGCCCAAACTGAATGAAAAAGGCTCAATAAAGAAAAAGACTCTATTGTGATTTAAATCGACAGCAATGGACAGTCAATGGGAAAACGCTGATCTCTTACATGCAAAGATTTCTTTGCTTGTAAGGCTGGGTTTGAAATATCTGGTGCTAAACTACTGGCCCCCCGAGATCTGCCTCTCCACCAACCCCACCCCCAACCCAACCCAACCCCAACCCCACCCCATGCAACCTGCTGGAAAATGAATGAGGAATGCATTCATTCATTCTCGAGTTTTAAAGATTGCAAAACCGGAGAGGCGCAGATTAAAAGTAAAAAGAGGTTTCGAAGCAGCCAGTTTAAAAAGGTGCAGGGGACAGGCACTGGTCTAAGGGGCGCCCGCTCCGCCCGCACAACGCCGAATTTACGCCGCATGTTTTTAAAACAAAAAACAATACATCTCTTACAACAACTACATCCAAACATGCAAAGATCTTTCCAAACGGCGGGGTCGTTTTCAATGCAAAACTTCCCATTTTTGTAGGGCATTTATTTTTGAAGTTTAATCCGCAAATTTAAACAAATGCACCGAAAAGCTTTTGCAATGTAACAAAAACTGCTGTTAAAACACACAGACACATGGCGAGGGGCTAAAGAAGAATGAATCTCTCCCCCCCACTGATAAAAGCGACTCCTCTCTCTCTGGGTCTCTGCCTTCAGTGTCTAAGCTCTCTCTCTGGGACTGACTAGTGTTTCAGTCTCTGCCCCCATCTCCCTTCCTCAGTTATGTGTCTAGGATTTCTCACTCCTTGTGTTTCGACCTACACCCTCAATTTGTGTTTTCCTTTAATCTCTCCTGGTCTGGTTTCTGTCCCTCGGTTTCGCAGCGTCCAGAAGAGGGGTCTGTGCCCAGTTTCTCTCCCTCTGTCTCTGTAAATCTTTCTGTCTCTCCCCCCCACCCCCCACCCCCCCAACTCTGCCTTCCTCTGTCTCAGTGCTGAGTTTTTCTGCAGGCTTCTCTCCCAGTTTCTGTCTCAGTGTCTAATAAGCTCTCTGTATCTCCATCTCTGGGGTACTCTGTCCTTCTCAGCTTCAGTCTCTGTGTCTCTGCCCTAGTTTCTCGTCTCTCTCAGAACCTCTCTCACTTTGTGTGTGTGTCTGGACTCTT
The DNA here is from genome assembly GCF_964194155.1 of Cetorhinus maximus. Taxonomy (NCBI): domain Eukaryota; kingdom Metazoa; phylum Chordata; class Chondrichthyes; order Lamniformes; family Cetorhinidae; genus Cetorhinus; species Cetorhinus maximus. The sequence continues at coordinate 172,811,052 of NC_135882.1, read as the reverse complement.
CCTCTCTGTGCCTCTCTTTCTCTCTCTCTCTCCCTGTCTCTGTATCTCTCTCCCTGTATTCATCTATCCCTGTCTGTATCTCTCCCTGTATCTGTATTTATCTGTGTGTGTGAATATATATATATATCTTTGCCTCTCTCTGTATCTTTCTCTTTGTA
>NC_135882.1:172095497-172202997 GCF_964194155.1 Cetorhinus maximus | reverse complement strand
CAGCCATGTTCGCACCTCTCAGTGCTTCCAGCCCAGGACTGCTGCACAGGAGACATGGCCCCAAAAGGCAAGAAGACTGCAGCCCTCTCCCCCCGATTCAGTGACACATCCCTGGGACGCCTTCCGGACATCGTTTGAACCCTCCACGATGTCCTCCACCCCCACTCTGGCCACAGAAGGCCCATCAGTGTCACCACACCGGTTTGGGGGGGCTGCACAGAAGAGGTCGGCCATCCAGTGCAGAAAGAGAACGAATGATCTCACCCGTGCCACCAGGGTAAGGCAACCATCTCATCACCCTAAACTCACAATCTCACATGCCCATCACACATTCACTGGCATCTCACTCACTGCCAGCTCAAGGGACATCACCACTCACTCTCTCACACACACCCTCACATCTCCATCTGGCCTCATCTCCTCTGGAGGCTGCCTCCTCAGCCCTCACCATCTTGAATCCACTTGCACAGGTCAACATGTGCCCCACACACACACCCTGGGATACCCCCCTTCCCCAGTACAGCCCTCACCCTGCAGCCTCTTCCCTTGCCTGAGGCCACTTCTCCCGCTTCCCTAGGCAAGCCATAGCCCTGCAGCCATTGAAAAGCCACCCGCGCCTTATGGCTGGTCTGGTAGGTAGAGACCTGCCCGTGAGCCCCCCTAAAAGTGATGTGGTGCTGCCTGTGAAGCCTGGCGCTGGTGACTGCGAGTGCTGCCCGAGGCAAGGTGGGCAAACAGACCTCGAAATCCCGAGCGAAGTTCAGCTTGCCCGGTGCGCGCCGTTTATGTACAGTTGTGAAACACGTCAGCGTGACTGGCCTGAACGGTCCAGCGTGAGGGGACGATTCCGGTGAGCTGGGTTTAGAATGAGGTGCAGATGTTTTAAAATGAAGTTCTCGATGTCTGGCAGCAGGACGCGTGTCCAGCTATCAACAGGCCGAGTGGACAATCACAGACCGGTTTCACGACATGGTGAGGATGGTTTTTGGCCTTCCCGTCATGTGGTCTGCTCACGCCCGCCATGACGCCCGGGACCAACAATTCCACCCAACCAATTTTTTGCACAGTAAGCTCCCACGAGAAACAGCTTGGTAATGAGCAGATAATCTACTTTTGTTGATGTAGACTGAGGGATAAATATTGACCAAGACACCAGGGACAAGCCCCCACCCCCTGCTGTTCTTCGAGTTGTGCCATAGGGTCGTTTATTTCCACCTTTGAGGGCAGGCAGGGCCTCAGCTTAGGATCTTTCACCTGTGAGGTGGATATTCTGACAGTGTAGCACTCTCCCTGTACTGGCACTGAATTGTCAACTGTGATGCTTGTGCACAAGTTCCTGGAATGGGACTTGAACCCAACAACTTCAGTGACAGAGGTGAGAGTTCTACCAACTGAGCTACTGCTGCCTCTTCTGTGCCACGTGTGGACTGAGAGCAGGGACTGCAGGGTGGATGAGCAGACTGACCATGGCACCAAGATGCAAGAAGCCATGCAAGTGGGGTTGGGGGGAGGGGAGGGGAGTTAAAAGGAATGCAGTTGTGGTAGGAGATTGTATTATCAGGGAGTAGACAACATGAGGGTTAAGGGCATCTCCTCGGGGCTGGCAAGGAGCTTGGAGTGGGAGGGAAAGGATCCAGTTGTCCTGGTCCATGTAGGTACCAACAACATAGGCAGAACTAAGAAAGATGTTCTGCTAAGGGAGTATGAGTGCTACGGGCTTAATTAAAAAGCAGAACCACAAGAGTAAAAATCTCTGGATTACCAGCTGGGCCGCGGGCAAATCGACAGGGTAAATAAGGTCAGAGTGTTGAACGCATGGTGCAGGAGAAATGGGTTTTGATTCATGGAGCATTAGCACCGATACTGGGAAAAGAGGGAGCTGTGCCTTTGGAAAGGCTTTCACCTGAACCACTCTGGGACCTGTGTCCTGGCAAATCGTTTAACTATACGGCTATAGAGAGGGATTTAAACCTAATAGTGGAAGAGAGGGTTCATGTCCGGGGCGGGGGTGAGAATTGGAAAGCTAAAGAAAAGGACAAGGTAATAGTGTAGGTTAGCAAAACTGGTGATGATAATCAGAGTGTGACAGGGAGGGAGGGAGCGTACAAACAAAAGAGTCCACCAGCAAGTAAGGCCAGGGCAGGGAGAAATAGCAAAAAGACACAATTAAAGGCTCTTTGTCTGAATGCAGGCAGCATTTGTAACATGATGAAGGAATTGATAGCACAAATAGAAATAATCGAGTATGATCTGATAGCCATTACTGAGAAATGGTTGCAAAGTGTGCATGGCTGGGACCAGAATATTCAAGGGCGTTTGACATTTTGGAAAGAAAGGAAGAAAGGAGAAGGAGGTGGGGTAGCTCTGTTAATAAAGGTTGAGACAAGTACATTAGTGAGAAATGATCTTGGTTTAGAAGGTCAAGATGTAGAACCAGTTTAGTCAGAGATAATAAAAATAACAAAGGGAAGGAGTCACAGGTGAGCTTTCTAGGCCCCCTAACAGTAGCTACACAGTAGACAGGGAATACATCAGGAATTAACTGGGGCTTGTGAGAAAGGTACTGCAATAACATAGGTGACTTTAATCTTCACATTGATTGGACAAATCAAATTGGTAACAAAGCCTGAAGGATAAGTTCATAGAGTGTATTCAGGGCAGTTCCTTAGAACAATACGTTCTGGAACAAACCAGGACCAGGCTATTTTGACCTGGCAATTTTGAATGAGAAAGGATTAATTAAGGATGTAAAGGGTCCTCTAGGTAAGAATGATCATAACATGATAGAATTTCACATTCAGTTTGAGGGTGAGAAGTGTGGGTCCATAACTAGTATCTTAAACTTAAATAAAGGCAATTACAAGGAGACAGAATTGGTTAAAGTAGACTGGAAAAATAGATGAAAAGGTAAGACCATGCAGATGCAGTGGCAAACGTTTAAGGAGATATTTCATAACTCTCAACAAAGATATATTCTATTGAGGAAGAAAGACCCTACCAGGAGGATGCAGCATCCGTGGCTAACTAAGGGAAGTTATGGTTGGTATCATTGAAATTGAAAGAAAAGCCATGCAATGTTGTGAAGATTAGTGGTAGGGCAGAAGATTGGGAAAGTTTTAGAAACCAGCAAAGGATGACTACAAAAAGGGAGAAACTAGATTGTGAGGGAAAACTAGCAAGAAATATAAAAAAACAAACAGTGAAAACTTCTACAAGTATATAAAAAGGAAAAGAATAGCTAAAGTGAGCATTGGTCCTTCAAAGGGTGAGACTGGGGAATTAATAATGGGAAATAAGGAAATGGCAGAGACTTTAAAAAGTAACGGGAAGATTAATGGGACTTAAGGCTGACAAGTCCCCTGGAGCTGATGACTTGTATCCTAGAGTGTTAAACGAAGTAGCTGAAGCGATAGTGGATGTATTGGTTGTGATCTTCCAAAATTCCCTGGATTCTGGAAAGAATCCAATGGATAGAAAATGACAAATGTAACTTCTCTGTTCAAGAAAGGAGGGAGACAGAAAGCAGGAAACCATTGGCCAGTTAGCCTAACATGTCATTGAGAAATCAATGAGAAAGGGAAATTGTGTTTGGCAAGATTATTAAGAGCTCTTTGAGGATGTAACAAAGAGGATGGATAAAGGTGAACCAGTAGATGGAGCGTATTTTGATTTCCAAAAGGCATTCGATAAGGTGCCACATAAAAGGTCACTACGCAATATACTGCCCCCAACACCGTCCGCTTTTATCTTATCATGGATGGAGGATTGGCTAACTAACAGGAAACAGACTCAGGATAAAGGGGTCATTTTCAAGTTGGCAAACTGTAACTAATAGAGAGCCACAGGGATCAGTGCTGGAGCCTCAACTATTTCTGATCTATAAGAATGACTTGTGCGAAAGGACCGAATGCATTGTAGCCAAATTTGCTGAAGAAAAGTAGGAAAACAAGTTGCGAGGAGGATACAAAGAGTCTGCAAAGGGATATAGATATGTTAAGCGAGTGGGAAAGAAACTGGCAAAGGGAGTAGAATGTGGGGAAATGTAAAGTTGTCCACTTTGTCAGTTGGAGTAGAAAAGCAGAATATTATTCAAATGGAGAGAGACTGCAGAATGCTGCAGTATAAAGGGATCTGGGTGTCCTTGTACATGAACCACAAAAAGTCAGCATTTAGGTACAGCGCGTAATTAGAACGACAAATGGAATGCTTGCCTTTATTGCAAGGGGGATGGAATATTAAAGAAGGGAAGACTGGCTACAATTATACAGATAAGCCAACAACGAGAGAACTGTGTACAGTTTTAGTCGCCTTGCTTAAGGAGGGATACACTTGCAATGGAGACAGTTCAAGAGGTCGTTGACAGGGCCCTCAACCGTGTCCGGCCCATATCCCGCGCATCCTCCCTCACGCCTTCTCCTCCTTCCCAGAAACATGATAGGGTCCCCCTTGTCCTCACTTATCACCCCACCAGCCTCCGCATTCAAAGGATCATCCTCCGCCATTTCCGCCAACTCCAGCATGATGCCACCACCAAACACATCTTCCCTTCACCCCCCTTGACGGCATTCCGTAGGGATCGTTCCCTCCGGGACACCCTGGTCCACTCCTCCATCACCACCTACTCCTCAACCCCCACTTATGGCACCTCCCCATGCCCACGCAGAAGATGCAACACCTGCCCCTTCACTTCCTCTCTCCTCACCGTCCAAGGGCCCAAACACTCCTTTCAAGTGAAGCAGCATTTCACTTGCATTTCCCCTAACTTAGTCTACTGCATTCGTTGCTCCCAATGCGGTCTCCTCTACATTGGAGAGACCAAACGCAAACTGGGCGACCGTTTTGCGGAACACCTGCGGTCTGTCCGCAAGAAAGACCCAAACCTCCCTGTCGCTTGCCATTTTAACACTCCACCCTGTTCTCTTGCCAACATGTCTGTCCTTGGCTTGCTGCATTGTTCCAGTGAAGCCCAACGCAAACTGGAGGAACAGCACCTCATCTTCCGACTAGGCACTTTACAGCCCTCTGGGCTGAATATTGAATTCAACAACTTTAGATCTTAAACTCCCCCTCCCCCCATCCCCACCCCGTTTCTTTTCCCCCCCCACCCGCTTTTTTTTCAATAATTTATATAGATTCTTCTTTCCCCACCTATTTCCATTATTTTTAAATCTAAAACTAAAACCTTTAGTCTTTCCACCCCACCCCCACTAGAGCTGTACTTTGAATATCCTGTTTTCCATTCTTAATTAGCACTTTTCTCAGACAAAGACCACCACCTTCAACACCTCTTTGACCCTTTTGTCTCTGACATCTTTTGATTATCTGCTCACACCACACCCTCAATGTGTCTCTTCCCCCCCGCCCCCCCACCCACCTTAAACCAATTTATATTTCTCCCTTGTTGAAACTATGCTGCAGTTCTGCCGAAGGGCCATGGAGGCTCGAAACGTTGACTGATTTCTTCTCCGCCGATGCTGCCAGACTTGCTGAGGTTTTCCAGGTAATTCTGTTTTTGTTTTGTTCAAGAGGGTTCACTCAGCTGATTCCTGGGATGAAGGAGATGTTTTATGAGTAAAGGTTGGACAGGTTGGGCCTGTACCCATTGTAATTTAGAAACATTAGAGGTGATCTTACTGAAACATATAAGGTTTTGAGGGTGCTTGACAGGGAAGATGCTGAGAGGATGTTTCCTCTCAAGGGGGAACCTAAGACTGGGGACATAGTTTAAAAATAAGGCGTCTCCCATTTAAGACGGAGATGAGGAGGAATTTCTTTTCCCAGAGGGTCTTTAGCCTGCGGAACTCTCTTGCCCAGAGAGCAGTGGAGGCTGGGTCATTGAAATTATTCAAGGCTGAGCGAGACAGATTTTTGATCGACAAGGGAGTCAAGGGTTATGGGGTGGGGGGGGGATGCAGGCAGGAGCGTGGAGTTGAGGCCACAATTAGAACAGCCGTGATCTTATCGAATGGCAGAGCAGGCTCGAGGGGCCGAATGGCCTACTCCTGCTCTTATATCTCATGGGCAACATTTCCCACCCCCCCACCCCCCCGTTGAGGAGGATGTGCGGGAGCGGGCGCAGGTGGGCGGGTACCCCATCGGTGCCCCCGTTTGGGGGCACGCCTCCATTTTACATGGGCGAGCCAATTAAGGCCCGCCCAGCGTGACGTCTGCCAGGAAGCGCTGTGCGCTCCCTGTGCGGGCGGGGGGAGAGATTCCCTCAGCCGGGAGTGCGCAGGTTCGCGCACGCGCGCTAAAGAGCGCACTCATCTCCCTGAGGCTAAGTGCTGCCTCAGGGGAGATCGGCTCAGATGTTAAACTTTAAATAAGGCTGAGAAAAAAAATTCGCTGCCATCTCCCCTCATGTGACACTGTCACATGAATTGGGACCTGTCCATGTATCTTATTTGGAAATATTCTTATATTTTTAAATCCCTCGCGAAACCTCATCCCGCCCGTGGGGGAGGTTTCAGGCTTTTTCTAATGCCCGCCAGGGTTCCCAGGCCTGCCCGCCAGCCCTAAGGTTGGACGGGCAGGTCCATTAATTACCTTAATTAGTTTTTTAATGGCCTTAAGCGGCCGTTGACAGGCGGGCAGCCAAAGTGACCGTCTAAACGAGGCGCGGTGACGTCGGGGCGCCCGTCTGACATCATTTGACGTGTCGGAGAGTGGGCCCCGCCCCCGCTCGCCGACCGGGAGCGCCTGCCCCATGTCCTTATCTTCATTCATTTGGAAGCCTTTACCACGATGAAGTAGCCCGAATTAGTAGCGGATCCCTGAAACCACGGGCTGGAAAAGCTTTCCCGAGTGGCTTTGTTTGCGAAAGCGTATTTGCATCAATCAGGACAGCAGTGAGGGCTTTTTCCTATCCGACAGGGGAAAACCGCAAACCCTGGAAATCACAGCATGTGGATCGACATAATGTCTTCGAACTAAACCACATTGACCGGACACCGACCTTTTCCCTGACTGACATGGGTAAATATCGAAATCAATACGTTTTAGCCCAAAGCCAAGATGATCTGGTTTCCCGTCTCATGTCCGGGATTCGCTGGCCTTCGGCAGACACCCGGGACAGGTAAAGGGCAGAGTGAAAATTATGAAAGCGGCCGTAGTCCCGGAGTAACCATGGGCTGTTCTCTCATCAGAGAGAGAGAGAGAGAGACGGCTGGTGGCGAGTTTAACCTGAGGGTCACCATCCCTCAGGCGGGGGGTGGGGGTGGGGGAGGGGGGGGGTGGGGGGCGAGGTTGAGAAGGCGGGGTCTTCGTGGACGACCTCAGCCGATACGGCAATCGAAACCCGCGCTGTTGGCATCGTTCTGCACCACACACCAGCCGCCCAGCCAACTACTTGCAAGGCCTCTCTGTACTCAGCAACAACGACCTGCATTTATATGATGCCTTTCGCGCAGCAAAACATCCCAAGGTGCATTATGCAAAACAAAAAAGCTTGATCAGAGAGGTAGGCGTTAATGAGTGCTTTAAAGGAGAAAAGCGAGGTGGAGAGGCAGAGGGGCGTAGGGAGGGAATAATGACCAGCACTTGTTTTGCATGGAACCTTCACGAGACCTGCAAGAAAGTATTCCAAAGGCCATTTTTATTTTGTTACTGCTCTCCCAAAGAGGTTGTAGTTGGGAATGGGAAGAATCCTGTTGAAATTAATGGTGTTCTTTTTCTCTGGCAGAAGGTTATAGGTCACACAGGATCAGGAGAAGACCGCTCAGCCCCTCATTCTGTTAGATGGTGGATAACCTGTACCTTAACTCCATCTTCCTGCCTTGTTCACCGTAACCCTCACCACTGCTTATTGAGAAACTACGGCCGGGATTTTCCGGCCCCTCCTCGGCGAGTCCCGCCCAAAGTCCATCGACATTGGTGGCACCAGTAAAAACCCTGTCTGCAGGAGGCACCAATAAACCCTGTGGGCAGGAGGCACCAGTAAACCCTGTCTGCAGGAGGCACCAGTAAACCCTGTGGGCAGGAGGCACCAATAAACCCTGTTGGCAGGAGGCACCAGTAAACCCTGTCTGCAGGAGGCACCAGTAAACCCTGTGGGCAGGAGGCACCAATAAACCCTGTTGGCAGGAGGCACCAGTAAACCCTGTGGGCAGGAGGCACCAGTAAATCCTGTGGGCAGGAGGCACCAGTAAACCCTGTGGGCAGGCAGCATCTGCAGATCCTACCATATGAATCTCAGGTTTTAACTTTTGAATTGACTCCTCTCCACCACCCCAGCCTCAACTGCTTTTTGGGGAGGGGAGGGGGGGGGCGAGAGCTCCAGGTTTCTATCACAGGGAAGGTCTGGATCTAAATTTAGGGTTATGTCCCCTTTGCTTTGGACGCCCCACCAGAGGAAATAGTTTCTCTCCGCTTACCCCTTCCTATGTCTCCAGTCATCTTAAACATTTCAACTAGATCACTCCTTAATCTCCTGTACCCAAGAGAAAGCCAGTCTAGTCTATAGAAACATAGAAACTAGGAGCAGGAGTAGGCCATTCGGCCCTTCGAGCCTGCTCCCCCATTCATCATGATCATGGCTGATCATCCAACTCAATAGCCTGCTCCCGCTTTCTCCCCATACCCTTTGATCCCTTTCGCCCCAAGAGCTATATCTAACTCCTTCTTAAAAACATACAATGTTTTCGTCTGAACCACTCTCTGTGGTAGGTACTTTCTATGCAAACTGTCCTCGTAATTTAATCGTTTTAGTCCCAGCAAGGGTGTTACCAATGCAGTTCCCATTCTAGTTAGACCAGATGCTGGGCCTGCTTAGAATTGTAGAACCGTTCCACCACCGTCAAGGCCACTCGGCCCATCGAGTCCATGCTGGCCCTCTGCTTGAAGTTGCTGAGAATCAGGGGTGCTGGTCAGCCTTTTGACTGCTGACTCCGGCCTTCACCAGCTGGACAGTTCTCCAGGTTGCAACAGGCATTTCGGGGGTTTACCAGCTCGCCCTCCAAAGTAACCCCTGATGGCCTAGTTATTGGAAGTGCAATTTTGATGACCTTCTGATTGCCAATTTCCAAGAGGCACAAGCGAGGTACAATGAAAGGTGATAACAGCGTCTTTGTAAATGTCACATCGAATGTACAGCACAGAAACAGGCCATTCGACCATCTGGCCTGGGCTGTTGTTCATGCTGCACAAGAGCCTCCTCCAACTCTATCCCATCTCACCCTATCCTTTTATTCCTTTCTGCATCATGGGAAGAACTTTTCTTCGGGGGGGGAAGTGCAGGAGTTGGCATGCCCCCAATTGAGGGTGCGCCGCCATTTTACATGACCGGGCCAGTTAAGGCCCGCCCAGCGTGACGTCCGTCAGGAAGCGCTATGCACTCCCTGTGCGGGCAGTGGGGGGGTTTGGGTGGGGGGGAGGAATTCCTCATCTCCCTGAGGCTAAGTGCTGCCTCAGGGAGATCAGCTCCGAATTTAAAAATGGTGAAGGGGCAAAAATAAAATTTCCCTGACATGTCCCCTCACGTGACACTGTCACACGAGTTGGGACATGTCCGTCACTTTTAATCAAACATTTATCACATTTTTGAAAACCCTCAGGAAAGGTCATCCCGCCCGTGGATGAGATTTGATGCTTTGTCTAATGCCCGCCAGAACTCCCGGCCTGCCCGCCAACCTTAAGGTTGGACGGGCAGGTCCATTTAATGAGCTTAATTACTTTTTAAATGGCCTCAATTGGCCGTTGACAGGTCAGCGGGTGCACAGCTGATTCGGCTGCGCCCCCGCCCACCTGAAAATGGAAATGAGGCGGGGTGACATCGGGAATTCCGCCCAACAACATCCCGCATCATTTTACGCGTCGGCGAGTGGGCCCTACCCCCGCTCGCCGACCTAACTATCCTGGCCTATGTTTTTATCTAGCTTCACTTTAAATGCATCTTTGCTCTGCGCCTCAACCCCTCCATGTGGTAACAAGTCCCACATTCTCATCACTCTCTGGGTAGTGGCTATGTTATGTTTATGTTATGATTATGGCCCCTAGTTTTGGAATCACCCACAAGTGGAAATACCTTCTCTACGTCTCTCCTATCAAACTCCTTCATTATTTTTAAAGCCGCTATCAGGTCAGCTCTCAGTCTTCTCTTCGCTGGAGGGTCTGGACTTTCGGTTTCATAGTGGTTATGTTACCGGACTAATCATCCAGAGACCTGGACCAATAACCTAGAGACATGAGTGTTGCTGGAAAGAGAGACGTGTTGCCAAAAGCTTTTTGCCTTGCGCTCGTTAGGACAAATGCAAGAATGCAAAATTTCAAATGATCACAACAATAAGGGTGCTGATTGGTTGACAAGTCAACTCTGATTGGCTAAGGCATTGCCATGGAAAAAGCAACAGGGAACTATAGGTTCCTCAAGCTCTTGGGTAATTCAAAAAAGGTGCAAGGCTTGAATATATTCCTTTTATTTGCAGAGAACGGGTCACTATGTATGAATGTATGTCACTCCTAGCAAGTGTAAATGAGCCATGTTACAAGCTCAACTGATTATCTTAAATTAGTTGTTAGTGTAGCTATTAGCACACTCGGGATTGTTCAGCATGTGCTGTCCAATCACAGAATCACATCTAACAGTGGACATTTTGTTTTGGGTTTATGCTCAGTTCCGCCACAGCTTGGTGAGAGTGTTAGTGCGGATGTTACGAACATGTACTGGAAGAATAGAGTAGGCCAATTGTGAGGTCAGCCAGCGTGTAATGCTAATTTGATGCCAGCGCTGCTATTTTGGACTTTACCTCTCTCGTTGGTGCCCTCTCTGGCACGTGCACAGCGGAACATGTGTTGCAGTGAATGGTGCCGCACATGAGGAAGGGCATTGGCTGCTGCAACAAGGGCTCTGGGCAGCACACTTGTTACCAGTGCTAGGTGACACAGTAGCAGCATTACCCTCCCCCACTACTGCCTGGCCAGCTGGTGGGATGTAAAGATGGATTCACTGACGTTGACCACTCGTGTGAGGTAATTAAACTTCTTTCAGCACTGCACCCGGGTCCTCAAGGCTTGACTGCTGGCATTGACTGCATTGACTGCACAGGTTCCCACTGCCTTTGCAGTATCTGTCTCAGGAAGAGGACCGCTCCATCCCCCTGTCCACCTCCTTCACCAAGGCCTGCTGTGCAGCATCCAAGAACCTTGGGTCCGCTCTCTGGCCGGTCGTGCCACTTCCATGGGCTCTTGCTGGTCTTCAACTCCTCGGTGACCAATTGCAACTCCTACCGCAGGCAGAAAGCACCTCACCCTAAAGAAATGCCAGCCTGACTTTGCATCGTGCAGTCTCGCTTACAATCAGTGCTAGGCTCACCCTAGGCGTGCAGCCACTCGACAGCGTGTTCACTGCTGGGCTGCGAGTCGCAGTTGTTATAATTAGGATGCAGAATGATGTTCGCATGCTCCCTGGAAAGGATGCGAATCAATCACACATCACGACCCCCCGTGCCCGATTTCGGGACCCATCCCATTTAGCCCCATAACGTTTGCTGGCAATCCCACTTTAGAAGGATTTAATGCGAGGAATCGAAACAGCAAATGCTGGAAAAACTCAGCAGGTCTGGCAGCATCAGCAGAAAGAGAGAAACAGAGTTAGCAGGCTGGATTTTATATTCCCCTGATGGGCTTGTCTTATGCAGAGTCGGGGGTTGGGGTGGGGGGTGGGGAATGCATGTAAAATAAGGCGGGTGCCCGGCCAATCACCTTGCTGCCCGCTCGCCCGGGAGTGGGCAGGCCGTTTTTGTTAAAAGGGTGGGAAGGCAGGGTGGGCGCTACCCTTGGGGGCTGCCCTTTGCACATCATGGGGCAGCCCCCACTAAGATAGTAACCACCACCCCCCCCACCACAACCCCAACTTTCTTCCTACCTGCCTGCTCTCCAAAACCCGCCCCACCCCACCCCACCCCCGACCCCCTCCCCCCCCACACACACACCCCACCCACTCCCCTCCCCCTCTCTAAACTGGCCAAACCCTCCCTGCCCATTGCCCCAGACTGACCTCACTCCGGCATCCATTCTCCTGGGGCCCCCTTGCTTTGCCGTCCCGCCCACTAAAGAGCCCTTGGCGCTTACCGGAGCCCGCTGGAGTTGCCGGCCCATTGGATCGTCTCCAGCAGCTCCCGAGGGCGGGAATTCCTCCCCGGTGAGGGGCGGAAGTCTCGCTCTCCACCGATTGAGCCCAGCTGTGAGGCGGGGCACGCAGCGAGTCAGCACAACCATTGGGCCCCCCCCCTCCCATTGTAATATGCAGCCTCACGTCTCGAGTCCGGTGCGACTCTTCCCCCTTGAGTTCCGTCATCGGCTCGAAATGTTAAAGCTCCATTTCTCTCTTCACAGACGCTGCCAGACCTGCTGAGCATTTCCAGCATCTTCTACTTTCGCTTCAGATTTCCAGCATCTGCAGTATTTTGCTTCTACTAATTCGAAGAACATTCAATAATGCAATGAGCAAACCAATGTGCATGAGTTTCAATTCCTGTTCTGTATGAGCAGAAATATTTACTTATCAGTTATCTTTGAAGAAAATGGACGAGATATATAGTCATTTCCAAGCTACGAAGAGAACCTATGAACGGGCAGAGAGCGAGAGAGGCCATAGAGAGTCGACAAAACAAGACAGGCAAAGGTTGATGTATCACATCACTATTCACATTAGCCAATCTCGTGTAGGTCCCCTGCATTACTTTGCACCTCGGGCCGTTTGATGGATGTTTTCTGAGTGACACTTAACGGACAGGAACCACAGCGGCAGCTCCCACGCCACAAAACGCAGGATAAAAACGCCACTTAGCTCAGGAGTTCAGCCTGTCCTGTTTCAGGAAACAGCACCTTCATCAGAGGATTATTAATCAGCCTCTTTGTCAGCCCTCCCGTGTCTCCGCGTGAACCTTTGAAGGGCGGCAGGACGGGGTTGGGAGGGATTTTGAAGGAAAGAGCGTTCAGGTCGCTTGCCTCTATAAACAGAAGCATTGGGCGGAATTTAATGCCCATATACTTCTGGCAGGTTTGATGGCAACGGGCAGGAGGGTGACGACCCCAACACCTTCCGGCCTCCACCCCGATTAAGGCCATGCGCTGCGAAGACTTGCGGACGGCGTTCCCGCTGCACCACCAACTCCCTCCACTACCACCAGTTGAGGCCCCTAAATGGACAATTAAGCGGGCAACTAATGCCCAGTTAAAGGCCTCTTCCTGACACGGCCGGCATTAACCCAGCGGTGGGTGGAGGGAGGGGTGGGGGGCTTCACCTTGCACAGGTTTGTGGGGCTCCCTGTAGGCACCCGGGGCCGGGTCCTTCAAACAAAGGCACCTCCTCAGTGTCTGATTGAGGGACCTGGCGCCACCTTGCTGCCCTTCTGCCGACACTTCTCCCCACCACCGTTGCTTTGCTCGTGAACTGGTTGCACGCTTACCTGTCGGCTTGTGAGTTGATTACAATATACGGCAGACGCAGAGACCAATACAAAATCAAGCACCCGCTGTTTATTTACACAGACAACAGAGCTTGAACATGGTGTGTGCTTCTCCAACCAGACCCCAGAGGGTGCCGCACAACATCATCGCTTGCTGCGCACCACACAACCGGGCTGTGCAATGGGGGGAGGACCTGGCTGAGGAGGAGATGGAAGAGCTGCATGTCTCCTCCGATGAGGAGGCCGTCGAAGGGGCTGAGGGTGATGAGGCCCTCAAAAGCGAGGATGCCGGTGATGAGGTTATCGCACTGGCCAGACGAGGCAGGCGCACTCGGGACACCCTCATAGCCACAAGGTTCGTGAGGGGATGCAGTGAGGACAGTCCTGACATCCTCACATCGCATCTGTGAACGTCTGACTCCTGTGTGGCTGACGGCAGCGCACATACCCTCAGTGCTCAGGATCATGTCATGGAGACACAGAGGAGGCCCTAACAGTCACTAGATTCCAGGAGGATGATGATGACATGCAGTGAGGACACTCTATAGATCTTCACACAGCCTCTGTGAATGTCTGACTCCTGTCTGGCTGAGGGCAGCTCATTTACGCTCTGTGATCATATCATAGAGACGCAGCCATGAAAATTTAAATGCACCTGTTCCTTTGTCCACCTTCAGCATCTGTCCCCTTCAGGGGAACAGCATCACTGGTCACAGATGCTGAAGAGATGGGGACCAACTCTACCTCAAAGGTGCTGAGACACACAGAGAGAGAATGACGGAACTCTGTGACACCTGCCCACGACATTCTGGCAGCAATGACCAGCACCATCAAGGTGTAGGCATCAGTAATGTGTCCAGGGAGTGTGAGGCTGGACCATCACTTTGGTCTGAAGGCTGCACAGAGCACAGGGAAGAGGCCCTGGACTGAGACACCTGCCTTTATCTTGTGCAGGAACCAAGGTTTCACATCTGAAGATGCTAACACTGCTCATAACAAACAGCCATAGGCAAGGAGACATTCTTGGGAGTTTATTTACAATAGTGAACAGTATATTAAAGTGATTTAACGCCCGTGTCCAACTACATCTTCTCAATCTTTCTAACCCTGCCGCTAGGCCTTGGCGCTCCCCGGACATCCACAGCGGAGGTGGGGGCAGCCTGCTGACTGCTATGCCCTGTCTGTGATGACCTTGGCAGGTGTCCTGTGGAGGGCTGAGATCTGGAGGGCCCTGGCCTGCTTTCGGGGTCCTGCTGTGTGGCAGTGACACCCTCCTCGGCCTGTGGAGCTGAAGTTAATGGGGTCACGGGAGGAGGGGATTCAGATGGGTCGGACATTCCTGGGTGGATGGCCCTGGGGTGTGCACCTGCTGATCCTCCTCCCCGTGGGTGCTCAAGGGCCCCAGGTTGACTTCTTGAGGAGAAGGGGAAGCTGCAGTGAGGTCGAGCTGCCCACATCCCTCACACGTTGACACTGTTGGAGGCCAACGATGGCTTCAGTGATGGAGTTCAGCCTGCTCAGCAATGCAAGACCAATATCCTGGACAAAGGTCTCCATGGTGGCCACCATCCTACCAGTATTGACCTCGGTGCGTTGTCATGCCGACACTATCATCTCAGCTAGAAGGTGGATGGACTCCTCCATCGTGCCTTCCAATCTGAGGTGCGCAGCGAGCATCCCTTCCTGATGTTCCCGAGCTTGCCTTTGCAGCTCCAGCAACTGTGACATGACCGAGTCCAGAGGCTCCTCATCTGAATCGGACTCAGCAAGTTTCTGATCTTCACCAGTCCTCCGAGTGCCAGACACCTGGGAGGTCCCTGCCACCGCCCGCTGTGGATCAGACAGTGCGATGTGCTCACCAGATTGTGACCTTGAGGCTTCTGTAGTACTAGGTCCCATGGAGGTGTGTGTCTCTGCGCTGGAGGAGGGTGTGGGTGAGCGCTGTGATGGGTCTTCAATTAGAGTGTCATCAGATTCTTCTTCAGGGCTTGAATCGAGGATCTGGGTTGCCGACTCCCCCAGCTGCTTCCCAGTTGCGAAAGCGAGGAGAGGTAATTAGTGCATGTCAGGGGGCTGCGGAACAGGGGAACTCACTCACGGCATGGTTGTCTGATGGATGTTGCATTGCTGAATCCTCACTTGGTAGAGCACCATCGACCTCACCGTCAGCACAGGAACAGTCCAGATCATCACCGGCCGGCTGGATGACTCTATTTTCAAAGTCTGTGAGGACCTTGATGTCAGGTATTTCTCTACCAGTCTCTGACCTCTCCCTTTTGTTGTGTGCCAGCTTGTCCTGCATGAAGACAGACGGAGAGAGTGTATGCAGAAGCCTGCCAGACCAGATGAGAAGGATGCCTGGCATGTGCAGGCGGTGAGTGGTGCCATGGACAGGATGAGGACACGGTCCACAGGTCAGTTGAAGGTGCGTGTGAGAGAGAGTGAATGGTGATGTCCCTTGAACTGGCAGTGAGTGAGATCCCTGTGGATGTGTGGTGGGTTTGTGAGTGTGTGAGTTGACAGCGTTAAGAAGAATGACTTACCCTGGCGGAACGGAGGAGATCATTCATCCTTTTTCGGCACTGTCCCCTTGCAGGGCGTTGGCGATGACCACCTCCCATGCTGGATTGGTGACCTTTCATGCTGGTCTTCACCCAGGCGAGGGGTAGAGGACTTCACAGTGGGCCTCCACCATGTCCAATAGAACCCCGAGCGATGTGTCCCTTGGGGGGGCAGCATATCTCTCCCCTTGGCGCCCATGATTGTGCAGCGACTTCCGATACCTTCGAGAGCGCTAGCTCTGTGCAGCAGCGGCCTTTAAACATGGCACCCGGATTACTGAAGGCCTGAGGTGACAGCAGGGTGGGCGAATCAGAGGCTGCCCCGGCAGTGACCCAGCGTGTTTCCCGTGAATACATCATTAGTCACATGGGTCAGGCCGGGAATGGGACAATACGGTGCAATTGTGGCCATCAAATAAAGCAACCTATTCATGCCGACACCGCACTCAGTGCAGATCTGGGATGATTCTGCCCAATGGCTTCAGTTTTCCTAATATTTAGAAGGAGGAAATTTCTGCTCATCCAGTACTGGATGTCAGTCTGGCAATATAGGGATAGAGGAGGGTGATGCATTTTTAAAAATTCTTTCATGGGGTGCAGGGGTCACTGGGCAAGGTCAGCATGTGTTGCCCATCCCTAATAGCCCTTGAACTGAGTGGCTTGCTTGACCATTTCAGAGGGGCAGTTAAGAGTCAACCACGTCGCTGTGGGTCTGGAGTCACGTGTAGGCCAGAACTGGGTAAGGACGGCAGATTTCCTCCCCTAAAGAACATTTAAAATAAATTTAAATTTGAAACTTAAAATAGATTAAAGGTGATTGGTAGAAGGATCAGAGGAAACACGGGGAAAATTTTTTCACCCAGAGGGTGGTGGGTGCCTGGAATTCACGGCCTAAGTTGGTGGTTGAAGCTGAAACGCTCAACACATTTGAAAGTTACCTGGATCTGCACCTGAAGCGCTGTAACCTGCAAGGCTACGGACCAGACGCTGGAAAGCGGGATTAAAATGAGCGGCTAGTTTCTTTTTTTGGGCCAGCGCAGACATGATGGGCTGAATGGCCTCTTATCTGCTCCGTAACATTTCCATGGTTCTATTGTTCTAAGGACATTAGTGAACCAGAAAGGCTTTTACAATAATCAATGATAGCTTCGTGGTCACAATTACTGAGATAAGCTTTATATCCCAGGTTTGTTACTGATTAAATTTAAACTCCACCAGCTGCCATGGGTGGGATTTGAGCCCGCGTCTCCAGAATGCTGTCCCGGTGAAGTTACCACTCCACCAGCCTCTCCCCGCTTTTGACTGGGCTGATGTTTTTGGAGGATGTTTCCTCGGAGCAGAAACGGTTAAGGGGAAATTTAATCGAAGTGTTCAAAGTTGCGGGAGGTTTTGACAAGAGTAAACGAGGAGAAGCTATTTCCACTGACAGGAGCGGTGCGCTAACCAGAGAACACAGGCTTAAGGTGGAGGACATGAGGAGAAGTTCGTGAACAAGTTATTAAAACAGGGAGCGCAGCACTTGAAAGGGCAGTGGAAGCAGGTTCAGTTATAACCTTCGAAAAGTTATATGCTTGAAGGGGAAAAGTTTGCAGAGCTACGATGGCTGATTGAATAGCTCTTTCAAACTGCTAACACAGGCCCAAAATGGCCTCTTTCTGTGGCCTATCAATCTATGGAGCAGGATTAGAATGGCACTGTCGGTATTGTCACATGATTCGTTCCAATAGAGAAATCGTCCTAAAAAGTTAACGTTTCACTGAAGGAATAGAAAACATGAAAATCTACACTTCCAACAATTCATCGTGGCTTGTTATTTTTATTTAAAAAACATTCCTTTACATGCCTCTTGATAGGTAAAACATGGGTCCTGATTAATGGCATGTGCTTATAGTAGGAGTCTTGGCAGTAAGCTGACCAGCTGTCCAGCAGCTGCTTTAGAAATCGGCACTGCAGGGAGTATTTTTACTGGAGTATTGTGTTCTCGTAATTCTTGCAGTTACAACCTCAGCATGAGATAGCGATGGGCCGATACGAGATCGGTTAGTGGAGGTAAGTGGTTCTGTAAGAGCCCTGTCGCTGTCAGCGTGCTCCAGTGCTCAGCTGCGGTGAGTTGACGCAGACAACGATGGAAATTTTTTTTTTACAGAGGGAAGTTGTAGGTGAGAAGGCCCGGTCGCAAAATGAGATAAGTTCAGGTGCACGCCCAATGGCCGCGCTCCTCCAGATCCCTGTAATCTCCTCCAGCCCCTCAGCCCTCCGTTCTGTGTTCATCTAATCCCGGCTACTGGTGCACACCAGATTTTAATCACTCCATCACTGGCGGCCGTGCCTTCAGCTGACTGCTTCCTAAGCTCCGGAGTTCCCTCCCTAAACCCCCTGACCTTCTCCGTGATTGACAGAATCCGCACTTCAGCTGTGCCAATATGATGTTATATTTTTTTTAATAAATTGCTTCCATTACAGCGCTGGAGCAAATAATGGCATTTGCCACCCTTGAATCTTCCAGTGTCACAACCACAAGGTTATTAAATGAGATTTCAAAGGCAGAAGTGGGTAGCTTAACCTCTGACCATTTTGCTTATTAATGTGATATTAAAACGACAATGTTATACCCAATGATCCCGGGTCTGTACACACTCAGCGGCAGCAACTGCACTGAAATTCCTTTCTATCAATTTCTTTATCTACTGCGAGTGAGAGCGATTGTCATTAGGATATCAATCAAGCTAGACACTTAAATGTAACGAACCTGTCACACACACACTAGCAGTGACAGGGGATAAAGTACCTTCATTTAAATTAGGTTTTTTTTTAAAGTTCCTGATGTCATCTGAAGATACTTGTCTGAGAGGAAATGAGAACCTACTCAGCTAGTGCTCAGGCAGCCTATATGGAGAGAGAGAGAGAGAGAAAGAAACAGAGTTCGGAGCATAGAAATATAGGAATAGGCCATTTTACCCCTCGAACCTGTCCCAGTCAGTAAGTTCAGTGAGATCAAGACTGATCTGCGACCTAACTCCATATACTCATCAATGCCCTCCATACCTTTTGGTTAACAAAAATCTAACAATCCCAGATTTAAAATTAACAATCGGTCTCGCGAAAGAGATTTCCAAATTCCCGCAAATTCCTTTGCGTGAAGAAACGCTTTCTGATTTCGCTCCTGAAAGATCTGGCCAATTTTTTTTTTAACTAAGCCCCCCCACTAATCCTAGGCTCCTCACTCAGCAGAAATAGTTTTTTCTTGATCCATCCTTAATATTTTGAAATCTTGCGTATTGCTGAAAAAAATGGACATGCTGTCAAAACTTTTCATCTTGGACTCATCAGGACAGACACAAGGGTGTCAATTTCCTCTCCCTTTTTTGAAATTTGGTATTCCTGCATCTGTCCGGATGAAAAGCTTGGATAGCGTGTCTCATTGTTCAACAATGCTCAAGTTCTGTACTACCAAGTGACTATTTTGAACACCGAAATGAAAAAAGTTGATCAATTCATCCCTTAAGCTTTTAAATTCCAGGGATTGCATTGCTAAATCAGGTAATCTCGCTCATAATTTAACCTTTGGAGTCCTGGTGTCATCCTCTTAAATCTACACTGCACTTCCTCAAAGGCCAATGTATCCTTCCCAAGGTGTACTGGCCAGAACAGTGCTCCAGGTATCGTCAGACCAAGGCTTCGTATAGCTGAAACATGTTGGTTTTTTTTCTTTATACTTTCATGGGATGTGGGCATCACCGACAAGGCCAGCACTTGTTGCCCATCCCTAATTGCCCTTGAACTGAGTGGTTTGCTAGGCCATTTCAGAGTCAAGCACATGGGTCTGGAGTCACATGTAGGCCAGACCAGGTAAGGACAGCAGATTTCCTTCCCTAAAGGGACATTAGTGACCCAGATGGGCTTTTAATGACAAAAAAAATTACAGTTTCATTACTCAGACTAGCTTTCAATTCCAGATTAATAAATCAACTTAATTGAATTCTACCAGTTGCCAGGGTAGGATTTGAACCCATATCCCCAGAGCATTAGCCTGGTGATTTTAGGATTACTAACCCAGTGACATTATCAGCATGCCACCATGATCCCTGAAGAAAGGGACCCAGCTGTAGACTAGTCCTCTAGCTATAAAGGCCAGCATTCCATTAGCCTTTTTGATGGGCTGCAGCGGTTCAAGAAGGCAGCTCACCACCACCTTCTCAGGGACAACTAGGGATGGGCAATAAATGCTGGGCCCAGCCAGAGACGCCCACGTCCCGTGAATGAATAAGAAAAAAAAATGTTTTCAGTTAACGTTTCAGGTCGATGACCTTTCATCAGAACTGGATAAGTTTGATATGTTACAGTTAACAGCGGAGAAAGAGCAAATGTGATGGGGTGGGAGGCAGGAGAGATGAAATGAAAAAAGGGATGATGGTGCAAGGCAAAAGAGGGTGGTAAAGGGACAGGGGAAGAAGCTGAAATGGGCTGAGAGGAGATGTGAATGACACCAGCAGAATCTGGAAAACCTACTGCCTGATAGTGGGAGCAGTAGTTAGGGTGTGAAATTTGTGAACTCAGTGTTGAATGCCGAAGGCTGATGAGTGCCCAATTGAACGATGAGCTGCTGCTCTTTGAACTTAAGCTGAGCCTCATTGGAACCGTGTAGGAGGTTGAGGACAGAGGGGTCAGAGTGGGAGTGGGGTAGGGAATTAAAATAGACCAAAGTGCAGCAAGTTCTATCACAGAGCCTCCCTTTTACTCTTCCTTCCTTCTACCCACTCCTGCCTTTTCTACTCACTTATAACCTCTAAAATCTTCACTTCATGTTCCGTGTATAGCATCATAAGGCAGAATTTAACCGGCACCAGGGTTAACCTTCCATGCCGCCCGGAAAGTCGGTGGAGAATGCATTCCCATCCATTGCGACTGCCCTGCAGCTATTTAACACTCCAAGGAGTGAGGAGACTCCTGCTCCTCACTACTGAAGCAGTCCGTGTCTATATACAGCAAGATACTATTCCGGCTTGGGCTGATAAGTGGCAAGTAACATTTGCACCACACAAATGCCGGGCAATGACCATCTCCAACAAGAGAGAATCCGACCATTTTCCCTTGGCGTTCAATGGCATTACCATCACTGAATCCCCCCCGCTATCAACATCTTGGGGGTTACCATTGACCAGAAAGTGAACTGGACCAGCCATATAAATACTGTAGCTACAAGAGCAGGTCAGAGGCTGGAAATTCTGTGGACAGTAACTCACCTCCTGACTCCCAAAGCCTGTCGACCATCTACAAGGCACAAGTCAGGAGTGTGATGGAATTCTCTCCACTTGCCTGGATGAGTGCAGTTCCCACAACACTCAAGAAGCTCAACATCACCCAGGACAAAGCTGTCTGCTGTCTGCTTGATTGGCACCGCATCCATCACCTTAAAAATTCACTCCTTTCACCACCGATGACCAGTGGTAGCAGTGTGTACCATCTACAAGATGTGCTGCAGGAACTCACCAAGACTCCTTCAACAGCACCTTCCAAAAAAATGCAACATCTACCACCATCGAGCTGCCATCTGACGTGGTAAATGCGGGCTCACTCTTAAGTTTTAAGAATAAATTGGATAGATACATGGATGGGAGAGGTCTGGAGGGTTATGGACTTGGTGCAGGTCAATGGGATTAGCGGAATAATATTTCGGCACAGACTAGAAGGGCCGAATGGCCTGTTTTCTGTGCTGTAGTGTTCTATGGTTCTAGAAGGTCAAGGGAAACAGTAGCATGAGAACCTGGAAGTTCCCCTCCAAACCACTCACCATCCTGGCTTGGAAATATATCGCCGTTCCTTCACTGTCGCTGGGTCAGAATCCTGGAACTCCCTTCCTAACAGCACTGTGGGTGTACCTACACCACATGGACTGCAGAGGTTCAAGAAGGCAGCTCACCACCACCTTCTCAAGGGAAATTAGGGATGGGCAATAAATGCTGGCCCAGCCAATGATGCCAACATCCTATGAACAAATATAAAAAAACTTAGGGGTGGGGGAGGAGCAGGGGGGGGAAAGTCCCATCTCAGAGAGCTGCTGGCAAACCCAATGGATATTTTCAATAAACCTGCTTGCATTTGTAACATTGTATTTAGTCCCCAGAGGCCACCGTTCTCTGAACTGCATGCCAAGTATTAAAACAATTTGGAAATGGTACTTTCAAACCTGTAAACAATAATAACTTTCATTTACATACCTCCTTTAATGTAGCAAAACATTCCAAGGTGCTCCACAGGAGAGCCGGATAAAATTTGACAGCGAGTGCTTTGAAGCGATTAGCACAGGTGGCCAACACCTTTATGAAAGAAGTTAATTTTTTTTAAAGGAATGCCTTAAAGGAGGAAGGAGAGGTAGAGAGGTGGAGGGGTTTCAGGAGGGAGTTCCAGAGCTCAGGGCCCAGGCTGCCGAAGACACCACCAGCAACGGTGGGGACAATCAAAATCGGAGGTGCTCAAGGTGTGAGAATGTGGAGGAGCGCAGGGATCTCGGAGAATTGTAGGGCTGGAGGAGGTTACCGAGAAAAAGAAGTGTCTTCCTGTAAAGCACTTTCACCAAGATGGGCCACAAAAATAGACATCGCAACCTCGTAACGTTATCAGGAATGCGAAACGATAATGCAAGGTCGTGGGTTCCAAATGTTCCTCCTTGTAATGCCCCCTGTCCACCCTGAATATTGTCCCCGCAGTGTTCATATCAATATAATCTTACGACTTTAAAGTGAGCCATTCTGCTTTGCCTCCTGGGGCTGGTGGCTGTTGATGTGTGACATTAGCAGGATTGGCAGTGCAGAGTGCTGTAATTTCATTCTCTAATGCAGATTGTACGCCTCAGAGGAACTGTTAATGATATGGATTTTCTTGAAGTGTTGCAAGGTGCACAGAGACAGCATTTTTTTTCCCCCTTAAATATTAGGCTTGTTTGCTTAAAATCTGTGGAACAGCAGTGCTCATGTTGTATAGGAGTAAGTCAATCATTCTGCAGGAGAATGAAGCCACTGATCACAAGGGTTTATTGGATTCAATATAAGTTCAAGTAAACTCTTACGAACTGATGAAGGAGCATCTGCATGGGTTCATGAAAGATAAGCCATGTCTGACTAGCCTAGTTAAATTTTTCGAAGAGGTCACGAGCATGGTGAATGCCTAAGAATGGTCCCTCTAAAGACTTTCAGGAGGCACTTCATGAGGTTCTGCGCAGGAGATTGTTAGCAAGGATGAAAGTCCATGGGATTGCAGATAACCTTGTGACGTGGGTTGATAATTGGCTGTAACGTAACCGACAGAAAGTAGGGATAATGGGAGAGTTCTTTGATTGGTGAAATGTGACAAGTGGTTTGCCCCTGGGATCTGTACTATGGGCCTCAGCATTTCCCCATATATGTTAATGATGCGGGTGAAGGAATAGAGAGCTGTATATCCACGTTGGCAGGTAACACAATGTTCGAAGGCACTGTGAGTTTTGTGGGTGTAGGAAGTTACAAGGAACATAGACTAAGTGAGTGGGCAAAACTGTGGAAGATGGAGTTCAATATGAGGGGGAGGTGCAAGGTCAGCCATTTTTGATTTGAGAAAGGCCAATCAAAATAATTTCTTAATGGTGAGAGTTGTGGATGAAGAAAGTGATTTACGTATCCATGCCCCCAAATCATTAAAAGCTACCAATACTTATCAAAAAGTGGGCAATGGTGGCATAGTGGTAATGTCACTTGGCTAAAAGCCTAGAGGAATAAAAACAAAATACTGCGGGTGCTGGAAATCTGAAATTAAAATAGAAAATGCTGGAAAAATTCAGCAGGTCTGGCAGCATTTGTGGAGTGAGGAACAAGAGTTAAAATTCATGTCCCGTATGACTCTTCTTCAGACTGGACTCAAAATGTTAACCCTGTTTCTCTCTCCGTAGATGCTGCCAGACCTGCTGAGTTTTAATAATCTGGAGGACCAGGCTACAAGCCCTGGGAACACGGGTTCGAATCCCACCATGGTAGCTTGTAGAATTTACATTCAATTAATAAACTTGGAAGATAAAGCTAGCCTGAGTAATGGTGACCAGGACAACTGCCATCAATTGGTGTAAAAACCCATCTGGTTCACTAATGTCCTTAAGGGAAGGAAATCTGCTGTCCTTACCTGGTCTGGCTTACATGTGACTCCAGACCCACAGCGATGTGCTTGACTCTGAACTGCCCCTCTGAAATGGCTGAGCAAGCCACTCAATTCAAGGGCAATTAGGGATGGGCAACAAATGCTGGCCTTGTCAACGACACCCACATCCCATGAAAGGTATTTTTAAAAGGCTAATCGGATGTTTGGTTCCATTGGGGCTGGAGTATAAATATGAGGGGTTGTACAAAGCTTTGGTTAGACCCCATCTGGACTCCTGTGTTCCCCATCTCAGGAAGGATATATTGGCCTTGGGTTTAGTGCAGATACACTCAGGACTGAAAAAAGGTTAAATTACAATATTGTATAAACTTATTTGCATTCTCTTGAGTTTAAACGCTTGAGACACATTCCTACTGAGGTCTTTAAAATGATACAGGAAATTCAAAAGGGGATTACAATGAGTGGCTAGCTTCTTTTTCGTATTTTCCTGGCTGGCACAGACATGATGGGCTGAATGGCCTCTCTTTCTGTGCCGTAACTTTTCAATGGCTCTATGCTTCTAAAATGGGAGATAGAGAGAAATGATTCCCCTCTGGTGGAGGAATCATGAACAAGGAGCCAGGCTGTTGAGGGGGGTGATGTCAGGAGGCATTTCTCCACACAAAGGGCAGTGGAAATCTGGAACCCTCTCCCCCTAAAAAAGTAGCTGAGGCTACGGAGTGGGAGAGGGGTCGGGCAAAGGAAACTGTCCATGTTCAGCCCCCGCTTCTCCTGCCAACCTTTGATTCCAATTTATTCCGCGCAGATCCGTCCTTACTCCCACTGAAATTGGCTTTGCCTCAGTGAATTACTCTTACTGTGGATTGTTTTTTTGTCCTTTTCCATAGGAAGCCTTATGTGATGATACATTGATTTTTTTAGTGCTCCTTCTGCTGCTTTTTTATGCCACTTTTCCTAGGGGGGGGTGGGTTGAGGGAGGGAGGGGGCAAGGTCGGAGTTCATGGGAACGGGGCCTGTACTTTGCCATCCAGCAGCTGTCCGCTAAGCTGTTGATGCTCCCCGGAGGCGTGTGGGTAGGGCTGGATGTGGAAGGATGAATGCACTGCGGCAGTTTCTGCACATCAGCTTTTGACACAGAAGAATTTCTGCGTTTTGTCAGAGGCAACCTGCTCCTTGAGGAGCATAAGAACATAATAAATAGGAGCAGGAGAAGGCCATTTGGCCCCTTGAGCCCTGCTCCACCACTCAGTAAGACCATGGCTGATCTTCCACCCAACAGCAGTTTCCTGCCCTATACCAAATATCGCCTGATGCCTTAATATCTAGAAATCTATCAATCTCAGTCTTGACTATACTCAATGATTGAGTCTCCACTGCCCTCTGGGATAGAGAATTCCAAAGAGTCACCAACTCCTGCGTGAAGAAATTCATCATTATCTCAGTCCTAAATGGCTTATCTCTTATTCTGAGATTGTGTCCCCTGATTCTAGAGCTGTGCGTGTCGTGTTCTGTTCACAGGCCAAAGTGAAACTGAGACTGGATCACATGACACACTTCCCTCCTACTGATGGCACGCTGCTATCCATTGAAGACATATTACAGAATCCCCCTTTCTTTTTAAAGGTACCTTCCCCCCTTCTAAAGAAGTACAACTATTTACAATACATGCTCAAGTTTAGTTATCATTACATAAGTGTACAGGACTGGTGAATCTATGAGTCTCTGAAGCTTAGAGGTAACCTGCTGGTACGCCCTGTTCTTGTAATAATAACCTTGTTTGGAAGTGCTCACAATCATCTATGGGGTTGTCAGTCTTGGAATGTTGTTCCTGGTTTCATTCGGGATCTTGTCCTAGATACAATCGGACAATGGGTTGAGGGGCTGAACTGGATCTGATTTGTCCTCGGTTACACCTCAGTGTTGTACCTTTGTGTGCAATGACTTCATCGGACCTTGGTTCTGAGTAAATCCTTGTCACCTAACCTGGTTGCCACGTACCTTCTGTGGGATCCTGGATGTGAACTTGTTGTCCCAGCTGTAAACTTGGCGATTCTGTACCTGCATTTTTATCATGCACCTTGGTCATCTCCTCTTGCAGTTTTAAGGGTTGCTCTCTAGTTTCTGAGAGAGTAGAATGGGTAATAGTAGGTTTACTGGTACCCACTGGTCTGCCAAACATGAGCTCTGCTGGTGATGGAATAGTTGTGCTTAAAGATGTTGCGCTCAGATGTAACATTGCAATGTGTAGATCTCCCTTGGTCTGTCTACATTTGAGAGAATTAGGGATTTCAGCATGTGAATCGTTTTCTCAGCCAGGCCGTTAGATCTAGGGTGATGGAGAGAAGAAGTAGTTTGATGGATATTCCACTTCTCACACATGTCCTGAAATGGCTTACCAATAAATTATAGACCATTATCCATAATGATCTTTCTAGGCACAGCAAATAAACTGAAAACAGCATTTAGAATGTGCTTGACAGTTGTGTTTGATGTGCTGTACAATTGTCAAATGGTGGGGTACTTGGCAAAGTAGTTGACGATGACGATGAAGTCAGTGCTCTGGACATGAAAGGGGTTGGATGTGATTTTGGACCAAGGATGAGTAGGAACCTCATATGCAATCAATGATTCTTTGTGCTGACATGGCACATGCTCTTGACCTGCCTCGCACTTCTTGACAATGACTTCAGTGTCATTGCTCATACCCAGCCAATAGGCTGTCTGTCTTGCGAGTCTTCTTGTCTAACCTATGCCCATGTGTAAGTGATGAAGTTGGGGGAGATCGATCTCACCCTCTGCACAGGAGTGATCCCTTTTCTCTGCAGTAATCTCGGCTGCTTGTTCCTCATGGGAGGAGAGTGGCCTCAACTCTGCAGTTCCTCCCTTCTGCCTGGGATCTCCCCCTTCTGTTGTGGACGATCATGTCCTGCATAAAGACGGATGGATTAACTGTGAGCACTATGGATGAAAGAGCATTTCAGAAGTATGTATGCCTGCTGAGCCCTTGCCAGTGAAGGATTAAGACACCGTTTGTGCAAGAACTTATCTGAGGTGGTGAGTTTAATGTGCCTGGCAGACATTCAGTGCAGATGTCACGTCTGCTGGTCATGTGTGGACCCCCAGTGGACTCCAAACCTTAGACTCCCTTACGAGATTGTGAGTTTGGAATGAGTTGAAGTTTCAGAGCGCATCAGATCATTCATTTTCTTCCTGGACTGCAGGGAGGAGGAGGTTACTGAGATAAGGAGGGTTGCAGGGCTGAGGGTCTACAGAGATAGGGAGGAGTGAAAGGGCTGGAGGGGGTTACAGAAGTAGGGAGGGTTGTAGCGGCTGGAGTAGGTTATAGAGATAGGGAGGGCTTTAGGGCTGGAGGAGGTTGCAGAGATAGGGAGGGGTGTAGGGCTGGAGGAGGTTACAGAGTTGGGAAGGTTGTGGGGCTGGAGGAGGTTACAAGGATAAGCAAGGGTGTAGGGCTGGAGAAGATTACAGATATAGGCAGGGGTGTAGGGCTGGAGGAGGTTAAAGAGATAGGGAGGGGTGTAGGGCTGGAGGAGATTATAGAGGTAGGGAGGGATGTTGGAGCTTGAGGAGGTTACAGAGGAAGGGAGGGGTGTAAGGGTTTGAGGGGGTTACAGAGTTAGGGAGGGTGTAGGGCTAGAGAACGTTACAGGCATAGAGAGGGGTGTAGGGCTGGAGGAGGTTACAGAGACATGGAGGGGTGTAGGGCTAGAGGAGGTTACAGAGATAGGGAGGGGTGTAGGGCTGGAGGAGGTTACAGAGATAGAGAGGGGTGCAGGGCTGGAGGAGGTTACAGAGATAGGGAGGGGTGTAGGGCTGGAGGAGGTTACAGAGATAGGGAGGTGTGCAGGGCTGGAGGAGGTTACAGAGATAGGGAGGGTTGTAGGGCTGGGGCAGGTTACAGGGATAGTGAGGGGTGTGGGACTGGAGAGTGTTACAGCAATTGGGAGGGTTGTAGGGGCTGGAAGAGGTTACAGAGATAGGGAGGGGTGTAAGGCTGGAGGAGCTCACAGAGATAGGGAGGGTGTAGGGCTGGAGGAGGTTACAGAGATAGGGAGGGGTGTAGTGCTGGGGGAGGTTACAGAGATAGGGAGGGGTGTAAGGCTGGAGAAGGTTACAGAGATAGGGAGGGGTGTAGGGGCTGGAAGAGGTTACAGGGATAGTGAGGTGTGTAGGACTGGAGGGCGTTACAGAGATAGGGAGGGGTGTAGGGCTGGAGAAGGTTACAGGGATAGTGAGGGTGTAGGACTGGAGGGTGTTACAGAGATAGGGAGGGGTGTAGGGACTGGAGGAGGTTACAGGGATAGGGAGGGGTGTAGGGCTGGAGGGTGTTACAGAGATAGGGAGGGGTGTAGGGACTGGAGGAGGTTACAGGGATGCCGGTGGGAGTGGGTGTGGGTGGTGGTGAGGCCCTGATATTGAAGCAAAGTGACATTTTCAGAATATGAGGTGCTGTTTGGCTGGATGTCAGAGTGGGAGAGTGAGCCATGGGGCGATAGGTGAATGAGACTTGGCGCGAGTAAGGACACAGGCAGCTGGATTAGAGTCGAGTTTTTGGAGGGTGGTGGGCAATCAGACACGAAGTTATTGGAGAAAAATGTGAGCTGTGCACTTCCCTTTTTCCTCTTGAATTGTTAAGTTCTCCTTATTTTGTCTCCGTCACCCACATTATAATGCCGGCTTCTGCCAGGAGCCAGAGTCTGTGTTAGCTCCACTTACATCTGAAGAATTGCCAGCGTCAGCAAACAAGCAAGAAACACAGGAAACCTTCCGCGTCCCTCCACTAACGCAGGTGTTTTTTTTCCCCGATAAGTGTCACAATGATTAAGTGTCTTAACATCGGGGACTGTCGGTTTCGATGATGCCTTTCCACGTCACGAGGCGGTGACTCAGCCAACGGTGGTGACTCATCTCCATGGTGAGCTGGGGAAAGGTAACCTGCAGTTTACCCATAGTCTGACCCTACTCCTGCTGACTCGATACTGCGAGACTCAACTGTGGGTTAGGCTGCAATTTTCTTCTTCCAGTCATGATTGAAGCCTGAGATGTAAATAAAAAACAAGCTGATGGACTTTGGATTCGGGGCAGGGTCTTCCGGTCCTGCCAGCAGCGGGAATCGTGGCGGGGCTGGGGGTGGGGATGGGGGGGGAGGGTGGGGATGGTGGGGTGGGAACTTTAATCTGGAAGGCCGCAAGCCTGTTTCCCGACGGCGGGATGAACGGACGGGATTCTGTCCTCGGGACTTTCAAAGCGGGTTAAAGGTGGGTCGTGCATGTCCCCAGCGATCAGTCAGTGTCGGGAAGCCCTTTTTTCTTTTTTGCCTGTGTCAGCCCACCATGCACACTCGTTCAAAGGCCACCTCACCCGAATTTAAGTTCCCCCCCCCCCCCCCCCTGCCAAATTAAGTTCCCCCACCATCGGGAAGTTAGAAGGTTCAGTGTTACCACGGTGGGTAAGCGGCGTGCCCCATTCGAGCTTCACTTCCTCCCTGGCTTTGAGGCCCGTGGACACTGCTTTTCGGCCTCCTCTGGGACCGCTCATAACTTCACCCCTATTCGGGTGGGGGGGGCGGTAGCACAAGCATGTGTGAAAGCCGGGAGGGGTGGGGAGCGGTGTGGCGGAAGGGGGTGTGAGCGGAGGCTGAACGTGGGGAGCAGGGTAAGGTGGGTGGGAGGGGAGGGGGGTGGGGGGGATGGAAGGGAGGTGGTCCACATGCCCTTTAAATATGGCGCCCGGGCCTTTGAGCCCACGAGGTAACGGTGGTGAGGAGGGAAAGGGCTTCCTGCCTGCTGGCGACATGAGACTTGCCGTGCTCCCATCGATGCATTAGTAATAAACTGAACAGCGCAAGGTCGCACATGCTCAGCTGACCCACACTCCCCCACAAACCCCACCCCGGCTCCCCCCGCACTTCCAAGCCCATCAACGAACTTAGGCTTCAAAGGGGCGGATTCCGCTCTCAGTCTTCCTTCATCCACTCCAGGGTACAATTCAGCACAGGAACGTTGGGCCAAATGGCCTCCTTCTGTGTTGTATGATTCTCTGGCCTCACTCCCCACCAGTTTTCTGTACTCGTTCATGGAAGGTGAGTGTCACTGGCTGGGCCAGCGTTCATTGCCCATCCCTAATTGCCCTTGATAAGGTGGTGATGAGCCACTGCCTCCAACCGCTGCAGCCCACGTGGTGTAGGTATACCCACAGTGCTGTTAGGGAGGGAGTTCTTGGAGTTTGCCCCAGTGAGAGAGGGTTAGGGTGGACGGTGTGGGGGTGGGTCTGGTCCAGAGGTGACAGTGAAATGCCCACAATGTGTTACAACTGCCCAATATGCATGGATCCACTGATACTTTACCAGCGATGGGTATCAGTATGTTTGTGGCGATGTGGGGCACTTAATTAACATGGTTAAATTGGGTCCTCGAAGGGCAAGTGGGAGCCTAATTGGAAATGCAGACTGGGCAGTGAATGGGAGCTGCCCAAGGGCGATGAGTGTTTCAGCATTCCTTGGTAATCAGGAGAAATATTTCTTATTAGTGCACATGAGTCGGCTTCCTATCAAGTTAACCTTCCTTTGAAATGAAGAACCTTTGAAAGCATGCCTGCATGCCTCAGGAGACGAGTGCAATCTGGAGAACCTCCTGGGGTCAATGCCACTGGCGAAATCTTGGCAATGTCAATCTGGGGGGAGAGGCCAGTTTCGTGGCCAATGTCTAACCTGGACAAACTGAGTCTCAAGCCGGGCGTGAATGTAAGTGCGGTTTGGCTGCCATTCACATTGAAAAGTCCATGAGCTTTTTCCGCATTTCTGCCCAGATTGTGCTGAAATTACTCATGGAAACAGTTGGAAACTCCAGCCCCCGTTTCCTGACAGGTGCCACCGGATAGTGTTCGGGTGCAGCAACTCAGACTGAATTTTACACGTGGCCCTCCCAACCCTGCTGAACCATTGAAACACCTTTACTACCGGACAGGCTGACAGCAGCTAACACAAGAGAGAATCTAACCATCACCCCTTAATATTCAATGGCATTACCACCACTATCTCCCCCACTATCAACATCCTGGGGGGTTACCATTGGCCAGAAACTGAACCAGACTAGCCATATAAATAATATGGCTACAAGAGCAGGTCAGAGGCTAGGAATCCTGTGGTGAGTAACTCACTTCCTGACTCTTCAAAGCCTGTCCACCATCTACGAGGCACAAGTCAGGAGTGTGATGGAATACTCCCCACTTGCCTGGATGAGTGCAGCTCCAACAACACTTAATAAGCTCGACACCATCCAGGACAAAGCAGCCCGTTTGATTGGCACCACATCCACAAACATTCACTTCCTCCACCACCGACACACAGTAGCAGCAGTGTGTACCATCTACAAGGTGCACTGCAGGAATTCGCCAAGGCTCCTTCAACAGCACCTTCCAAACCCACGACTACCAAAGTGCAGCAGACACACGGGAACAGCACCATCTGCAAGTTGCCCTCCAAGCCACACACCACCCTGACTTGGAAATATATCGGCCGTTCCTTCACTGTTGCTGGGTCAAAATCCTGGAACTCCCTCCCTAACAGCACTGTGGGTGTACCTACACCACATGGACTGCAGCGGTTCAAGAAGGCAGCTCACCGCCACCTTCTCAAGGGCAATTAGGGATGGGCAATAAATGCTGGCCTAGCCAGCGAAGCCCACATCCCAGGAATGAATTAAAAAAACCTAGACTAAACATCAGATATTAAATCTTGCCAGTTTGTATGTTTCAGCTCCAGACCTGTGCAGTGATTCTACCAACATGTAAGTAGAACAGATCAGCTCATAAAAAGAAAGTATTTGCATTTATGTGGCGCTTTGTACAGCCCCAGGACATTCAGGGTTAATGAAGTATTTTTTGAAATGTAGTCACTATTGTAATTGTAGGAAACTTAGCAGTCAATATATCACACACAGCAAACTCTCACAAACAGCAGCGTATGATAATGACTAGATGATCTTAACGATGAGAGGCAGATATTGGCCCAGGACACTGGAGATAAAAGCCCCTGCTCTTCTTTGAAGCAGAGCCACAGGGTTCTTTACATCTACCTGAGTGGGCAGACATGGGGTCAGATTCCCATCTCAACTGAGAGACAGCATCACACTCCCTCAGTACTACGCCGGGAGCGGTAGCACAAAACCTTTGTTTTAAGTCCCTGGAGGGGGATTTGAACCCTCTACTTTCTGCCCCAGTGCTACCAACTAAACCACGCTAACAATGACAGGAATTGGATATAGTAAATCATACACGGTATAAACACCACTTCCAGCCTTTACGTATTGTCAACAACCTGTCACGGTTGTATAATTATGTATACATCATTTTTTTTCATCATATTGTCCCCATCAGCCTCTGCTCGGGTGGGTGTATTTTCAAAGTTTCACCGCCTTCTCGATCCTTCACAAGTCACTCTTAATGGTTTCGGGACACAAATGGAAAGCGGATCAAACAAGCCAGGTGTATGTTTCAGTTCGGAAGAAATCAAAGAGATTGAAAACTCTCCGGGGTATTTGCTCTCAAGTCAGTTTCCTTTTGATGGATTCCTTTCACACTGCCAGAGGCGGTGAGTCCTTTGTTAATGACCTTTCCCAGATTGTGGGGGCCATGCTACCTCAGGCCTGCCTCCAAGTTCCAGGGGAATGCAGTTATCTTTTGTCCCTGATGGAAACCTTGGTCAGTCCAGGCTGTACTTTCTGGGGCATCAATGTGCAGAAGCAGAAGGGTTTGGGGTGTTCAAATGGGTGCCTCACGCTGTGATTAGACAGCAGCAAAAATACTGAATGCCAAGAGCAGAGAAGACTGGGATTCATTGCTTTTGATCAGTGCAAAGTGATAGGGTTAGAAAATTAGAAAGATATATAAAGAGTCCTAAAGATATTACTGAACATTGAAGAATTTGAACAAGATGGTGAGGTTAAAGTGGAAATGAACTAAAGGGTATTCTCAGACCAACTAGAGATTGACAAAAACACCAACCAGAAATACTGAGCATGGGTGCAGAAGGATAATTTAGTATTATTTTGCACTCATTCAGTGGCTCTTTGAAGCAGTCCGTGCCCATATGCAGTAAGACCTGGACAACATTCAGGCTTGCGCTGATAAGTGGCAGGTAACATTCACATCACACAAGGGCCAGGCAATGACCATCTCCAACAAAAGAGAATCGAGATATTTCCCTGTGATATTCAATGACATTACCATCGCTGAATCGCCCACTATCAACTTTCTAAGGGTTACCATTGACCAGGAACTGAACTGGACTAGCCATATAAATAGTGTGGCTACAAGAGCAGGTCAGAGGCTAGGAATGGTGTGATGAGTAACTCACCTCCTGACTCCCGAAAGCCTGTCCACCATCTACAAGGCACAAGTCAGGAGTGTGATGGAATACTCCCCACTTGCCTGGATGAGTGCGGCTCCAACAACACTCAAGGCAAAGCAACCTGCTTGCACCCCATCCACCATCTTAAACATCCACTCCCTCTACCACCGACGTACAGTGGCAGCAGTGTGTACCATCTGCAAGATGCACTCACCAAGGGGAGAATTTTCTCCCCGTCAGGTGCGCTGGGCGGGAGGGGGCGCAGGCAGGCGCACAGCCAATTGCCACCCGCTATCGGCTGCGCGCCGCCATTTTACGTGGGTGGGCCAATTAAGGCCCGCCCAGTGTGACAGGCACCCAGAAGCGCTCAGCGCTACCTGTGCGGGGTGGGGGGAGGAGGGAGAGTCGGGGCCAGCGCTCTTTCGCACGTGCGCAAAAGAGCGCAGAAATCTCCCTGAGGCACGGAGCTGCCTCCAGGAGATTAATTTAATTGTGAAAAATTGAAAAAAAGAATTAAAAAAATTATTCAGACATGTCCCCTCACCTGACATTGCCACATGAGGTGGGACTGGTTTATCAATTTGCATGAAACGTTTTATTAAATTAATAAAGCCTTCATCCCGCCCGTGGATGAGGTTCAATGATAAATGCGAAGGCCGTCTGGGCTCTTCGCCTGACCCCCTCCGCCAACCTTAGGGTTGGACGAGCAGCCCTGACAAGTGCCTCAATTAGTGGATTAATGGCCTTAACGGGCCTTTGACAGGTCGGAGGGCGTGCAGCTGACTCTGGTGTGCGCCCGCCGAACTGAAGATCGGCATAATGCGCGGTGACGTCGGCATGCACGCCCGATGTCACCGCGCGTCATTTAATGCGTCAGCCTGCGGGGTCCGTCCCCGCACACCTACTAGAAGATTCAGGTCCAAGGCTCCTTCGACAGCACCTCTCAAACCCACGACCACTTCCATCTAGAAGGACAAGGGCAGCAGACACATGGGAACACCACCACCTGGGAGTTCCCCTCCAAGCCACTCACCATCCAGACTTGGAAATACATCTCCGTTCCTTCACTGTCGCTGGGTCAAAATCCTGGAACTCCCTCCCTAACAGCACTGTGGGTGTACTTACACCACATGGACTGCAGCGGCTCAAGAAGGCAGCTCACCACCACTTTCTCAAGGGCAATTAGGGATGGGCAATAAATGCTGGCCCAGCCAGCGAAGCCCACATCCCGTGAAAGAAATTAAATAAGAAAGAATCTTTTAGGGCTTGGATCTGAGACCAAAATGCCACACATTATCACAAAATTTAAAAAAAAATGCATTCAGAATCTGTAATCTGGTCAGATGTGAAACACTGCCCTGAAACCAAGCTGCAAGAGCCAGAGTGAAGTGGGAATGGAGGGAGCTGGACACAGGGCGAGGATATTTTAGAAAAGGGTTTTGGGGAGAATAGAAATTAGGTGTTGAGCGGAAACAAGGT
The DNA here is from genome assembly GCF_964194155.1 of Cetorhinus maximus. Taxonomy (NCBI): domain Eukaryota; kingdom Metazoa; phylum Chordata; class Chondrichthyes; order Lamniformes; family Cetorhinidae; genus Cetorhinus; species Cetorhinus maximus. The sequence continues at coordinate 172,168,057 of NC_135882.1, read as the reverse complement.
GCTCAACAACAACTTACCCTCATATGGCACCTTCTGCATTGTAACAATCCCAAGGTGCTTCACAAGAGTGATTATCAAATAAAATTGACACTGATCCACATAGGGGGATATTAGGACAGGTAACTTGGTCAAAGACATGGGTCTTAAGGAGAGTCTTAAAGGAGAGGGAGAGGCGGAGAGGTTTAGGGAGGGAATTCCAGAGCTTAGGGCCCAGACAGCTGAAGGCACAGCCGCCAGTGGCGGAGCGATTAAAATTGGGGATGCTCGAGGCCAGAATTGGAGGAGTTGAGAGATCTCGGAAGATAGGGGCTGGAAGATTTTGCAAGGATAGAGAAAGGCGAGGCCATGGAGGGATTTGAAAAGGGGGATTTCGAGGCAGAGCTGGATAGATTCTTGATTAACAAGGGGGTGAAAGGTCATCTGGGGTAGGCGGGAAAGCGGCGTTGAGATTGCATTCGGATCAGCCATGATCTTATTGAATGGCGGAGCAGGCTTGAGGGGCCGAGTGGCCTACTCCTGTTCCTAATTCATATGTTCGTATGTGAACACGGATGAGAATTTTCAAAAGCTAGACATTGGGCGGAATCGTCCCAGATTTTCACCAAGTGTTGTAGTGGGCAGGAAAAAGGACGTTACACTTGTTGACTGCACTGGCGGCTTTTCGCACCATAACACCCCACTGCCGACGGGTCCCGTCTCATTAATAATGCATTCACGGGAAACGTGTGGGATCGCTGGAGGGCAGGCTCAGATTTGCCCAACACGACATGACCTCAGTGCTTCCTCGCTCCGGGCACCACAGTTAAAGCAGAGCCTGCCTACTTCATGTCCACAGACCAGGGCTGCTCCAGGTGACAGATGGGCCCACAAGCAAGGAAGACGGCAGCCCCCAGTGTGACGCTTCCCTGGGGTAACTGCTGGACGTAGCGGAAGGCCGTCACATTGTCCTCTACCCACGCTGTGGCTGTAGGAGGTCTACCAGAGTCACCAATCCGGCCTGGGAGGTGGTGGAAGGGGTGGTCAGTGCCACTGGAGCACAGAGGAGGTCAGCCATCCAGTGCAGGAAGAGGATGAATAATCTCATCCGTTCCGCCAGGATAAGTCAACCACCTCATCACTCTCAACTCACAAACCCATCACACATCCACAGGGATCTCACACCTCAAGGGACAACACCACTAACTCTCACACACACCCTCACATCTCCATCAGGCTCATACCCTCTGGAGCTCAAGTCCTCATCCTGTCCATGGCTCCGCTCACCACACAAACATTCCCCTCAGTGCCATGTGTCCTGCTCACACTCTCTCCATCTGTTTCCATGCAGGAGAAGCTGCCTCACATCAGCAGGGAGAGGTCCCAGACCGGGGGTGGAGTGTCCCACATTAGGCCCCTCACTCACTTTGAGGATTGTGCCATCGCGCTGACTGGTGAGGACGGGGACCGTGCCTGTGGTGATGGTGAGGTCAGCGGTGAACACCCACGTGAGGATCCTGCACCACATCATCCCTCTCTCAACGCAAATGTGAGTGTCTCTCTCCTGCTTTTGACTCTGTTGCCATGCACTCATTATCTCTACTTTGGTTCACAGGGAGCTCTGCCAAGTGACTGACACCCTCAGCCAGCCAGACCCTCAGCTCCATCCACATCCTCACCTCCAGCCAAGAGGACACCTCCTCCATTGAAGAGCTGGAAATAAGCAGCCTGGAAGACCCATCACAGCGCTTACCCACACCCTGCACCAGCGCAGAGACACACACCTCGGTGGGATCTAGATCTAGAGCAGGCTCGGGTTCACAATCTGGTGGTCACCACACGGACACGTGTCCGCAGCAGGAGGAGACAGGTTCAGCCGAGCTCCCTGGCACTCGGAGGACTGCTGGGGAAGAGGCATCTGTGAGGTTCGAGTCAGATGACGAGCCTCTGGATTCGACCTTCCAACTCATCGTGGAGAGTCGGCAGAAGGCGGGGAATCATCACACAGAGCTGTTGGAAGCCCTCAAAAGAGTGATACATGAGTCGGAAGCGTGTGTCTGCCTGCTCTCTGACAAAGTGGTGCCCACATGCGCGTGTATGGAGGATTCCAAGGGAAGGATGGAGGACACCATAGAGACCCTGGTCCAGCAGAATGCAAAGACGTGTGCAGACCTGCTCTCCATCGCGGGGGCCATGGGTGAGTTCCTGCAGTGGCAACGCGAGAGGGAAACGGAGCACCTCGACGTCACTCCAGGTGCTCCTTCCCCTCAAGGAGTCAGGCCGGGGCCCTCGGGCACCCGAAGGGAGGAGGAGCAGCAACTGGACACCCCTGGGTCATCCACTCAGGAATCTCAGAGGCTGTCCTTTCCATCAGAGCTTTGCCTGTGAGTCCCTCATCCTCGTCCTCTATCACCACAGGGGGTGCAGCTGCCCCACAGGAGGACAGCCAAAGCAAACCAGGGCCCTCAAGGCCTTGGCTCTCCAGAGAACACACGCCAAAGTCATCAGAGGCAACAGGGCCAATCATTGCACAGGCCGTCTCCACCCCTGCTGCGGATGTCAGGGCAGCACCTAGAAAAAGTGGTCGGCCTAGAAAAGTTAAGAAATTCTGATCACAGTTGGTTGCACAGGTGAACACATTTTGTCACTTTATAATCTGAAAATATATTCACTTTCACTGAATAATGTGCAGTGGTGTCTTTCAGCTTCATTGACAGGCTCCATGAGTCCTTCCCTAACATCCCCCCCCACCCAACATCCCCCCCCCACTAGCTGTTCAGCTGCCCGCAGCCAGACCACGAGTGATTCTGGAGGGAGAAGTGTGTGTGTGGCAGGGCCTTTTGGAGCCTCATGTGAGCCTCTCCCACACACACACAGATCCTTCCTCAGTCTCACTCAGCTCACTGTGCCGAGCATTTTCAATGCTGTCTGCTGGGGTTCTCTTTCCATTGTCCATCTGAGCCGACCCACATCTCCGCCCACCCACTGACCACACTCCCATGCACCTGTTCCTGCCCAACACCAGGCTCCGCTCACTTTCAATGTGAAAAACATGGTCATAGCCAAGTTTCTTGTAAGTCCTTTCTCCCCCCCCCTCAGTCACCCATGTCCTTTCCTCCATCACTGTTGGCCCCTCCTGGCATCACCTTCCACCTCCCCACCGTCACCTACCAACCAGAGCCCTTGTCATTCCGGGATGCCCAGGTGAACGTGCACATTCCCCACCTTCCTGAGAATCCCACCCCCATCCACATTGACCTCCCTGACCTCCTCCTTCACACCTGCGGGGTCCGAGCCTGCTCCGAGAACTCACCTTCCACCTTTGCCGTCCCTTCTACTGCTACCAATACCCCCTCCCAGTCCCACCCTGCTGGCTCACTCTGCCCACTCTCATCCTCACCACTCCCTCCTACCATGTCCACCCTCAGTTTGCTCCCCAGGAGGCAGCCATTGACTCTATAGACCCCCCCACCCCAAACTTGCATGTTCACCTGGACCCCCTCCCACTCCCTCCTCCACCCTTACTTCTTCCTCCCCTGGACTCCTTCCCCCCTCCGAACTCCTTCCCTTACAACACCCTCCCCCCTCCCCCCTCACACCTACCTCCCCACGGCCACATTCTCCCCACTGCACCCTCTTCCCCCCCCGATACTCCCTCCTCCCCCCCTCTTGACATCTTCGTCTCCACCCTCCCCAAACTCAGCCCGCACCACCCCCAGCCTGCTACACCTCCCTCTCTCCCAGTCAAGCCTAGACCTTCCTCTCCCACCACCGCCCTTGCCACCTCCCCCCAAGGCCAGGATACACCGTTCACTCCCACTCGCAGCTGGATCTTCCTCTCCCCGCCTCGCCGATCGTCCATAGCAGCCCAGAGCCCGTGATGTTCCAAAGCAATAAGGGAACCATCCCGCCGTGCATTCGCGTTGGCGCGAAACCCATTTTAGGCCTTCTAGCCATATTGCCCCCCTCCCCCACCCACCATGATGCCTGGCACCAACGGGGCTGTAAAATTCCGGTCCAGCCAGCAGGGGCAGGTGATGGGGTGAATGGGGCTGGGTGCGATTCAGGGTGTGTTTTCGGCAGAGGAGTTTTTGGGAGACGGCAGCGGACCCTGTTTCAGCAAAAGCAGCTTCTCTGCTCGATCGTGCCTGAGGAAATAGATGCAGAGAGCAGGAAAGACAGAGGCTTATTATTGCTCATCATGCATTATGCATGGGATATTTTTCTTTTCATGGAAATATTTTACTGGCTGTAAAATGAGCCTCAAGATGATTTAATGCTCCAGAAGTGCTTCTCCATGCTATTGTCTGATGTTTGCAGAGTGCATCAAATATTCAGTATAAACATCTCATTTCAAAAGTAAGGGGAGAAATTGCATCAACGCACTTTGCCGGGTGCACAGTGCATAAGATTGAAGGACGGCTGCAATGATTGGAATAATAGAGAGCTGAGAGAGGAGGTTACACAGTTGGAACACAACCTCAGGAATTCCAAAGCACAACAAGCTTAGGCCTGGAGCTAAATATTTGTCCACCAGAGTGGGGGTCATGATTCATGACATTTTTCATCTTTTATTATTCTTTCTTGGAATCTGGGCGTCACAGTATTTACTGTCCATTGCGCCTGAGAAGGGGGCAGATTTCTCTCCCTAAAGGAGCGTTAGTGAACCAGATGAGTTTTTACAACAGCCAATGCATTCCAGGTTTTTTAATTATTTGAATTTAATTTCTACCAGTTGCCATTGGAACCCATGCCTTTCAAAGCATTAGCCTGAGCCTCTAGGGTACCAGTCCAATTACATAACCACTACCACCATTATCACAGCACTGTTAGAGTGGGAGTTCCAGGATTTTGACCCAGCCACACTGAAGGAATGATATATTTCCTAGTCAGGGTAGTTTGTGGCTTGGAGGGGAATTTGCAGGTGGTGGTTTTCCCATGAGCCTGCTGCCCTTATCCTCCTAGCTGGTAGAGGTTTGGAAGGCACTGTCGAAGGAGCCTTGGCAAGTTGCTGCAGTGCAGTGTAGGTGGAACACACATGACTGCTGCCACACAGGCAGGCAAGATGCAAGTTTGGTGCTGCCTCCTTATTTACCTGATGGACGTCTTCTCCTGAGTAGGTGCCGCAGTGTTTTCTGTCTGGGTGCACAGTCGGGGCCCAAGCAGTGTCCACTCATCTTCTGCAGTTCAGCCAGCCTGCTCCTCCTAAAGGCAGTCTGTCCCTCTCAATGGACAGCAGCACTCAGTAGAAGGGAGCTGCTGCTTGACACTTGACACAGGGTGCATGTTGAAGCTTGACAAGTGGAGGGAAGAAAGAGGACTCCTAATTTCCCAGATGTGGTGCTGGAGGCCTTATTGTTGGATGTGGACAGGAAAGAAGGCACCATGTTTCTACAGGAGGATAGGAGTTCCTCATAGACCATCCTCAGAAGAAACTGGGAGGTGATGGCCCGGAGGGGGGTCAATTCCCAGAGATTGGCTCCAAGGACCTGACAGCAGTGCTAAAGAAGCCTAATGACCTCATGGAGGATCTCAAGGTCAGTGATTGCATCTTCACACAATATCTCCCACCCACCACTCCGACAACCTCTCATGCCACTCAATATGTCACAACCCCATCGCTCACCCACCTCTGACAGCCAGGACTCAGGTTTAACATCCAGATACCTCATCTCATCCTCAACACACATTCCAATGATGCTAGACCCGCACCCACCACCCACTACCTCCGCATAACTCTGGCTATTCAGCTGTGGCAGGCACATCACCCAAACAGAGTGCAGCACAGTCACTGACATTCCCTGTCTTGTAGGACCACACAATAGAAGAGAGCAGAGCAGAACTGGGTGGGGACAAGGGCGCCTGCATCTCCTGAGCCCTAAGGAGGAGATGGCTCTCCTCATCGCTGGGCCTCTGTGACAGAGCTGATGATATGGGGAGGCAGTGGCACATTGGTGCTGTCACTAGACCAGAGATTCAGGGTAATGCTCTGGGGATCTGGGTTTGAATCCTACCACAGCAGATGGTGAAATTTGAATTCAGTAAAATCTGGAAATATAGGCCTGATGATGATCACAAAACCATTGCTGATTGTTGTAAAAACCCATCTGGTTCACTAATGGGATGGAAATCTGCCACCCTTACCTGGTCTGGCCTACATGTGACTCCAGACCCACAGCAATGTGGCGGTTGACTCTTAAAAACTGGCCTGAACAAGGGCTGGGCAATAAATACTGGTCTAGCCAGTGATGCCCACATCCCATAAACTAGTAAAAGAAGATACCTGACATTGAGGTTGACAGCATGGTCCTTCTCAACACCCACCTCATCCTCACCCTGATCTCTAGCATGATGACCATGAACCTCTTACTCTCTCCCCTCACACAAACCTTCTCTTTTGTGATTTTTTGGCTTTTAGACACCCACAGCCACCCACCCAACCGCGGCAGCCCGAGAAGGAACAGACAGAAGAGCAACACAACACTGACCACTCACAAACGCCAGTGCGGACACTGGCACCAGGCAACTTTTAGACGTTAGCATAAGAGTCGGGAATTTGCATATGGTGAGTCAAGGACCACAAGTGGGCTTCATACTGGAGAAAGGGTGGTTCATGTGCCAGCTCACCAGAGGGTGAGGCATCAGGCAGGTTCTGCCACAGAGGACACAGATAAAGACCAGAGCGGGGACAGTCTACAGGAGAGTGCCGATGAGGGTGCACACCGAGACTGGGTGCACTGGCTGGCCAGACAGCGCCCTGTCACTGTCAAGATGCATGGAGGAATCCAGTTCCGATCAGAGGGTCATCAACAGAGCTTGTCCTCTCCACAGGCACTGCTTCATCTCTCTGTCACACTGTGGACCCAGGGGACCGGCTCCTGTACCTGTTGCAGCTTCTGTGTGGACACCGAATCCTCTGGCTTCCCTGTGAGGATGGAACAACGCTACCTTCCGAAGCCAGATACTCATCCCAGCATCTCCAAAAGCACACCGCAGGGCTTAATTCCAGAGTCTTTACAATAGTGGGAGCTATTTTACAAACTTACCTGCAAGTTGGACACCTGGCTCTTTTGATAATGCCAGTGCTGCATGCCTGTTGTGACTGAACACGTGTTCTTTGGCGAGTGACATACGAGGAGGTTGAATAGACCTGTGTGTTCTGAATAGACTGTCCAATCAGCCAACGCCCTTGTGTGATGTCACGGCGATGCCGGTTGGCCAACCTCTGGTGCGCACAGGGTTCGTCTTCCACCCTCAGCAGTTCAATGAATTCCAAATTCGCACCTTAAAGCTTTGCAGCTTATTCAAATCGCACAGCCCTCCACATGATGCCGTAGGCTTTAACTTTCTCCAAAGTGCGTGCTGCATTTAATCACTCCACCATTGTGGCCGTGCCTTCAGCTGTCTGGGCCCTAAGCTCCAAAATTCCTTCCCTAAACCCCTCTGCTTCTCCACCTCTCTCTGCTCCTTCAAACCTTGACCCTCTTTGACCCAGGATTTTGGGTCACCTGTCCTATACTATCTCATATGGGAGGCGCTACCCTATATGAAGGAAGCTCTTCCTTTGCTTTGGTATTAGTTCAAGTTGCTGTTGTTTCAACAATGAATAAACTGACGGCAGTGATTTCAACTTTTAATGCAGGGTGAAAAACAGAAAACAGCAATTTAACCATCTGTTTTACATACTCTCCCAGTTTTATTTCTCAAGTGTTACATAGAACGTAGGGCACAGACACAGGCCATTCGGCCCATTCAGTCCATGCCGGTGTCTACTCCTCCGAGCTTCCGCCCACCCTCCCTCTTCTAACGCCATCACCATAACCCTCTCTACTCCCCCCTTTAGGTGTTTATCTAACTTCTCCTGTAAAGCATCCATGCCATTCACCTCAACCGCTCCCTGTGCTCACGAATCCCACCTTCTCATCACTCTCTGGGTAAAGAAGCCATGACACAATAGGGAGCACCCAGAGTTCGACGGTCACGGGGTCCAAGGCTCACTCCAGAGAATCAAGCACAAAATCTAGGCCGACACTCACTTTGCAGTACTGGAGGGCAGCTGCACTGCCGGAGGTGGCGTCTTTCAGGAGAGAAGTTATACTGGGGAGATTTCTCCCTCACAGTTGGACATTTGGTTTGCAGTTTTGGTCTCCTCATTTAAGGAAGGACGTGAGGGTGTTGGAGGGGGTTCAAAGGAGGTTTACTAGATTGATACCTGGAATGAGTGGGTTGTCTTATGAGGAAAGGTTGGACAGACTGGGCTTGTTTCCACTGGAGTTTAGAAGAGTGAGGGGTGATTTGATTGAAGTATACAAGATCCTGAACGGCCTTGACAAGGTGGATGTGGAAAGGATGTTTCCTCTTGTGGGTGAGCCCAGAACTAGGGGTCACCGTTTTAAAATTTGGCTCACCCTTTTAGGACAGAGATGAGGAGAAATTCTTTCCCTCAGAGGGTTGTGTGACTTTGGAACTCTCTGCCTCAGAAGGTGGTGGAGGCGGGGTCACTGAATATTTTTAAGGCAGAGGTAGATAGATTCTTGTAAGGCAAGGGAATCAAAGGTTATCAGGGATAGGTGGAAATGTGGAAATCAAAACACAAACAGATCGGCCATGATCTTATCGAATGGTGGAGCAGGATCGAGGGGCTGAATGGCCTACTCCTGCTCCTATTTCATATGTTTGCACGTTAAAGATCCCATGACACCATCCTGAAGCAGGACAGGGGAGTTCTCCCCAATATCCTGGCCAATAGTTATCCCTCAACCAACACCACTAAAACAGGTGGTGGTTGCACAGGAGCTGAGGCCAAAAGGAAAACAGCCCAAATATCGAACCCTCAACTGGCATCATTTAAAAACAGGTTATCCAGCCATTAACACAGTGCTACTTGTGGGATCTTGCTGCTTCCGAGCTGGTTGCTATGATTCCTGCAGCTGAATGGCAGAGCAGGCTTTGGGAGGGCGGGGGTGGGGGGTGGTGCGAATGGCCTACTCATGCTCCTAATTCTTGTGCCTCGTGTTCTGGCAACAGCAACTATACCTCATTGGCTGTAAAGCACTTCAGGACATCCTGAGGTGGGGAAAGGAGCTATGTCAATGCAAGTCTTTCTTTTTGCTTTTGCCACCTCATATTTTTTGACCGGGGATGTAAAATGGCCTCCACTGTATATCAGGAAAAGTGTTACGAAGTGATGTCAAAATCGTCAAATTGGATTCAATTAAAAAAAAACACAAGGATTCAAACAGGATGTAATAAGTTTAAGCCCGTCAATGTAATAATATTGGCGCGTGAGTCGAGTTGTGCACATGTTGTGACAAAGTGCAATTATTACTGAGTCTTACAAAGATAGCAGGACTTCCCCAGCTGACACAGACACCAGTCAGTAGTCTCCATACATTCCATTTTAATGAGATTTTTAAATTTTGTGTGAGGCTGTTTTGTCTCAAGAATGAAGCAATGTTGCTGGAGATTCTGGAGCAGTAGCTAACAGTTCCAGGTTAAGTAAGGGAGCTATGGTGCTTTTTAAAAATTCATTCACAGGATGTGGGCTTCGCTGGCTGGGCCCAGCATTTATTGCCCATCCCTAATTGCCCCTTGAGAAGGTGGTGGTGAGCTGCCTTCTTGAACCCGCTGCAGTCCCTGTGGTGTAGGTACACCCACCGTGCAGTTAGGGAGTGAGTTCCAGAATTTTGACCCAGTGACAGTGAAGGAACGACGATATATTTCCAAGTCAGGATGGTGAGTGACTTGGAGGGGAATTTCCAGGTGTTGGTGTTCCCATCTATCTGCTGCCCTTGTCCTTCTAGATGGTAGTGGTCGTGGGTTCTGGAAGGTGCTGCCTAAGGAGCCTTGGTGAATTCCTGCAGTGCATCTTGTAGATGGTGCAACAGTGACTACATTTCAAAATATTTCATTGGCTGTAAAAACATCCAGTGCTCATGAAAAAACATTATATAATTGCAAATCTTTATTTTTCTTTTTACTAAATTATGATGGAGCTGTGAATCAATATTCTGCATTGACCTTCGTTAGTCAATAAAGCCACTAGTTAATGACGTGTCATGTTCTTTTAAGTTTTCGACTCCATGAGTAACTGGTTTTATTATTCATGGTTTTATAAAAGAGGCAAGATCGATGAAATAGATCTGTATAGAGTCTGGAATATGTGGAATCATCTGCAGCTCTGAGGTTTGATCAAGTATCCATCGCCGAGTGACCGGGAATTCTGGCTTCAGGAGTTTATCCGATATGATATTATTCTGGAGCAACAGCACGTGATGGGCCAGCATTCCAATAGGTGGCAAAATCCACTGACCTAAAGAAACTGAGCAGCTCAAAGGAAAAGTGCACTGGGCTAAACTAAATTTATTTATGAAGATTGTCAGCAAGCTATCCACCCAAGCATGTCTACTTAATAGGCAAGGTGTCAGTCATGGACCCCAATTCAGTTGGGCTTTTACTCTGTCCCCCCGCCCCCCCATCACTAATGCCCAGCCTCTGCTGCTAACCTCAATCTTATTGGCCCAGATCTTCCAGTCTCTGGATCGTCGGAGTGCAGACGTACGCCCCAAGGTGCACGTTGGGACCTCGTGGAACTCCTGACGTGTTGACCTCCATGGGAATTGCCTGGTAAGTTTGAACCTCCAATGGGCAATTCCCATGCTCCCTGGGACTCTCCGCCAATGCCTCCGACTCTGAGTTAGAGCCACAGACTTTGAGCGATTCCATGGGACTCAGCTGGGTAGTTACTGAGGAAAGGTTAGGCAGAAAGCTCCCAGCCCAATCCCTGGGTAACTACAGAGCTGACACGCCAATCATTCACATTGACCCCTACCTTGGTTCCCCAGTTGACTGCCCGACACAGCCCTGACCCCACCACCCCCCGCCCAACTACTCACCTATCAGACCTAACTATCCCCCACCACCCGACTTCCCTCCTGACCCAACCTGACTACCCTTCGCAACCTGAACCGACTACCATCAAACGCACCTACCGCCTCACTCACCTGCTACCTTACCTACCTGACACCTCATCTAACTGCCACCCTACCCCCTGCCATCCTAACCCCTGCCACCCCACCCACATATCACCCCTCACCCACTTACCTCGCCTGCCCAACCACAGTACACATTCACTCATTCATCGTTTCACCCATTGACGAACAGTCATCCATTCATTCAATCCCTCAAATTCACACTAGGCATTTAAACTTGTCGTCCAGCAGCTAACGCTGTAAAAAGGGCCTTCTCCCCAACACTGTAGTGTACGATGGAGCTCTCCGATGTCAACTGTGCTCCACATTTCTGGAGAAGCAGGGGCTCAGAAGACAGGGTAAGAGGTGTGCAGCAGTGTCAGGGCATAGAAAGGTTCCGGTGGAGCAGTATATTGATGATCATTGCCGCTCCATGGAAGATCCAGGCCAATAAGCCTTACAGCGATATATCGACATCAGAGTTGCTCAGACTTCAGACATCCCAGATTCCAGACACCAGACAGCCGACACTCCAAAGACCAGATGCTAGACAGCCTATATTCCAGACTACAGATTCCGTATGAACATGTGAAGATACGAAATAAGAGCAGGAGTAGGCCATTCGGCCCCTCGAGCCTGCTCCGCCATTCAATAAGATCATGGCTGATTACAGACTACAGACAACCTTTTCTCCCAAGAATAGACTCTAGATATATTCCAGAGCACAGGCTCCAGACAGCCTATACACCATAGAACAGACTCCAGACAGCCTATACTCCAGACAACAGACTCCAGACAGCCTATACTTCAGAGTGCAGAATCCAGACAGCCTATACTTCAGAGTGCAGAATCCAGATAGCCTATACTCCAGAGTGCAGACTCCAGACAGCCTATACTCCAGAGAACAGACTCCAGACAGTCTATACTCCAGAGAACAGACTCCAGACAGCCTATACTCCAGAGAACAAACTCCAGACAGCCTATACTCCAGAGTGCAGAATCCAGACAGCCTATACTTCAGAGTGCAGAATCCAGACAGCCTATACTTCAGAGTGCAGAATCCAGACAGCCTATACTTCAGAGTGCAGAATCCAGACAGCCTATACTCCAGAGAACAAACTCCAGAAAGCCTATACTTCAGAGTGCAGAATCCAGACTGCCTATACTCCAGATAACAGACTCCAGACAGCCTATACTTCAGAGTGCAGAATCCAGACAGCCTATACTTCAGAGTGCAGAATCCAGACAGCCTATACTTCAGAGTGCAGAATCCAGACAGCCTATACTCCAGAGTTCAGAATCCAGACAGCCTATACTCCAGATAACAGACTCCAGACAGCCTATACTCCAGAGTGCAGAATCCAGACAGCCTCTACTCCAGAGTACAAACTCCAGACAGCCTATACTTCAGAGTGCAGGATCCAGACAGCCTATACTTCAGAGAACAGACTCCAGACAGCCTATACTCCAGAGAACAGACTCCAGACAGCCTATACTTCAGAGTGCAGAATCCAGAAAGCCTATACTTCAGAGTGCAGAATCCAGACAGCCTATACTTCAGAGTACAAACTCCAGACAGCCTATACTTCAGAGTGCAGAATCCAGACAGCCTATACTCCAGAGTACAAACTCCAGACATCCTATACTCCAGAGTACAAACTCCAGACAGCCTATACTTCAGAGTGCAGAATCCAGACAGCCTATACTCCAGAGTACAAACTCCAGACAGCCTATATTCCAGAGTGCAGAATCCAGACAGCCTATACTCCAGAGTACAGAATCCAGACAGCCTATACTCCAGAGTACAAACTCCAGACAGCCTATACTCCAGAGTTCAGAATCCAGAAAGCCTATACTTCAGAGTGCAGAATCCAGACTGCCTATACTCCAGATAACAGACTCCAGACAGCCTATACTTCAGAGTGCAGAATCCAGACAGCCTATACTTCAGAGTGCAGAATCCAGACAGCCTATACTTCAGAGTGCAGAATCCAGACAGCCTATACTTCAGAGTGCAGAATCCAGACAGCCTATACTCCAGAGAACAAACTCCAGAAAGCCTATACTTCAGAGTGCAGAATCCAGACTGCCTATACTCCAGATAACAGACTCCAGACAGCCTATACTTCAGAGTGCAGAATCCAGACAGCCTATACTTCAGAGTGCAGAATCCAGACAGCCTATACTTCAGAGTGCAGAATCCAGACAGCCTATACTCCAGAGTTCAGAATCCAGACAGCCTATACTCCAGATAACAGACTCCAGACAGCCTATACTCCAGAGTGCAGAATCCAGACAGCCTCTACTCCAGAGTACAAACTCCAGACAGCCTATACTTCAGAGTGCAGGATCCAGACAGCCTATACTTCAGAGAACAGACTCCAGACAGCCTATACTCCAGAGAACAGACTCCAGACAGCCTATACTTCAGAGTGCAGAATCCAGAAAGCCTATACTTCAGAGTGCAGAATCCAGACAGCCTATACTTCAGAGTACAAACTCCAGACAGCCTATACTTCAGAGTGCAGAATCCAGACAGCCTATACTCCAGAGTACAAACTCCAGACATCCTATACTCCAGAGTACAAACTCCAGACAGCCTATACTTCAGAGTGCAGAATCCAGACAGCCTATACTCCAGAGTACAAACTCCAGACAGCCTATATTCCAGAGTGCAGAATCCAGACAGCCTATACTCCAGAGTACAGAATCCAGACAGCCTATACTCCAGAGTACAAACTCCAGACAGCCTATACTCCAGAGTGCAGACTCCAGACAGCCTCTACTCCAGAGTGCGGAATCCAGACAGCCTATACTCCAGAGTACAGAATCCAGACAGCCTATACTCCAGAGTGCAGAATCCAGACAGCCTCTACTCCAGAGTACAAACTCCAGACAGCCTATACTCCAGAGTGCAGACTCCAGACAGCCTCTACTCCAGAGTGCGGAATCCAGACAGCCTATACTCCAGAGTACAGAATCCAGTCAGCCTATACTTCAGAGTGCAGAATCCAGACAGCCTATACTCCAGAGTACAGAATCCAGACAGCCTATACTCCAGAGTACAAACTCCAGACAGCCTATACTCCAGAGTGCAGACTCCAGACAGCCTCTACTCCAGAGTGCGGAATCCAGACAGCCTATACTCCAGAGTACAGAATCCAGACAGCCTATACTCCAGAGTGCAGAATCCAGACAGCCTCTACTCCAGAGTACAAACTCCAGACAGCCTATACTCCAGAGTGCAGACTCCAGACAGCCTCTACTCCAGAGTGCGGAATCCAGACAGCCTATACTCCAGAGTACAGAATCCAGTCAGCCTATACTTCAGAGTGCAGAATCCAGACAGCCTATACTCCAGAGTGCAGAATCCAGACAGCCTATACTTCAGAGTGCAGAATCCAGACAGCCTATACTCCAGAGTGCAGAATCCAGACAGCCTATACTCCAGAGTGCAGAATCCAGACAGCCTATACTTCAGAGTGCAGAATCCAGACAGCCTATACTTCAGAGTGCAGAATCCAGACAGCCTAAACTCCAGAGTGCATTCTCCAGGCGGGCTATAATCCAGAGTACAGACTTCAGACAGTTCAGATTACAGACTCCAGGCAACCTATACTCCCAAGAACAGGCTTCAAACAGCCTAAACTCTAGAGTACAGCTCCAGACAGCCTATACTCCAGAGTACAAACTCCAGACAGCCTATACTCCAGAGTGCAGAATCCAGACAGCCTCTACTCCAGAGTGCGGAATCCAGACAGCCTATACTCCAGAGTACAGAATCCAGACAGCCTATACTCCAGAGTGCAGGATCCAGACAGCCTCTACTCCAGAGTACAAACTCCAGACAGCCTATACTCCAGAGTGCAGACTCCAGACAGCCTCTACTCCATAGTGCGGAATCCAGACAGCCTATACTCCAGAGTACAGAATCCAGACAGCCTATACTTCAGAGTGCAGAATCCAGACAGCCTATACTCCAGAGTGCAGAATCCAGACAGCCTATACTTCAGAGTGCAGAATCCAGACAGCCTATACTCCAGAGTGCAGAATCCAGACAGCCTATACTTCAGAGTGCAGAATCCAGACAGCCTATACTTCAGAGTGCAGAATCCAGACAGCCTATACTTCAGAGTGCAGAATCCAGACAGCCTAAACTCCAGAGTGCATTCTCCAGGCGGGCTATAATCCAGAGTACAGACTTCAGACAGTTCAGATTACAGACTCCAGGCAACCTATACTCCCAAGAACAGGCTTCAAACAGCCTAAACTCTAGAGTACAACTCCAGACAGCCTATACTCCAGAGTATAGACTCCAGACAGCCTATAGTCCAAATTTCAGATTCCAGACAGGTTCCAGACTGCATAGGGTCTAGACAGTCCAGATTCCAGACTGTATGGACTTCAGAAAGCCCAGAATCCAGATAGCATAGACTCCAGACAGCACAGATTCCAGACTGCAGAGAGTCAAGGCAGCACTGTCCGCATTTTTAACATTTCCAAAACATTTTTTAAAACTTGCATCGAAGAAGTTGGTAAACATTTGTGTTGGTGAAGTATTCACACAGTGCGGTAATTGTGTTGGTGAGATATTCACACAGTACGGTAATTGTGTCGGTGAGATATTCACACAGTACGGTAATCGTGTCGGTGAGGTATTCACACAGTACGGTAATCGTGTCGGTGAGGTATTCACACAGTACGGTAATTGTGTCGGTGAGGTATTCACACAGTACGGTAATTGTATCGGTGAGGTATTCACACAGTACGGTAATTGTGTCGGTGAGGTATTCACACAGTACGGTAATCGTGTTGGTGAGGTATTCACACAGTACGTTAATCGTGTCGGTGAGGTATTCACACAGTACGTTAATCGTGTCGGTGAGGTATTCACACAGTACGGTAATTGTGTCGGTGAGATATTCACACAGCACGGTAATTGTGTTGGTGAGATATTCACACAGTACGGTAATTGTGTTGGTGAAGTATTCACACAGTACGGTAATTGTGTTGGTGAGATATTCACACAGTACGGTAATTGTGTTGGTGAGATATTCACACAGCACGGTAATTGTGTTGGTGAGATATTCACACAGTACGGTAATTGTGTTGGTGAGGTATTCACACAGTACGGTAATTGTGTTGGTGAGGTATTCACACAGTACGGTAATTGTGTTGGTGAGGTATTCACACAGTACGGTAATTGTGTTGGTGAGATATTCACACAGTACGGTAATCGTGTTGGTGAGGTATTCACACAGTACGGTAATCGTGTTGGTGAGGTATTCACACAGTACGGTAATCGTGTTGGTGAGGTATTCACACAGTGCGGTAATTGTGTTGGTGAGGTATTCACACAGTACGGTAATTGTGTTGGTGAGATATTCACACAGTACAGTAATTGTGTTGGTGGGGTATTCACACAGTACGGTAATTGTGTTGGCGAGATATTCACACAGTACGGTAATTGTGTTGGTGAGATATTCACACAGTACGGTATTGCTATCACTCCTTTCATGACCTCAGGATGTCTCTGAGCATCGTCTAGCCAATGAGTGCGTTTTGCAGTGTCGGAACTGCAGCTGCCACAGTGCATACAGCAAACTACTGCAAATAGCAACGAGATGAGCAGATAATTTGTGTTTAGTGATGGTATTGCTAATACCTAGCTTTTCATCATCTGTAGGTGTCACTGGGCAGGGACCAGGTTTTGCTGCCCATCCCTTAAACTGGGGATAGATTTCGCCACATTGCTGTGGGCCTGGATTCACATGTAGGTGGGAAGAAGTAAGGATAGCAGATTCCCTAGTGAAGCAGATAGGTTTTTACAACAATCAATGAGTGCTTCATGATGCTCACCATTACTGTGGCTAGCTTTCAATCCCAGATTTATTAACTGAATTTAAATTCCACCAGTTGCCATGGTGAGATTAGAACTCATGCTGTCAGGGCATTAGCCTGGGCTCTGTATTACTCGTCTAATTACATTACCAATGCACCACCACACGGTTCATGTGCTTCTGCATATAATTTTTTTGTTTTAGGAATTAAAGTTTAAATGTAGAAAATCGGGCAGATGCAACATTATCAGGCTTGGCGCTCATCACACTCAAAAGGTTGGGGCCATGCTGACTTTAGAGGTTAACAGCTAGAATGGTAAAGTCATGAAACATCAGGTGGGTTAACTTAGGTAAAGAACAGGAGACATGATGTCTTCAATCCTTGCAAGGAAGATCAGTCCAGAGGGATGTTTTTGTTTTGGGAGTTAGAGCTAAATTAGTTTACAAGCATTCAGTAAATCCAACAGATTATACAACCTATTTACTTAATCAGGCCAAAGAAGAAATTGTAAATGAGGGGTAATTAATCTGAGGATTGGGTTTGAGGGCAGCTCAGAGCATACTATGTCATAAGGTAGGTGGGCGGAGCTTAGGGGAGCTCTCTGGTTTCAATTCACCTGGGTGCTTGCTGGGAAAGTCATTAGTTGCAGCTTGGACCTCGTGTGATTTGCAGCTCACTGAGAGAAAATAGCCAAGGTATAGGACAGTTAGATAGGCCTGCACTGCAAACAGGGTAAAAAAGCTAAATTCATCATTAACCTTGTGGAATGCATGTGAAGCTTAATCTCAGTTTGACAGCAACAGTGTTTTAGCTGTGCTCAGGTGTGTGGAGGGTAGAAGCTGGGAGGCCAGCCAAGAGAAGGTTGGAGTAGACAAGTTTAAAGGCAATAAAAGCAGAGATTGTGTTTGCAGCACCAGATGGACTTAGCAATGGGGAGGACATGGTCTTGGAGGTTCGGCTCAGACTCAAGTAGTTCATAAAGGGTGCTGGCAGTCTTGTTCACCTTGAGATAATGGCCAGGGAGACGGCCAAGAGTGCTAACACTATAAAATAGGCACTAATTCCTGCTTTCATCCAAAAGCAGGATCTGAAATCCCAAGGTGAGGTGAGAGTGAATTCCCTTCGAATCAAGGCAGCATTTGACTGAGTGTGGCATCAAGGAGCCCGAGCAAAACTGGAGTTAATGGGAATCAGGGGGGAAAACTCTCCGTTGGTTGGAGTCATACCGAGCACAAAAGAAAATGGTTGTGGTTGTTGGAGATCAGTCATCTCAACTCCAGGACATCACTACAGGAGTTCCTCAGGGTAGTGTCCTCAGCCCAACCATCTTCAGCTGCTTCATCAATGACCTTCCTTCCATCATAAGGTCAGAAGCGGAGATGTTCACTGATGATTGCGCAATGTTCAGCACCATTCGCAACTCCTCAGATACTGAAGCAGTCCATGTCCAAATGCAGCAAGACCTGGACAATATCCAGTCTTGAGCTGGCAAGTGACAATTAACATTTGCACCACACAAATGTCAGGCAATGACCATCTCCAACAAGAGAGAATCCAGCCATTGTCCCTTGATGTTCAATGGCATTACCATCACTGAATCCCCCACTATCAACATCCTGGGGGTTGCCATTGACCAGAAACTGAACTGGACCAGCCATATAAATACTGTGGCTACAAGAGCAGGTCAGAGGCTAGGAATCATGTGACGAGTAACTCACCTCCTGACTCCCCAAAGCCTGTCCACCCTCTACAAGGCACAAGTCAGGAATGTGATGGAATACCCCCCACTTGCGCAGTGCAGTTCCAACAACACTGAAGAAGCTCAACGCCATCCAGGACAAAGCAACCCACTTGATTGGCACCCTATCCACAAACATTAATTCCCTCCACCACTGACATACAGTAGCAGCAGTGTGTGCCAATCACAAGATGCACTGCAGGAATTCACCAAGACTCCTTAGACAGCACCTTCCAAACCCACAACTGTTACCATTTAGAAGGACAAGGGCAGCAGATAGATGGGAACACCAACACCTGGGAGTTCCCTTCCAAGTCACTCACTGTCCTGACTTGGAAATATATCGCCATTCCTTGACTGTTGCTGGGTCAAATCCTGGAACTCCTTTCCTAACTGCACTGTGGGTGTACCTACACCACATGGACTGCAACGGTTTAAGAAGGCAGCTCACCACCGCCTTCTCAAGGGCAACTTGGAATGGGCAATAAATGATGGTCCAGCCAGCGAAGCCCACATCCCGCGAATGAATTTTTAAAAAAAGCCTCCAAAGAAATTAGTCCCTGGGATGAGGGGGCTGTCATATGATGAGAGGCTGAGTAAATTGGGTCTATACTCTCTGGAGTTTAGAAGAACAAGGGATAAGATCATTGAAAGCTACTAAACTCTGAAGGGGTTTGACAGGGTGGACACTGAGAGACTGTTTACGCTGGTCAGGGAATCTAGAACACGGGGGGCACAGGATAAGGGGCCGATCATTTAGGACTGAGATGGGGAGAAATTACTTCACTCAAACGGTTGTGAATCTTTGGAATTCTGTACCCCAAAGGGTTGTGGATGCTCCATCGCTGAATACATTCGAGGCTGGGATAGGCAGATTTTTGGCCTCTTGGGGATTTAAGGGATATGGGGAGCAGGCGGGAAAATGGAGTTGGAGCCCAAGAGCAGCCATGATCGTATTGAATGGGGGAGCAGACTCGATGGGCCGTATGGCCTGCTTCTGCTCCTATTTCTTGCGTCCGTGCGAAACCCTTCGTTCAATCGAACCTGAAAAACCTCCCTTCCCACCATTTTCCCCTCTTTTTTCTCCAGCTCGGTGCCGACACTTTCCACTTTGTAACTTTTTCCAAGATGTTTTCCTTAACTTGGAGAGAATAACGAAAATACACATTGTTGGCGATTTCATTTGGCTGAAAAGAAGCATAAAGAGATTCTATTGGAGGAGCTGGACTCCTCTCAGCGCCAGGGCCACAGTGCCCTGGTCGCCAGGTTATTAACCGCCATTGGCCAAGGCAATGTAGCAATGCAAACTTGCTTCTTTCAATTTTTATAATGAGGAAATGGGGAAGGCAAAATTAAAGCAAACTAAACAAATTACCTCTCTGTTAATGATGACACTGGCTATTCCTCGGCTGTAATGGCAAGTTTTCTCTCTTTAACCTTTTCATGGGGTGTGGGTGTCGCTGGCAAGGCCAGCATTTGTTGCCCATTCTCTAATTGAACTGAGCGGCTTTGCTGGGCCATTTCAGAGGGCGGTTCAGTCAACCACGTCGCCGTGGGCCTGGAGTCACATGTAGGCCAGGCCAGGTAAGGGCGGCAGATTTCCTTCCCTAAAAGGGGAACCAGTGAACCAGATGGGTTTGATGATAGTTGCCATGACTCAGACTAGCTTTCAAATTCCAGCAGCTGCCAGGGTGGGATTTGAACCCACGTCCCCAGAGCATTAGCCTGGGCCTCTGGATTACTAATCGAGTTACATTACCACTACATCACCATAGCGATAAGCAATCTATCTGTGCCGTTTGCCCAGAGTCCTGTTCAGCTTGCAAAATGACACAAAATGGAGAATTTCACTCCAGTTCCTTTTTTTAATCTTTTTTTAAAATTCATTCACGGGGTGTGGGCGTCGCTGGCTAGGACAGCATTTATTGCCCATCCCTAATTGCCCTTGTTCGGAGGGCATTTAAGGCCTCCTTGGGCATTCCCAATTTTGATCGTTCCATCGTTGGTGCCTGGGCCCCAAACTCTGGAATTTCCTCCCGACACCTCTCCCCCTCTCTAACTCTCTCCCCTCTAAGACGCTCTTTCGAATTTACTGCTTGGATCGAACTTTTGGTCACATGCCCTAATATCTCCTTATGTGGCTCGGTGTCAAATGGTGCTTCACGTTGCTCCTATGAAGCGCCTCGGGGTGTTTGATGACATTAAAGGCACTATATAAATGCGAGCTATTGTTGCTGTTAATAATAGCCTGAGACAGTGCCCGGGGAGGAGGGTTGGAATCACTGGCGAGGGAGCTGAGGAATCATCAGTACCTCCTGTCTTGCCTCAAAATCTTCCTAAGGAAACTTCCTGTTCAATTGTAGCTGCATTCCTTAACTTCTGCTCTTTTACTGTTATTTGTAAGGACCTGCCCTGCATGTGCAAATTGCTTTGTGTACAGTTTCCATTATAGTTGGTTTTGCCAGTGAACATGTTGATGATAATGTGGAACAAAGCACAATAAAACTTCACTGAAATCACCTAGTTTGCAGGGTAGTTCATTTACCAGTAAGACTTTAACCTTTTCCTGAAACGAATCTATAAGGAGCAATCGTTCTGATAATTATTAAAATATAATTGAACTGACCATCTAATTTCCTTATGTATTCATCAGATTAGCCTCATACTCAATTATAAACGTACCTTAACAATGTACTATTTTGAAACACATCAGTACCATTAGGAACCCATTAGTACTTTAACACAATTCTGCTTTTTCATTTAGCTGTGTATTACAATTTCATTAAGACCATCCTTGTCGCTGGTTATTCTATTACAAGACATCACAAACTGATTATTGTGGACACAGTACAGTAACTTTATAATTTAAGTGAGACAGAATCTTTACGCAATTTGCACTGGGGAAAAGAAATACAAAAAAAACTAATAATCATTTGCGTTCCACAAGGCTGAAGCACAAAGCGTTCACTCGGCATTACACTGTAAGCAATTTAAATTGATACTTTCTTCCCCCCGACGCTACGAGGCGCCGGCCTTTAATGAAACAAACTCGGAAAGATTTGAAGTTTTCACTCAATTTCAGCGACAAAGGTCTCCACTTATCCAAAAGTCGATCGTTTCCTCAGCACCAGGACAGTTTCATACAAAACATCAACCTTCTCCTGCTCCTACAACATCGACCTTGGCCTACTCCTGCTCCGAATTCATATGTTCGCTTGCATGTTCGCATGTCCATACGTTCATGAGCCTGCGACTTGGCTGAACACACGACTGTGTCATGAAGCGATTAATGTACGTAATATTTTGGAAAATATTTTCCTTTTAAAGTAGAGGTTTATTCTGTGGGTGTTTCTTAATTGGATTAAAGCCAGCTAGTCCGGCTGATTTGATGGGTCATAGTTTTGATATGTAAGGGAGATAGCGCGTATTTGCAATTTTGTGAATAGAGCATTCAAGTAGTGGGGTGAAAACTGATGCCTATCTAGCAGCTACCAAGCAATGTGTTTATATTACTAATAAAATTGGTGCTATGCAAGGGGTTTTATTGTTAAAAGGTGAAGTTCAAAGAGGCTGATGAGACAATGAGAATTTGAATTCAATCAGTGGTGGTAGGTATAACTTCAGTAGTTTTTGGGTGGTCAGGGCAGGGGCAATGTGAGGTCAAAAGGCAGCTGTAAGCCTCCAACTGGCGACACAGGAACCAAAGTGAAAAGAACTTCATTTTGAATTTGTAAGGTGAAAATGCTTTGTCTGGTGTCTGGTTAAGTCAATTGGTTGCTGTTGCCTTAATGGTGATTCGTTAGGGAATTTGTTAAAAGTTATGACAGTGGTAATTTGTAGCCATATGTACATATATTTTAACCTGTATAAATTAATAAAATGTTTCAATTAGTTTAATGTAAAACCTCACGAACTGATGGTCTGATTCCTGAATTTAGAGTCGCATCTCAAACATAACACTGAAAATTATAGGTTGTGACAGTTGTTTAAAGTTTCCCTCTGGGATTTTTAAGTAACTCCGCTTTACCAACTGCATCGGTCATAACAAATGCTGGAAATGTGCATGCAAACCAATCTTGTGAACAGAATGCTTCTTCAGTGAACTCCAGTCCATCGACCACACAATATTTTCATCAAAAACATTACTGCTCAAGGGGTTTTCTGCTCGGTGATCATTTCAAAGTTCGAGCAGTTTCTGCCTGTTTTCAGATAGCCTTGAAAACCTGTTCCCCATTTATCCATATTATTACTAAAGCTTTTCATTTCAACGGCTTTGGTTCCTTTGCCATCCGCCTGAAATCAGTGCCCTGTGGTTCGCTGTCCTTCCCCACCAATGATTTTGGCTCCCTCCATCTGGGCTCTAGGTATATTTGTCCCTCATCTAACAAGACACCCTGGTCGTTATCACATTGCTCTTTTTGGAAACTTCCTGTGCGTGGATTAGCTGCCACCTCTCCTCGATTCACCGGGTTAATGTCAAAACTCACCTGGTTCACAGCTGCCCTTAAGGGAAGGAAATCTGCTTACTTGGCCTGGCCTACATGTGACTCCAGACCCACAGCAACGTGGTTGACTCTTAACTGCCCCTCTGAAGTGGCCGAGCAAGCCACTCAGCGGCACCTACACCTCACGGGACAGCAAACGGTTCAACATTACGGGATGGGCAACAAATGCTGAACTTGCCAGCGACGCCCGCATCTCGTGAAGGAGAATATTTTTTTAAAAATTATGGCAGCATGTGCACGCCAAAAAAAATTACTTCATTGCCTGTAAAGCAGTTCGGGGGCATCCTAATGTCATGAAAGGCGCTATGTAAATGCAAATAACCTCTCTGAAAGGCTGAGGTTAAAAATTGGAAAGCCTGAGGCCGGGATTTTCCCAGCCCTGTTGTGGGTGGGGTTCCCACCCGCCCTGGGCGAGGCAGCGCCCCCAGCCAGACGTCCATTGACCTGCAGGGGGGGACCCGGGCGACCCGGGCGGCGGGCAGGTACAGAAAATCCCGCCCCCGAGTTACTAAATTTTAAAAGGCTTTGCAGGAGCGAGGGGGGGTGTTGTTGTTTCGCCTCTTGAAAGCCCTGAGGGGTGGTGGACATTGGCGGCTGCACCTCATGACTGTCCATTTTTTAAAAGCACTATGAATAAAACCTGTTACGCACGTAGAGCCAGTGTCATCTCTGCGTAGCTCCGAGACATAACATGTAACAACACATCTCAGGCAGCAGCCTTTAACTTCACATCACTGGCTTCACGCCCTGAAATCAAGTGGAAATTAGGCGGGAGGTATTCACAGGCCACTTTAGCAGGGTTGTATTTAAATTCTCACTGCAGGCAAACACGTTCAAAGATATAACTCAGTGACTTCCATTGGCTGACAGCCCAGCAGCATCTCAATCTCACCATTGCTTTCAAGCCCCCTCCTTGGCCTTGCCTCTCCCCCTTCCTACATCCGTAACTGCCTCCAGCCCTATAACCCTCCAAGATCTCTGTGCTCCTCCTCTAATTCCGGGCTTCTGAGCGTCCGCAATCTTCATCGTTCCACGACCCCCCTGATCCTTAAGCCCTGGAATTCCAGCCCCCTCCCCTCCCCAAAACCTCTCCACCTCTCCGCCCTTTCTCTCCTCCTTTAAGATGCTCCTTACAACCCACCTCTTTACCGAAGGTTTTGGTCAGTGCCATAAGACGTGACTCAGTGTCAAATTTTGCCCTTGAGAAGGTGGTGGTGAGCTGCCTTCTTGAGCCGCTGCAGTCCATGTGGTGTAGGTACACCCACAGTGCTGTTAGGGAGGGAGTTCCAGGATTTTGACCCAGCGACAGTGAAGGAGCGGCGATATATTTCCAAGTCAGGATGGTGAGTGGTTTGGAGGGGAACTTGAAGTTATTGGTGTTCCCAAGCATTCCTTCCCTTTTCCCTCCAGGTGATGGAAGTCGTGGGTTTGGAAGGTGCTGTCGAAGGAGTCTTGGTGAGTTGCTGCAGTGAACCTTGTAGATGGTACACACACTGCTGCCACTGTGCGTCGGTGGTGGAGGGAGTCAATGTTTGTGGATGTGGTACCAATCAAGCGGGGCTGCTTTGTCCTGGATGGTGTCGAGCTTCTTGAGTTTTGTGGGAGCTCCAGACAAGTGGAGAGTATTCCATCACACTCCTGACTTGTACCATGTAGATGGCGATCTTTCCCCATAGCCCTTCATTTTTTTTTTCCTTTCAAGTATTTATCCAAGTCCCTTTGAAAGTTACTGCTGAATCTCACCATAATGCAGTGTGTTCCAGATCACAACACAGCACTGTGTAAAAAGAAAGCTTCCTCCTCTCCCCTCTGGCCCTTTTAGCAACCACCTTCAAACCTGTGTCCTCTGGTTACTGACCCTCCTGCCCCTGGAAGCAATGTCCCCTGATTTACTCAAAAACCCTTCATAACTTTGAACACCTTAATTAAATCGCCTCTTAACCTTTTCTGCTCTAAAGAGAACGACCCCAGCTGCTCCAGTTTCTCCAGGTAACTGAAGTCCCTCATCCTTGGCATCGTGCTAGTGAATCTCTCCGGAACAAGAGAACTCAAGAAATAGAAGCAGGAGAAAGCCACATAGCCCGTCTAGCCCGCTCCACCATTCCATACCATCATGGCTGAATTTGGGCTTCAATTCCATTTTCCCACCCCTAATTCCCTGAGGGAACAAAAACCTGTCTATCCCAGCCTTAAATATATTCAAGGATGGAGCATCCACAGCCCTCTGGGGTGGAGAATTCCATAGATCCACAACCCTTGGAGTGGAGAAATTTCTCCTCACCTCAGCCCTAAATGATCGTCCCCTTATCCTGAGACTGGGCCCCCTCTCCCTGTTTTAGATTCCCCAACCAGCGGAAACAATCTCTCAGTGTCCACCCTATCAAACCCCTTCCGAATCTTGCGCATTTCTCTGCACCCTCTCTAAGATCCTCCCTGAATTCCTTCCCAGCATTTTCTTCATGATCTGCTTCCCTCTTACGCAAAAGGGCCCAAGTCCTCTTTCCTTCATCAATTTTTCTCATTTTAATTATTTTTAAAGCAAGTTCTTTTTTTGGAAGGAAACATAATTTATAATTAAAATATCTTGTCTAAAGAGCACTGGAGCATCTACATATTCATCATACTCATTTGTTCGGTATAGAGTAGTGCCTTTAGGGTAAGTGGGTGTTTTGTCTGTGTGAGAGTGCAAGCTCGGGAACAATGTTCAACTCTTCATCAATTCGAGCACTTTGTCAAATTGATCGCTCAGTTTCAAACCCCACCGTGCCCGGGGGCAACAAAATCTCCTGCTGCAATGGGTTGTGTTCTTGTCTCTGAGTCAGAAGCTCTGAGTTCAACCCTCAGCCCAGGGCTTAATGGCCATGCAAGGTGCATTTGTTATGCAGCCAAACAGATTTAGCATCAACCTGCAAATCCTTCCAGCATGTCTACAGCAGGTGATAAGAATGGGAGAAGGTCAGTCGTCTTGATATGCAGTGGTGCCCCTCAAGCTATAGCCTCTGGTTTAACATAGAAACACAGAAACTAGGAGCAGGAGTAGGCCATTCGGCCCTTTGAGCCTGCTCCGCGATTCATTATGATCATGGCTGATCATCCAACTCAATAGCCTGCTCCTGCTTTATCCCCATATCCTTTGATCCCTTTCGCTCCAAGAGCTATATCTAACTCCTTCTTGAAAACATAGAATGTTTTGGCCTCAACTACTTTCTGTGGTAACGAATTCCACAGGCTCACCACTCTCTGGGTGAAGAAATTTCTCCTCATCTCAGTCCTAAATGGTCTACCCTGTACCCTCAGTCTGTGACCCCTGGTTCTGGACTCCCCCACCATCGGGAACATCCTTCCTGCATCTACCCTGCCTGGTCCGGTTAGATTCTTATAGGTTTCTATGAGATCCCCCCCTCATGCTTCTGAACTCCAGCGAATATAATCCTAATCGACTCAATCTCTCCTTATATGTCAGTCCACCACCCCAGGAATCAGTCAGGTAAACCTTCGCTGTACTCCCTCTCTAGCAAGTACATCCTTCCTCAGATAAGGAGACCAAAACTTCACACAATATTCCAGGTGTGGTCTCACCAAGGCCCTGTACAATTGCAGCAAGACATCACTGCTCCTGTACACGAATCCTCTCGCTGTTAAGGCCGACATACCATTTGCCTACTTTACCACCTGCTGCACCTGCACACTTACCTTCAGTGACTGGTGTACGAGGACACCCAGGTCTCGTTGCACATTTCCCTCTCTCAATTTATAGCCATTCAGATAATAATCTGCCTTCCTGTTTTTGCTACTAAAATGCATAACATAAGAAATAGGAACAGTAGTAGACCATTCAGCCCCTCGAGCCTGCTCTGCCATTCAATAAGTTCATGGCTAATCTTATTTGGTTTTGATTTCCACATTCCCATCTGACCCAGATAACCTTTAATTCCCTTGCCTAACAAGAATCTATCTAGAACAAAAGAAAATACCTGGAAAACTCAGCAGGTCTGACAGCATCTGCGGAGAGGGATACAGTTGATGTTTCGAGTCCGTATGACCCTTCATCAGAAATAAGACATATAGAAATGAGATGAAATATAAGCTGGTAGAGGGGGTCGGGTGGGGGGGGCGGGGGACAGGAGAGCTCAATAGGGGGCCAGTGATAGGTGGAGGCCAAGGAGAGATTGCCAAAGATGTCATAGACAAAAGGACAAAGGGGTGTTGACGGTGGTGATATTATCTAAAGGATGTGCTAATGGGGACATTAAGGGAAGCAAGATAGTGGCAGATGGCCCTAATGTGGGTGGGGTGGGGGGAAGGGATCGAAATGGGCTAAAATGTGGAGATGAAACAATAGATCAAAATAAATTTTAAAATAGGAGGGAAAAGAAAAAAATATATAGTTGTAAAAAAATGATAAATTATTGGAAAAAGGGGGATCAAAAAGGGGGTAGGGATGGAGGAGAGAGTTCATGATCTGAAATTGTTGAACTCAATATTAAGTCCGGAAGACTGTAAACTGTAAAGAATTTATCTGTCCCTGCCTTAAAAATATTCAATGACCCCGCCTCCACCACCTTCTGAGGCAGAGAGTTCCAAAGTCGCACAACCCTCTGTGAGAAAAAAATTCTCCTCATCTCTGTCCTAAAAGGGCGACCCCTAATTTTAAAACAGGGCCCACTAGTTCTGGACTCACCCACAAGAGGAAACATCCTTTCCACGTCCACCTTGTCAAGGTCATTCAGGACCTTGTATACTTCAATCAAATCACCCCTCACTCTTCTAAACTCCAGTGGAAACAAGCCCAGTCTGTCCAACCTTTCCTCATAAGACAACCCACTCATTCCAGGTATCAATCTAGTAAACCTCCTCTGAACCACCTCCAATACATTTACATCCTTCCTTAAATAAGGAGACCAAAACTGCACACAGCATTCGAGGTGTGGCCTCGCCAATGCCCCCTGTATAACTGAAGCATAACATCCTTACTTTTATGTTCAATCCCTCCCATGATAAAGGATAGCATTCCATTAGCCTTTTTAATGACTTGCTGTACCTGCATACTAACTTTTTGTGACTCATGTATTAGAACACCTAGATCCCTCTGCACCTCAGAATTATGCAGCTGTTCTCCAGGCTAGTGACCTCTTCCAGGCAAAAACAAGTTACATAAACTAGACATAAGCATGTGTTTTGTCTTCCTCGTGTGTCTCTAGATGTGGGAATTGAAGAAGTGATGGTAGCAGGAACATCTCCCTGTTTCTTCAGATACCATACCCTAAGAGGGCATTGGTGATTATGGACTTCCATGCGTTGGTCCAAGGTTATGCTTGGCAAGGTACTGCAGTAGATTGCCATTGCCTTCTGCAGGCTCTGGCTGTCCAGGAGACTCTCCCACTCTTGCCCCCTGCTGTAGGCGTATTGGTGGGATTTATAGGTGGATAATCTACCTGCTTGACTACGTTATGAACAAACTTTCATAACCCTCAAGTCTTGAAGTGTGACTTGAATCCTGAGCTTCTGGCTCAGAAGTCAGGAAACCACCAGTGCGCCACAAGACCTTAGCAGGAACATCCAAGCCTGATTTTTAGCATTCCACCCCTGGCGATCAGAGGAATGAGTGGGATGAATTCTTTCAATGAGCCAGATCTCAGTGACAT
This sequence comes from Cetorhinus maximus, assembly GCF_964194155.1. Lineage (NCBI taxonomy): Eukaryota > Metazoa > Chordata > Chondrichthyes > Lamniformes > Cetorhinidae > Cetorhinus > Cetorhinus maximus. The sequence continues at coordinate 172,139,382 of NC_135882.1, read as the reverse complement.
ATCCAAGGCCAAATGGCCATGCCTGCATTGGCGAACTGCCAGAGGAAAGACATACTAATACTGTCATGGACAGATGGATCTGTGGTAGGCAGGTTGATGAGGATAAGGTCAAGTATGCTTTTCCCTCCTATTGGTTCGATCACCACCTGCCTCAGACCCAGGACAGAATCGTTCCAGGTTTGCACTAAGTGCAGTAGCGGGAGGGTAAAATGAGATTTTACCTATTGGCTGCAATGGTGGCTTCTCACACCGTATCGCCCCAAACCCACTGCATTAATCATACACTCCCGGGAAACACGCTGTTCCCATGGTGGGTGGGATCTCATCCGCCCACCACACCATCACTTCACCACTTCATCACGCCGGGCACCATATTTAAAGTCCAGCCGCGTGCACACCTCTCGGTGACTCCAGCCCACGGCTGCTGCAAAGAGGACATGGCCCCAAAAGGCAAAGAGACTGCAGCCCCAAGGTTCAATGACGTGTCCCTCGAGCACCTTTTGGATGCAGTGGAGGCTCGTCGAGATGTCCTCTACCCCCGCTCTGGCCACAGGAGGGGCAGCAACCTCACTAATCTGGCTTGGGAGGTGGTGGTCAGCGCCAATGCCCTGTAAGAGAGGACAGCCACCCGGTGCCACTACAGGGTGAATGGTCTCATCCGTTCTGCCAGGGTAACTCACTCTTCTCCTCACTCTCAACTCACACACTCACAAACCCATCACACATCCACAGGGATCTCACACCTCAAGGGACAACACCACTAACTCTCACACACACCCTCACATCTCCATCAGCCTCATACCCTCTGGAGCTCACGTCCTCATCCCGTCCATGTCTCCGCTCACCACACAAACATTCCCTTCAGTGCCATGTGTCCTGCTCACACTCTCTCCATCTGTTTTCATGCAGGAGAAGCTGGCTCACATCAGCAGGGAGAGGTCCCAGACCGGGGGTGGAGTGGCCCACATTAGGCCCTTCACTCACTTTGAGGATTGTGCCATCGTGCTGACTGGTGAGGACGGGGACCGTGCCTGTGGAGACGGTGAGGTCAGCGGTGAACACCCACGTGAGGATCCTGCACCACATCATCCCTCAACGCAAATGTGAGTGTCTATCTCTCCTGCTTTTGACTCTGCTGCCATGCACTCATTATCTCTACTTTGGTTCACAAGGAGCTCTGCCAAGTGACTGACACGCTCAGCCAGCCAGTCCCTCAGCTCCATCCACATCCTCACCTCCAGCCAAGAGGACACCTCCTCCATTGAAGAGCTGGAAATAAGCAGCCTGGAAGACTCGTCACAGCGCTTACCCACACCCTGCACCAGCGCAGAGACACACACCTCGGTGGGACCTAGATCTAGAGCAGGCTCGGGTTCACAATCTGGTGGTCACCACACGGACACGTGTCCGCAGCAGGAGGAGGCAAGTTCAGCCAATCAACCCCGGCACTCGGAGGACTGCTGGGGAAGAGGCATCTGTGAGGCCCGAGTCAGATGACGAGTCTCTAGATTTGACCTTCCAACTCATCCTGGAGAGTCGGCAGAAGGAGGAGGTGGGGGGACATCACACAGAGCTGTTGGAAGCCCTCAGCAGAGTGGCACACGAGTTAGAGGAGTGCGTCCGCCTGCTCTCTGATGAAATGGTGCCCATGTGCGTGTATGGAGGTCTCCATGGGGAGGATGGCGGAAGCCAAGGAGACCCTGGTCCAGCAGAAAACGGAGACATGCACAGAGCTGCTCTCCATCGCGGGAGTCATGGGTGAGTTCCTGCATTGTCAATGCGAGAGGGAAAGGGGGAACCTCGATGTCCCTCCAGGTGCTCCTTCACCTCAAGGAGTCAGCAGAAGGGAGGAGGAGCGGCAGCTGGACACCCCTGGGTCATCCACTCAGGAATCTCAGAGACTGTCCTCTCCCTCCGAGTTCCCTTTGCCTGTGACCCCCTCAACCTCATCCTCTGTCACCGCAGAGGGAGTGATTCTGGAGGGAGAAGTGTGTGTGTGGCAGGGCCTCTTGGAGCCTCGTGCAAGCCTCTCCCACTCACCCGGACCCTTCCAACATCACACTCACCTCACTGTCTTGAGTATTTTCAATGCTGCCTGCTGGGGTTCACTTTCAGTTGTCCATCTGAGCCGACCTGCATCTCCGCCCACCCACTGACCACATCAAGCTGCACCTGATCTCGCCCACTATGACTCTCATTTCACTTTTGAATTGGACACCACCTGGAACTCCTACCCCCCCTCTGGACCTCTTCCCCCCAGAACCCCCTCTCCCTCTGGAATCCCTTCCCCCCAGGAACTCCCTACCCCCACTTAGCCCTCTCACTCCCCTGGACTACCTCCCTGCTTAGTTCCTCCTCCTTCCTGACTCCCTCAGACACCCTTACTCCTTCCGCCACCCTTAGTCCTTCCCCCATCCCGACTCCTTCCTCCAGCCTTACCTCTTCCTCCAGTCTCACTTCTTCCTCCAGCCTTACTCCTTCCCCCTTCCTGGCTCCCTCAGGCACCCTCACTTCTTCCTCCAGCTTTAATCCTTCCCCCTTCCCAACTCCTTCCTCCACCCTTACTTTTCCTCTACCCTTACTCCCTCCCCCCTCTGCACTCCTTCCTGCCTCTGGACTCCTTCCCCTCACCTCACCCCTTCCTCTCCCTGGACTCCCTCCCCTCTCCCCAATCCTTCCTACATCTGAGCTCCTTCCCTTACACTTTCCATCCCCCATAAACCTACCTCTCCGGGTGCCATCTTCTCCCCCATTACCCCCTCCTCCCTCCGTACTCCCTTGCCCCTCCCAACCTCACCCCCTCCGATACCTTCATTCCTCCCCCCTTCCAACCTCACCCTCCCCAACACTTCTTCCTCCCCCAGTCGATCCTAGACCTTCCTCTCCCACCCTCTCGGCCATCATCAGCTGTGAGCATCATCGGTGACTTTCCCACTTCCGTGAGTTGCTTCGTGGTGCTGCCATGTCCATGAGAATTCACCCAGCCACGCCATGGACCTTCCTCCAGGATCCGGTTGCTGTCGGGCTCCAGAATCTTCTGCTCCTCGGATGCCTGCGAGCTGAGTGAAGCCCTGGCAAGTAAGGCCCGACTTCTGCACGTCACACTTGTCGAGACGTGTTCAGCACCGGCGTGTTTTCCCGCAGACGTGAGTGGACAATCCAGCGGGGCGGGGATGAGTCTGGCCGGCTGGCCCTATAAAGATATGCAGATGTATTCCAATGAGGTTCCCAATGTCCGATGGCAGGGAACATGGCCTGTCATCGGGGGTCTGAGTGGACGATCGCAAACTGGTTTCACCACGTTGTGAAACCGATTTTTGGCCTTCTCGCTATATTGTCCGATCGCGCCACCCAACGCCAGTGGGCACAGAAAATCCCGGCCCCAGTCTAGCAGCTATGTCCAGCTTGGTCAGTAGTGGTGCTACCAAGCCACTCTTGTTGATGGACATTGAAGTCCCCCACCCAGAGTACATTCTGCGCCCTTGCCACCCTCAGTGCTTCCTCCAAGTGGTGTTCAACATGGAGGAGCACAGATTCATCAGCTGAGGGAGGGCGGTACGAGGTAATCAGCAGGAGGTTTCCTTGCCCATGTTTGACCTGATGCCATATCATTAAGTCAAATATGGGCAAGGAAACTTCAATCAACATCACAAAAAACAGATTATTGGGTCATTATCTCATTTTTGTTTGTGGGATCTTTCTGCGTGCAAATTGGCTGCTGTATTTTCTAACATTACAACAGTGACTTCACTTCAACATTTTTCATTGGCTGTAAAGCACTTTGGGGCCTTCTTTGGTCAGGAAGACGTTACATAAATGCAGGTCTTTCTTTTATCGGAGTTGCCAATTCTCCAGCATTGCCTTGGAGTCTCACGGAATTGAAGATTAATCTCCTGGACATTGCAACACGCAGGCAAAAAACCATTGGGGTGTTAAGAAAACACGCTTCTTTTTTATTTCCTTTGAGCACCTCTGTTTACAGATGATAAAAATACTGGAATTTGGTGGGTGGTGTAAATGCTGTTTGACTGTCAATCAAGAGCCAACCAATCAGGTAATGAAAAGCCTATGGGCTTTCCAATTGGCCGTGGGAATGGCGTGTCTTCGCAAGGATGGATGTGTCAGGCAGCGAATGGCAGGGGCCTGGGGGTGGAGCGGTTGGAGGGTCAAGTGACACACCCCCTCCAGAAATGCTTCTAACCAGAGTTGGCAACTATTCCTGGGGGGTGGGGGGGAGGTTGGAAGGGGGCATGGGGAGGGATGAGTGGGTGGGGGGGTGGTGGGGTTGCTGGAGGTTGGCAGCCTACGGGGCTGTACCTGTGGCTACCCTGGCACAATGGGAAGCTGTTAAATGCGAACCTTCAGTTGAACGCCCCGAAGAATCCTGAGTGGAATAGGTCACTCGTTTGCTGACTAATTTCTATAGGCGTTAAGCTCTTCGTTAGTATGTTAAAGGGGCATTATCCCCAGATTCAAACTTCCACCCACCATACCTTAAACACAGGCTTCACGGGTTTAGTGGCAGGGCTCATTCATGAACAACTTTGTGCTGCTAAATTGATATGCTTTGCAGCCATTTTACATCCATGTTTTCATTACCTCCACAGTCAACTATTCTGACGCTTCCCTGGCCAACGCTATTTTAATCAGACCACCACTGGCTCTGAAATATCCTCCCGACATCTCTCCTTCCTCCTTGAAGACACATCTTAAAACCTACTTCGTTGAGCAAACTTTGCGTCATCTGACCCTAATTCCTAAGTGGCTCATTGTGATATTTTGTTTAATAATCACTCCTGTGAAGCACTTCGGGACACCTTAGTGCATTAAGGATGCTATAGAAATGTAAATTGGTGCAAAGGACACTAATTCTTACGAGGCAACCTGTGCTGATGGTATGAAAAATAAAACAGATTTATGAATTCAAACATTTAAAGTGGATCGACTGTTTACTTAAGTAAATGTTTGTACACATGCATACATATATAATTCATTTAAATTTATCAATCTTTATACAGCCCTTGCTCTATTCGCTTCCTGGGTGTTTGGACTAACTAATTTAGTGAATCAAGACACAATAAACAGTCCTTTTATAGCAACCAAAGCGCACTTAATATGGTTAAATAGCATTAAAAATGTCACATTTCATTTTCACACTCAGTACCGTTCTAATTAATCCATTTGAAAGGGTAAAGCATGCTGCCATCAGACATCGATTCCACTGAACCGTCCCCAACGCCGCCTACCCACCACCCCCCCATTCACTGAGCACCTCATACATCACACGTAACCATGAATCGCTTAGATGACAGCGTATGCTGATTTCACCATTTATCCCGGCCTCGACCTGGCGTCACCACGGCAACCATGGATTTGGAATCGCTGGGCTTAAATAAAACTTTTCCCTATGTAAAGGGCGCGTGACACCATCCGCCCGTTCTGTCCGAGTGGGTTACTTGCCCCTCTCGAGCACCCGGCTGCTTCTTGCCCCCCCGCCCTCTCCACGTCTTTCATTTCTCTTTCCCTGACTCATGAGAATGGTTCCAGGGGCGGGGATGAGGGGCTTCAGTTATCCATGAACACAAGAAATAGGAGCGGGAGTAGACCACTCGGCCCGTCGAGCCTGCTCCGCTATTCAAGACGATCATGACTGATCTTGGACGTTAAATCCATTTCCCCGCCCGCTCCCCATTTTGCTTAATCCCTTGAGAGTCCAAAAATCTGTCTATTCCAGGTCTTAAATGGACTCAACCATGGAGCATCCACAGCCTTCTGAGGTAGAGGATTCCAAAGATTCACAACCCTCTGACTGAAGAAATTTCTCCTCATCTCAGTCCTAAAATGACCGGCCTCTTATCTGTGGATAGGCTGCAGAAGCTACGGGTAGACTTGCTGGAGGTGTTCAAAATCCTGAGGGGCCTAGGCAGAGTAGATAGGGAGAAACTGTTCCCATTTGGCAAAAAGGTTGAAAACCCAGAGGGCATTGACTTAAGGTGTTTTGGCGGAAGAATCAAAGATGACATGAATAACACCTTATTTACACAGGGAGTGGTTAGGGTGTGGAATGTGCTGCCTGACAGTGTTGGGGAGGTAGGTTCAATCGAGGCTTTCAAAAAAGTAATTGGATAAAGACCTGAATAGAGAGAAAAAAAAAATTCAGGGCAATGGAGAAAGGGCAGGAAAGTGGTTCCAGCTGAATTGCTCCTGTAGAGGGCTGCCACAGACTTGAGGGGCTGAATGGCCTCCCCGGCACTGCTATCATTCCATGATTCATTATTCCATGAAATGGTTTTGTACTTAAATGCAGCTCCCAGACTAGACCATGCTTGAGGTTTGGACGTGTGGCTGATCCTGAAGTCCTTAACTATTCCGAGCTGTCACCAGTGAGGAAGATCGCAATCCCTTTACGGAAGCTATCTGATTCCTGTTCCATTGCACGTTGCTCTCAACACATCAATTCCATCGAAGGACGAAGAATCCACAGCAGAGATACAGGCCATTTGGCCCAGTTAGCCCATGATGGTGTTTATGCTCTGTGCCCACCTCCTCCAAGCCCCCTTCGTCTAATTCCATTAGCCTGGGTTAATTTATTTTTATTGTTTCGCGGGATGTGGGTGTCACTGGCACGGCCAGCATTTGTCACCCATCCCGAATTGTCCCTGAACTGAGCAGCTTGCTGGACTATCTCCGAGGGCAGTTAAGAGTCAACCCCGTTGCTGTGGATCTGGAGTCGCATATAAGCCAGACCAGGTAAGGACAGCAGATCTCCTTCTCCTAAAGGACATCTGAAAGCTGCCATGGTGGGATTTGAACCCATGTCTCTGATGTGTGAGATAAAAACAAAAAACTGCGGATGCTGGAAATACAAAACAAAAACAGAAATACCTGGAAAAACTCAGCAGGTCTGGCAGCATCGGCGGAGAGGAGCAAAGTTGACGTTTCGAGTCCTTATGACCTTTCAACAGAACTAAGTAGAAATAGGAAAGGGGTGAAATATAAGCTGGTTTAAGGTGGGGTGGGGGAAGAAGGTGGGGGGGGGTTGTTGTTGGGACAAGCAAGCAGTGATAGGTGGAGATAACCAAAAGATGTCACAGACAAAAGAACAAAGAGGTGTTGAAGGTGGTGATATTATCTAAAAGAATGTGCTAATTAAGATTGGAGAGCAGGACATGCAAGGTAGCTCTAGTGGGGGTGGGGTGAAATAAGCGATGGATGGAATACATTTAAAAATAATGGAAATAGGTGGGAAAAGAAAAATCTATATAAATTATTGGAAAAAACAAAAGGGAGGGGGAAGAAACGGAAAGGGGGTGGGGATGGAGGAGGGAGTTCAAGATCTAAAGTTGTTGAACTCAATATTCAGCCCGGAAGGCTGTAAAGTGCCTAGTCGGAAGATGAGGTGCTGTTCCTCCAGTCTTTGCTCTTCTCCGCCGATGCTGCCTGACCTGCTGAGTTTTTCCAGGTATTTCTGTTTTTGTCTCTGATGTACGGTTCTGGCTGTAACATTCTCCCTGATGCCTAGTCTCGATCGGGCACTAAGTGTCTTTAAAAGAGGGATCCTCCCTAGAAGGCTTCAGGTGACCCTGACAGGTTACTGTGCAGCGTTCTGGGGGCAGTAGAAAGCTGGGCCACTCATGTGCAATCCCTGGACCACCACTAAGTTCTGGTTGGCTCAGGGACAATTGGTGCCAATTGGCTCAATATTGAGTAACGTTGACAGCTCGCCATGAGGTCGATGAGGGTAATGCTGCTGATGTGGTGTACATGGACTTTCAAAAGGCATTTAATACAGTGCCACCCACAGACTTGTGAGAAAAGTTATTGCTCATGGAATAAAAGGGACAGTAACAACGTGGATACAAAATTGGCTGAAAAATAGGAAGCAGAGAGCAATGGTCAATGGATATTTTTTGAGCTGGAGGAAGGTTTGTTCCCCAGGGATTGGCATTGGGACCCTTGCTTTTCCTGATATATATCAATGATCTGGATCTTGGTGTGCAGGGTACAAATTCAAACTTTGCGGATGATAAAAAGCTTGGGAGCGTTGTGAACTGCGAGGAGGATGGTGTGGAACTTTAAGAGGATTTAGACAAGTTGGTGGACGGGCAGATCGGTGGCAGGTGAAGCAAATGTGATCTGAGAAAAAAAACATTTTCACAGAGCGAGTGGTTCGGGTTTGAGATGCACTGCCTGCAAGTGTGGTGGAGGCAGGTTCAATCGAAGCATTCAAGAGGGCGTTAGGTGATTATTTGAACAGAAACAATGCTCAAGAGCGTGGGGAAAAGGCAGGGCAATGGCACCGGGTCGTAATGCTCTTTCAGAGGGCCGGTGCAGACACAATGGGCCGAATGGCCTCTCCTTCTGGTGATTCAGTGAGCCTGCTCCCACCTCCAACTCAATCAGGGGAGGCTCTCCCACTGCGGCCTCTCCTGTGGATTAACTGGGCCCGACCACCATGTTTCCCAACGCGTTATACGCAGCCTGGTGACTCTCTGAGTGCGTCATGGCGCAAGGAAGTCAATCTATGGATTGGATTTTACAGGACACCATGATCCTTGTCACCCTCCTGCCCCCCACCCCCACCGCTTCACCCCACCCCAGGCTAATAAATCGGTGGACAGCTGGTCCACGAAACAGCTGGCTGCCCCTCAGCAGTTCAAAGCTGAGAGTTGCTTTAATTGCTCGAAGACAAGACTTCCATCCCTCTCTCGAGAGGAAGTCCCGCCTTAGAGAGCTGACAGCCAATCGGATGGCCGGCAGCTCCAATAGACTCAGCAGCGCCATCTACAGGGACTACAGGCAATCCCACCATGCTGAGGAGCCCAGGGCCGGGGGTCCCGGCGAGGGGGTTTTTCGTGGGTGGTGGTAAAATCCAACCCTACAGGCAGAATTTCACCCACATAGGGCAGTCTCGGCGGAGGCAGCCGGGAAGCTGATTGGCCGCCAATTGAAAGGCGCGCTGAGAAGCTCAGCGCTGCTAGGGTGGGGGCGGGAGGAATGCGAGCGCTGAAGTGCACGTGTGCGAGGGTGGATGAGGTTTCCTCAAAAAATGCAAAGGCCGCCTGGCCGATTTAATTGATTGATTAATGGCTTTAACCGGCCTGGCGTGCGCCCGCCGACAGGAATACAGCGCAAGTGCGCGATGGCGTCGGGACGCTCACCCAGCGTCATCGCACACCCGATCGAGTCAGGCACCCACCCGCCCCAGGGGGAATGTAAAATCCTGCCCCTGAAATCTGTGCTGTTAGCTGCTAACACACACCCTGCTTCAGCAACATTCAAGCGGGAAAGGGGAGAGGGGAGCTGGACTAACGGAGCAGCTCTTACAAAGGGACAGCACGAACGTGAGAGGCCGAATGAGCTCTTCCTGTGCTCTGCCATTCCATCCTGGTTTAGCAGCGCCTGGAACATTGACCTGAGGTCATCCACGCTGAGGCTGTACGCCAGTGATTGGACCTCCACGCCATAAGAGGGATGCTCACTCATGCATTCCAGTTATATAGCCATTCAGAGGGGGAAAGACAGACTTTTGTGTGTACATGCTCAAATGAACGAGTCGGAGCTTGTTTAGCTGCTCTCTGTGGCTCAGTTAGTAAAGCTTGTGCTCCTGAGTCAGGAGGTTGTGGGTTCAAGTCCCGTTCTAGGGACTCCAATGAGGGAGTGCTGTACTGTTGAAGGTGCAGCTTTTCTGATGAAATATTGAACTGAGCCCTTTTCAGTTCAATGTAAAATACTCAGGGGCAGTGTTGCAAAGAAGAGGGAGTTCCCCCTCAATGTCCTGGGCCAATATTACTCTCTCAACCAACATTATTGAGGGGTTTAAAAAAAAAAGCAGCTGGTTATCTGGAGATTGTCTATTTACTGTTTGCGAGAGCTTGCTTATGTACAAAATGGCTGCCATGTTAGACCATAAGACATAGGAGCAGAAATGAGGCCATTCAGCCTACCAAGTCTGCTCCGTCATTCAATCATGGCTGATAAGTTTCTTAACCCCATTCTCCCACCTTCTCCCCGTAACCTTTGACCCCCTTACCAATCAAGAACCTATCTATCTCGGTCTTAAATGCACTCAATGACCTGGCCTCCACAGCCTTCTGTGGCAATGAATTCCAAAGATTCACCACTCTCTGGCTAAAGAAGTTTCTCCTCATCTCTGTTCTAAAAGGTCTTCCCTTTACTCTGAGGCTGTGCCCTTGGGTCCTAGTCTCTTCTACTAATGGAAACATCTTCCCCACGTCCACTCTATCCAGGCCTTTCAGTATTCTGTAAGTTCCATTCAGATCCCCCCTCATCCTTCTAAACTCCATCGAGTATAGACCCAGAGTCCTCAAATGTTGCTCATATGTTAAACCTTTCATTCCTGGGATCGTTCTCGTGAACCTCGTCTGGACCCTCTCCAGGGCCAGCACATCCTTCCTGAGAAACGGGGCCCAAAATTGCTCAAAATATTAAACAATGTTCCCTACATTACAACAGTGACTATACTTCAAAATGTACTTCATTGGTGGTAAAGCAGTTGAGATGCCCTGAGGTTGTGAAAGGCGCTATATAAATGCAAGTTTTCCTTTTTTGCTTACGTCAGTGTGGTTTCAACAACTGGCTTGCTCCAATCCATTATTATGAACAAGCATCAAGCCAAAAGCAAAATACTGCGGATGCTGGAAATCTGAAACAAAAACAAAAATAGCTGGAAAAGCTCAGCAGGTCTGACAGCATCTGCGGAGAGGGATACAGTTGACGTTTCAAGTCCGTATGACCCTTCATCAGAACTAAGGAAATAAGGAAATGAGGTGAAATATAAGCTGGTAGAGTGGGGTGGTAGCTGGATAGGGGACCAGTGATAGGTAGAGGCAAAGACGAGATTGCCAAAAGATGTCATAGACGAAAGGTCAAAGGGGTGTTGACGGTGGTGAAATTATCTGAGGAATGTGCTAATGGGGACATTAAAGGTAGCAAGCTAGTGGCAGATGGCCCTAGTGGGGGTGGGGTGGGGGGGGAAGGGATCGAAATGGGCTAAAAGGTGGAGATAAAACAATAGATCGAAATAAATTTAAAAATAGGTGGGAAAAGAAAAATATATATTTTTTTTAATTATAAATTATTGGAAAAGGGAGGATCGGAAAGGGGGTGGGGATGGAGGAGAGAATTCATGATCTGAAATTGTTGAACTCAAGCCGCTTGAAGTCATTGGTTTAAATTTAAGCACAAAAATTAAAATTTGGACTTCAGACTTTGCTACAGGTGCAATGCAATGCTCAAGATGCAATACATCTTCCAGATGGTCTGGTTACTGGTGCCAAACTGTAAAATTAGCAGCTCTGTGCAATACATTTAGTATTAGGGACACAGCAAATGGATGCACACATTATGCAGATACTGGGATACGTTATTATTATCATCCCCCAGAATAGCCACTTGAGTTTCTCGGGGATTGGTTAGGACTTCTGGACTTTGCCATTTGACCTGGTCTGCTATTAAAATATAAGATTGGACAAGATACTTCAGGGGGCAGTGAGAGGAGACATGTGGTGTGTAGAAAGCTGGCAAAGGGAGCAGGGAGCTTGTTAATTGCACAGAGGTACAGGGCCAAGGATGAAAGGTGCAGAGCCAGGAGATGGGAGATTGGGTTGAAAGAGAAAGACAGAGAGGAACGGCAATGTGGTGCGAGCATAGAGAGATACAGACACAGCGGAGGGAGCCATGTTCACCATCACCCCCGTGATCACCAGACTCAAATGTCTTCCAGCCCAATAATGCTGCGGTTTTAAAAATTTTCATCCTTGTTTTCAAATCTTTCTGTGGCTTTGTCCACTCCTCATCTCTGTAACGTCCTGCACCTCTGTAACCCTCTGAGATACCTGAACTCCTCCAATTCCGGGCTCTTCAGCAGTCCTAATTTTAACCGCCGCACTATGGGTGGCCCGGCCTTCAGCTGCATGGACCCCTAGCTCTGGAATGAGCTGCACTCCTCCAGGCAAGTGAGGAGTATTCCGTCACACTCCTGGTCTGTGCCTTGTAGAGTCAGGAAGCAAGTTACTCACTGCAGGATTCCCAGCCTCTGGCCTGCTCTTGTAGCCACAGTATTTATATGGCTAGTCCAGTTCAGTTTCTGGCCAGTGGTAACCCCCAGGATGTTGGTAGTGGGGGATTCAGTGACGGTAATGCCATTGAACATCAAGGCCGATGGTTGGATTCTCTCTTGTTGGAGATGGACATTGCCTGGCACTTGTGTGGCATGAATGTTATTTGCCACTTGTCAGCCCAAACTTGGATATTGTCCAGGTCTTGCTGCATTTGGACATGGACTGCTTCAGTATCTGAGTCGTGAATGGTGCTGGACATTGTGCAATCATCAGCGAACATCCCCACTTCTGACCTTATGATGGAAGGAAGTATTGATGAAGCAGCTGAAGATGGTTGGGCCTAGGACACTACCCTGAGGAACTCCTGCAGTGATGTCCTGGAGCTGAGATGACTGACCCCCAACAACCACAACCATCTTCCTTTGTGCTAGGTATGACTCCAACCAGCGGAGAGTTTTCCCCCTGATTCCCATTGACTCCAGTTATGCCAGGGCTCCTAGATGCCACACTCGGTCAAATGCTGCCTTGAGGTTAAGAGCAGTCACTCTCACCTCATCTCGGAAGTTCAGATCTTTTGTCCATGACTGAACCAAGGCTGTAATGAGGTCAGGAGCCGAGTGACCCTGGCGGAACCCAAACTGGGCGTCAGTGAGCAGGTTATTGCTAAGCAAGTGCCGGTTGGTAGCACTGTTGATGACCCCATCCATCACTTTACTGATGATCGAGAGTACACCTTTGAGGTGGTAATTGGCCGGATTGGATTTGCCCTGATTTTTGTGTGCAGGACACAATGGGCAATTTTCCACACAGCTGGGTAGATGCCTGTATTGTAGCTGTACTGGAACAGCTTGGCTAGGGGCACGGCAGGTTCTGGAGCACAAGCCTTCAGTTCTACTGCCGGAATATTGTCAGGACCCATAGCTTTAGCAGTATCCAGTGCCATTGGTGTTTTTCAGGATGATTGTCCTTCCCTAGTTAGTTACTGTGAAGATGTTTAGGATGCTCGTTTATATTAGATGAGCGGAAAGCATGCAAATTGCTGTTGTTATAGAACTTTAATCTCTGTGTATCCCACCCAGGCTGCTGACAGGTGCCCGACCTGAAACGTTAGCTCTGTTTTATTTTGTTCTTTCTTGAGACGTGGATGCCGGGCAAGACCAGCACTTGTTACCCATCCCTAATTGCCCTTGAGAAGGTGCCTCCTTGAACCGCTGCTAGCCCCTGTGGTGTAGGTGCGCCCACACTGCTGTTAGGGGGGGAGTTCCAGGATTTTGGCCCAGCGACAGTGAAGGAATGGAGACATGTGTGGCTTGGAGGGGAACTTGCAGGTGGTGGTGTTCCCATGTGTCAGCTGCCCTCGTCCTTCTAGATGGTAGAGGTCAGGGGTTTGGAAGGTGCTGCTGAAGGAGGCTTGGTAAGTTGCTACAGTGCATCTTGTAGGTGGTACACACTGCTGCTACTGTGCATCGGTGGTGGAGGGAGTGGATGTTTGTGCATGGGGTACCAATCAAGCAGGTTGCTTTGTCCTGGACAGTGTCAAAATTCTCAAGCAGAGAGAATTCCATCACACTCTTGACTTGTAGATGGTGGATAGACTTTAGGAAATCAGGAGGTGAGTTACTCGCCACAGAATTCCCAGTGCCCTTTGTGTCAAGAACTGCTTCCTGACAATACTCTTGAACGGCCTGGCTCTCATTCTAAGGTTCTGCCCCCAACAGGGGAAATACATTGTCTCTATCAACCCGACTGACTCCTGAAGATCTTAATTAGACCTTTCTTTGAATCATTTATGGGATGTGGCTGTTGCATGCAAGACTAGCATTCGTTGCCCCCTATGAAGGTGAAAGCGAGCAGTCCATGTGGTGTGGGTACTCCCACCGTCCTGTCAGGGAGGGAGTTCCAGGATTTTGACCCAGCCACAGTGAAGGAACGGCCGATATATTTCCAAGTCAGGATGGTGAGTGACTTAATTGGGGAGGAGGGTGGGAGAACGGGCAGATGGTGGTGTTCCCATGCGCCTGCTGCCCTGGACCTTCTAACTGGCAGAGGTCACAGTAGAGGCCGTCTTTGCTCAAGGGAATACAAGCTTATTCCATGCAACCTGTCGTCATAGTTTAACCCTTGTAGCCCTGATAGCATTCTAGTGTGAATATTCCTTGACATTTATCGGTCCAAGCCTGGATATTATGCAGGTCTTACTGTATGCAGGCAATGGACACTACCACCTTACAATACCAGTTGCCTATAAATGACCCTGGTACCAACTATATTTGATGTGACCACATTTTGTAATAAGTAGCGAATTAGCGTGGCCCCTTCTGCTGGAAGTTGATCTGTTTTGTTTAGCTTGTATCTGTAAACCTCGATAAAAATAATTATCTGCAACAGGTAATGGTTTGCAATGGTCTTCATTTTATTCAGTAGAAGGCTAATTGCCTCAGCTAGCATGATCCCTTTTATGTTGGGAAAAATGATAATTGAATACACTGTTTATTTAAAGTTTAATTATTCCTCCTCGCTACGAGTACATCAATCACAGCGTTCATCTGAACTAATATCTGGCTAAGTAGATTTGTTAGGTACAAGTTCATCTTGTTAACAAAATGCCTGCAGTGCACGTGCCTGTCAGCAAGGTGTCACGGATATTAGAAATGAGACAAAGCAGGAGCGAGCTCCGACAGCAGTTGAGCGTTCAATGGGATCAACGGAATTAAGGGCTGCAAAAAACAACAGGCAGGCGATCAGCTGGTGTATCAAGCCAGCCCCACAGCTCATCATAGCAGGAGCACCACGACTAGACCCTTCCTGCCCCTCTCACCTGAGAGTCGTGTATAAAAGGAAACTTTGGCAAGAATTTTAAGCAGATGTCATTTTTTAAACATCCTCTCAGAGATGGATAGCGAACTTTGTTTGTTTATTTTTTTAACCAGGATACATACATTTTTAGGAATTTGGAAGAAAATTTTTCTTATCCCGTGAAAAAGGCAAAAAAAACCCCCCCAAAAAAAATGCAGTGAAAAAACCCAGGATCAAAAGCAATTTATTAAAACATTTCATTATTTCTTCTTAGGATGTGGGCGTCACTGGCAAGTGCAGCATTTATTGCCCATCCCTAATTGCCCTTGAGAAGGTGGTGGTGAGCTGCCTTCTTGAACCGCTGCAGTCCATGCGGTGTAGGTACATCCACAGTGCTGTTAGGGAGGGAGTTCCAGGATTTTGACCCAGCGACAGTAAAGGAACAGCGATATATTTCCAAGTCAGGATGGGTGAGTGACTTGGAGGGGAAATTCCAAGTGGTGGTGTTCCCATCTATCTTCTGCCCTTATCCTTCTAGATGGTAGTGGTTGCAGCTTTGGAAGATGTTTTTTTATTCTTTCGTGGGACATGGGTGTCTCTGGCAAGGCCAGCATTTGTTGCCCATCCCTAATTGCCCTTGAACTGAGTGGCTTGCTAAGCCAGTTCAGGGGGCAATTAAGTGCCAACCACATTGCAGTGGGCCTGGAGTCAGATTTCCTCCCTAAAGGGGCATTAGTGAATCATATGGGCTTTTGCAACAATCAGTGTTAGCTGATGTTATAAAGTAAATTCAAGTTCCACCAGCTACTGTGGTGGGATTTGAACCCTTGTCCCCAGAGCATTAATTTGGCCTGCAAGAGTACTAATCCAGTGCTAATACCACTACACTACATTGTCGCTCACCCTCTGCCTGTCCCTCCATTCTACGATTCTACGATTGAGATTAATGAGCCGCTATTTAATGAGGATGTTTTGCTTCTCATGTTTGCGTTCCCATCAAGTTTTCAATATGTTACCAGGAGGTAATGCAGTGAACTGCATGTACATTTAACCGCAGTGACAGGACCGTTTACACATCATTTATTGGTAACTTTCATGCATGAAATAAAGGGTTTTAAACACTGACGTGCCTCGAAGGGGATAAACCTGACTCCGAGAAAGGTTCGTTCCATTTCGGGACGCGTTATACAGAGTCGGGCTGTTGTGGAATTGTGTGTAAATAACAGCAACAGCAGCAATAACTGTTGTCGTTCTTGGAATTTGCTGCCAGAATTCCGTAAGGACTAAATCTAAGTGAAAGAGGCATTAGTAATATATTGCTGTCGCACGGCAACACAAGGGCCATTTCCCAGAAGGCCTTCTGTTTGTATCACTTGCTTGACACAACTTTTATTTATTATTGGCCAAACAGTTTCTCTTTTACAGTTTGTCTCTCAGTGGGGAATGCGCACTAGTAAAAAAACGAGGTCAATGAAGAGCAAATAAAGCCACAGGAAGCATCTTTATTTCCTTTTGGTAATAAATACAAATGTTAAAGTGGTTTTCCGGCAACTCTCAGAGCACAGACCAACATCTTTCTGGAGAGCGCGTTTAATTTATTTAAGGCAGTCACCCTTGGTCAAAGTCTTCCACGACATGAACTTCAAATGATTCCTCCACTGCAGGCTTCAGTCGCCAGTGATCACTTGAGAGGTAATCTCATAAATATCTTACAGTCTTGTTATTATTTACTGAGTGCAGGAGCGACAAGAGAACTCCATAATCTTCACCTTCCGGTTAGTGTTTGCTTAGCTCCCACCCAACATGCACTCTGGACCCCCTCAGCCACCCAGGCCGTCTTTAGGAGGACCCACCAAGAGGGGTGGCTGCTATGACAACAACAGAAACAGGGCAACATGTTCTTCCACAGCAAGTCCCACTTCACATCAACCATTGCGGACTGAGATGAAGAGAAATGTCTTCACTCAGAGGGCCGTGAATCCCTGGGATTCTCTGCCACAGAGGATGGTGGGTGCTTCATTTGTTGAGTGTATTCAAGTCAGAGGTCGATTCATTTTAAAGGGATTTCATCGACTTAGCTCAATATTATTGGTTTGCCTGTACTAGGAGTGCTTATAATCAATTATATAATATAATTTATTTATGGCTGATCATGAAAGGACAATAAATCATACTTGGCAGAATTGGAAACTCCAGCAATGTTCTAGTTTTATTAGGAAGAGAAGGAGGCCACTCAGCCCCTTGATCCTTTTCCTGGTTTCTCATAAGACTGTATGAAATAGGAGCAGGAGTAGACCACAGGATTATATTCGCTGGAGTTCAGAAGAATGAGGGGGGTATCTCATAGAAACCTGTAAAATTCTAACAGGACTAGACAGGGAAGATGCAGGAAGGATGTTCCCGATGGTGAGGGGAGTCCAGAACCAGGGGTCACAGTCTGAAGATACAGGGTAGACCATTTAGGACTGAGATGAGGAGAAATTTCTTCACCCAGAGGGTGGTGAGCCTGTGGAATTCGTTACCACAGAAAGTAGTTGAGGCCAAAACATTAAGACAAAAGCAAAATACTGTGAATGCTGGAAATCTAGAACAAAAACAAAAATACCTGGAAAATCTCAGCAGGTCTGACAGCATCTGTGGAGAGGGACACAGTTGACGTTCTGAGTCCGTATGGCCCTTCATCAGAACTAAGACACATAGAAATGAGATGAAATATAAGCTGGTAGAAGGGGGTGGGACAGGAGAGCTCAATGGGGGGTCAGTGATAGGTGGAGGCCGAGATTGTATGTCTTCAAGAAGTTGTTAGATATAGCTCTTGGGGTGAAAGGGATCAAAGGATATGGGGAGAAAGCGGGAGCAGGCTATTGAGTTGGGTGATCAGCCATGATCATGATGAATGGCGGAGCAGGCTCGAAAGGCCGAATGGCCTACTCCTGTTCCGAGTTTCTATGTTCCTGTGTGTTTCTATGTACATGGCCTGTCGAACCTGCTCCACTGGGCTGAGCTTCACCTTCAACCCCACACTCCCGCTGCTCCCCACACCTGACCATAAGGCCATAAGACATAGGAGCAGAAATTAGGCCATTCGGCCCATTGAGTCTGCTCCATCATTCAATCATGGCTGATAAATTTCTTAACCCCATTCTCCTGCCTTCTCCCCATAACCTTTGATCCCCTTACCAATCAAGAATCTATCTATCTCGGTCTTAAACACACTCAATGGCCTGGCCTCCACAGCCTTCTGTGGCAATGAATTCCATAGATTCACCACTCTCTGGCTAAAGAAGTTTCTCCTCATCTCTGTTCTAAAAGGTCTTCCCTTTACTCTGAGGCTGTGCCCTCGGGTCCTAGTCTCTCCTACTAATGGAAACATCTTCCCCACGTCCACTCTATCCAGGCCTTTCAGTATTCTGTAAGTTTCAATCAAATCCCCCATCATCCTTCTAAACTCCATCGAGTATAGACCCAGAGTCCTCAAACGTTCCTCATATGTTAAGCCTTTCATTCCTGGGATCATTCTCGTGAACCTCGTCTGGACCCTCTCCAGGGCCAGAACATCCTTCCTGAGATACGGGGCCCAAAATTGCTCACAATATTCTAAATGTGGTCTGACCAGAGCCTTATAAAGCCTCAGCAGCACATCCCTGCTTTTATATTCTAGTTCTCTCGAAATAAATGCCAACGTTGCATTTGCCTTCCTAACTACTGACTCAACCTGCAAGTTAACCTTAAGAGAATCCTGGACTAGGACTCCCAAGTCCTTTTGCACTCCAGATTTCTGAATTCTCTCCCCATTTAGAAAATAGTCTATGCCTCTATTCTTCCTACCAAAGTGCATGACCTCACACTTCCCCACATTGTATTCCATCTGTCACTTCTTTGCCCATTCTCCTAACCTGTCCAAATCCTTCTGCAGCCTCCCTGCCTCCTCAATACTACCTGTCCCTCCACCTATCTTTGTATCATCTGCAAACTTAGCCAGGATGCCCTCAGTTCCTTCATCTAGATCATTAATGTATAAAGTGAAAAGTTGTGGTCCCAACACTGACCCCTGCGCAACTCCACTAGTCACCGGCCGCCATCCTGAGAAGGACCCCCTTATCCCCACTCTTTGCCTCCTGCCAGACAGCCAATCTTCTATCCATGCTAGTACCTTGCCTCTAACACCATGGGCTCTTATCTTACTGAGCAGCCTCCTGTGCGGCACCTTGTCAAAGGCCTTCTGGAAGTCCAAGTAGATAACATCCATTGGCTCTCCTTTGTCTAACCTACTCGTTACCTCCTCAAAGAATTCTAACAGATTTGTCAGGCATGACCTCCCCTTGATGAAACCATGCTGACTTTGCCCGATTTTACCATGCACGTCCAAGTATTCTGAAATCTCATCCTTAATAATGGACTCTAAAATCTGCTGCTGGGATCTCACAGCGGTCGGAATCTGTACCCCGTGGGCAGGAATTTCGGCCCGGGTCCGGGAACGGCTGGGGGAATGTGACTCCAAGCTGGCTGGCCAGTTAACGGTGCGCTGAATGGCCCAGGGCTGCTGGGGTGGTGGGGTGGTGGGGGGCAGGGAGGAGGGCGAGCGCTGAAGCCTGCGCATGTTGTTGGGGGGGTGGGGGGGCGATGCTGGTGGGTGGTGCGGGGGCGTGGAAGGGAAAGCTCCCTGGAGCCAGGCCGCTGCCTCGGGGAGCTGAAGAATTTTTAAATCAGAGATAAAGAGTCGCAATACCTGAAAAAAAAAATTGTCCCCACGTGGGACTTACTCACATGGACATAGACGTAATAAAAATTGTGTCAAAACATTTTAATTTTTTCAAATTAATTTTTTGAGGAAACCTCATCCCGCCCACGGATGAGGTTTCCTCAAAAATGCCCAGGCCGCCCGGGTCGATTCGCCTGCCCAGTAGCCGTAAGGGTGGACGGGCAGCGAGAAATCTCTCTGAATGAATGCGTTCGTGGCCTCAACAGGCCGTTTAATTGTCGGCGGGCGCGTGGCCAGCACTTGCCAGCTGAAATATCGCTCGCGCGAGAGCGTGATGACATCGGGATGCTGGCCCGACGGGATCGTGCGCTATTTTACACCCGATCGGGTCGCGCACACGGGACATAAAATTCTGCCCCGTGTTTCCTGACCTTCTCAGTAAATCCTGACCGGAATCAGACTGCTCCGTATTCCCACTGCTCGTATCGGGACCAAGTTTCCTACCCTCTGGCTCTTGGGCATCGATCTGGCAGGGCGGAGCCAGAATGCTTTCTGCCTCTCTATGACCCACCCAGGAAATGCTCCCACGTGCCCCACCCCTCCCATTTTTCCTTCACATCATTGCCCTCATCATCATCCTTACATTTGTATAGCGCCCCTTCATATAACGAGGTGTCTCAGGCCACCTCATAGGAGTGTTATAAAACAAAACAAGACACTGAGCCTCAAAAAGAGATATTAGGTCAGGTGACCAAAAGCTTGGTCAAAGAGGTAGATTCTATGGATTGTCTTAAAGGAGGAGAGATAAAAGATGGAGGGGTATGACCCGTTTCTGTGCTGCAAAGTTCCACGCGGATCCAACTATTATTTACTGACACGTGATTCTGACCCAAGTCTATCATCTATTTTCTATTGGACCGCGGTGATACAAGGTAATGATTTCATTATTAATATTATCTACATTTAATGCAATAGAGCTGTGTAATTGAGATTGATTCAAAGTTAGATGCCATCCTACAGATTTATACTATTCTAAAATTCGTATTAATGGAATTTTAAAGATCTCTTTTTAAGACCACGGAGCAATCATAAATCATTTGTAGATATGGATTTATGACCAGATCATCCCAAATGTTTGCATATTCAAGAGGAAATCAGTGCAAGTGTTTAACAGATGCTACAAATCATCACATTGTGAGGTGGGGTGATTTATGGGATTTATTTTCTTAGGTTTAATCGTCATACACCTGTGAATCAAAGAAAAATCGAATGTGCCGATGCTGAATTACCCATCATGCTATGTTCAGTCAATCAGCAATGCAATGGCATCTGGTGGTATTTAAATTCAATTAATAAACCTGGAATATAAAGCTCGTCTCGGTAACGGTGACCATGAAACTATCGTCGATTGTCGTAAAAACTCATCTGGTTCACTAATGCACTTTAGGGAGGGGAAATCTGCCGTCCTTACCTGGTCTGGGCCTACATGTGGCTCCCAGACCCACAGCGACGTGGTTGGCTCTTAACTGCCCCTCTGAAATGGCCTAGCAAGCCGCTCAGTTCAAGGTCAATTAGGGATGGGCAACCCATGCTGGCCTTGCCAGTGACGGTCAAGACCGGCGTTTGTTGCCCGTCCCTGTGATTTGTTGCACGTCCACAATCCCGTGAAAAGGTAAACTTTAAAAATGTTACTGTCACTGAGAAATGTGTTTTAAAAATGTTTTGTACGCCAAATAGTTAACTTTTGACCTGATGGCCAAATGAAAGGCGTGTGGCATTTAAAAAAGTTATGTAAAAAGAAACAACCTGCATTTATATAGCCCCTTTCAAAACCTCAGGGTGTTCCAAAATGCTTTACAGCCTGTGAAGTAGTTCATTTTAAATGTTTCACCGCTGTAATGTAGGAATGAGCAGTGAATCTGTATTTTCCAGACACGTTGATTGAGGGATATCTATCGACCAGGAGACCAGAGGAAATTCCCCTGCTTTTCTTCCAATAGTGGTTTGGGAACTTTCACATCCACCTGAGAGGGGAAACTGGGCCTCGGTTTAACATCTCACCATTTAGTCGCATCATTCCATGATCTTAAACAACATTGATGGTCTCGGTACAGGCCTCCCACCCTATCACCTTTTGATCTCTTTGTCCCTCCCCCACTCCTTTCCTAAACCTGGGCACTTGGCTTATACCCTTTTAAATTCTAACTTTTTTGCCATTTATAACAAAAGGACAGCAGCTCGAAACGTGAGCTCAGTTTCTCTCTCTCTCTGCAGATGCTGCTTGACCTCCTGAGCGTTACCAGCATTTTCTGTTCCATTTCGGACTTTCAGCTTTTTGTTTCCGATACGTATATCCTGTAGTTTATTTTCTGATGTATTACACAATCCTCTTTATACCATTCACTTGGCTTTAGCTCAAAGAGAGAATGAAAGGTAAAACAATCACATTATAATGTCTCTAGTAAAGTTGCAAATTCTACAGCATTAAGGGATCAAAACATTGCTTGATGCCAGGTCAATTGTTAATTTTAAGTCTGAGATTGTAGCGCTTTGTTGACCAAAGGTATTGAGGGATTACGGGGCAAAGGTCACAGGAGTTAGGTCACAGGTTATCCATAATCTCACTGAATGGTGGAACAGGGCTGAACGGCCTCGTGCTGTCCCTATTTACTCAGTTGAAGCCTCTCGTTATTTGATCAAAGTTTTCAAAATGCCACATGACGTTCACGAGAGGATACATTAAAAAAAACTATTTCTACGGGTTGGGCAGTCTAGGACCAGAGGGCATAGTCTAAAAATTAGAGCCAGGCTTTTCAGGATGAAATTAGAAAGCAGTTTGACCTACAAACGGTGGTAGAAGTTTGGAACTCTCTACCACAAACAACAATTGATGCTCGTTCCAGGTATTAAGGGATGTGGAGAAAATATGAGGACAAGGCATATGGGGTTAGGTCACAGGTCAACCATGATCTGATTGAATGGTGGAGGAGGCCCAAGGGGCTGAATGGTCTCTTCATGTTCCTATGCCGCCAAGCCCAAAGAAAATGCCTTCCCTCTATGTACAAGCTCCGGAATCCCCCTGTCTCACTACCTCTCTCTCCCCTTTTAAGATGCTCTGTAAAACCTACCTCCGTGAACAAGCTTTTGGTCGCCTGCCCTGGTATTTCCTCGGACAGCTCAACCAAATTTGGATTGTCAGTTGCTCTTGCGAAGCGTCTTGGGGATGTCTTACCTCGTTAAAGGTATTTGTATAAACGCAAGTTATTATGTTGCAAAAGGCTCATGGGCTTACAAAGAATTGTCTTCCAGCTTACTACAAAATGATTTTCTGTGCGTATTTTCGGGGGTTGATAGCAGTGTGTTAAAATAATTCCAAATATAAACCAAGCACATTACAATGCTCCACTAGCCAGTACTGAAACCAGTTTCTCCATACCTCTTATTGGAGTGGGTGCATAATTATTCTGAATTGTTCAGAAGCAGAGATGAGAAATCAGCTTGCGTAAGGCACTTGTGTCAAGTGGCCTTTATTCTCCACGGAACTGTGTATTGAAACAAAAATTCAGCTGATTTCCAATTCAAGCCTAACAAAGCTTCGTTAAGTGACAACAGAACCTTTTTGAAAGCTGCAGGAGTGGTGGATTGAAAATCATTTTGTAACATTTCGACATAGGCTATTCGACAAATTCTTACTCAGCACTTTCCGATCTGTCTTGCTTCTTCCCCCCGCCACCCCCAGTTCATGGGGCTGTGGGTGTCACTGGCAAAGCCAGCATCGATTGTCCATCGGAGGAGATAACTTAGTGGTATTGTCAACGGACTAGTAATCCAGAGACCCAGTGTAATGCTCTGGGGATCTGGGTTCGAATCCCACCATGGTAGATGGTGGAATTTGAATTTGATTTAAATAAAATCTGGAATGAAAAGTCTGATGCTGACCATGAAACCATTGTTGATTGTTGTGAAAACCCATCTGGTTCACTAATGCCCTTTAGGGAAGGAAATCTGCTGTCCTTACCTGGTCGGGACTCCAGACCCACAGCAATGCAGTGGACTCTTTTAAAAAAAACTTGCCCTGAACAAGGGCAATTAGGGATGGGCAATAAATGCTGGCCAGCAATGGCCACATCCCATGAATAAAAAATAATAATAATTTAAACATGTTAAAGTCTTAAGGAGGGTAAAAGCTGAGAAAGTGTTTGCCCTGGCTGAGGAAACTAGAACATGGGGTGACAGCTCTGAATAAGGGGTCGACCGTTTAGGACAGAGATGAGGAGAAATTTCTTCAATCGAGGGGTTGTGAATCTTTGAAATTCTCCAGCCTGGAGGGCTGTGGATGGGTGCTCAGTCATTGAGCACATTCAAGGCAGAGATTGATAAATTTTTGGACTCTAAGGAAATTAAGGGGGTATGGGAATAGTGCAGGGAGGTGGGGTTGAGGTAGAATATCAGCCAGGGTCCTGTTGAATGTTGGGGTAAACTCAAAGAGTCAAATGTCTTACTCTTACTGCTATTCCTTAAAAATACCTGATCGTCCTTGTGGTAATTGAAAGTTAAACCATTTCTTACTGTTATGGGGATCATGTGACTGTACAGACGAATCAGCCCTAAGTGTGTGAAATTTTAGGGGCGGATCTTCTTAGCCTTGGTCTCCGGACAAACGTGTCGCCTCATCTGGAGTCCGGAAATGAAGTTTGCTGTTTCTTAGAAGAACCCGTCCTGCACTCCAAGTTTATTACAATTGGCGATGAGGATAAATAGCGCCAAAGCGACTGTGAATACTTTGATTTTTTTTTTAAGGGAAAAAAAAGAAAAGAAGCATACTCACCAGCAATGCCTCTCTTCAGTAGAATTGACCCTTACGACTCATCTGTTGAGGACTGGAGTCAGTGCACATAACGACAAGGTTTTTATTTTGTAGCTAACGAAATACTGGTGGAGGACAAACAGAAGGCAATTCTCCTAAGTGTCTGTGGGAGCAAAACGTTTAACCTAATCTGTAGCTTGACGACTCCAAATGCACCAAATTCCAGATCCTTCACCAAGCTGGTAGACCTCGTGAAGGGACATTTTCAGTCTAAACCCTCGGCGATCACGCAGAGGTTCAAGTTTAACTCTCGAACAAGGGCCCCCGGTGAGTCGATCACAGAGTACATCGTTAAGTTAAAGCAGTTATCGGAGCACTGTGACTCCGCTGATGCTTTAACCGACATGCCGCGAGATTGCCTAGTGTGTGGCGTGAACGATGAGGCCATTCGGCGCTGTTCGCTTGGAGAAGTTGAGATAGACCTGAAGCGCGCCACGGAGATAGCGCTGGCGATGGAGAGTGCTGAGAGGGGATCACAGACTCTGCAGAGTGTGCAACATGGTGCTAGGGCGGGAACCTGCCGCCGGGCGTGGCGCAAAGATGAGGGAGACTAGAGTGAAGCGGGACACAGTCCCTACCGCTGGAAAAACAAAAAGAAATGCTGGAAGCAGCTCACTGGTAACCTGAAGTTAAAGTGTTACCATTGTGGGGGAAATCATGCACCCTAAGTCTGTAGATTTAAAGAGGTAGAGTGCCATTACTGTCACAAAAAGGGCATGTTGTTAAACAGTGCAGGACCCGATCGAGGCAGCCATTCAGACGACAAGTCAAGTTCAATGAAGTGCACAATATAGAAGAGCCAGAAGTTACTGAGGCTGACGTTTATTTCCTACACAACCTGAAGGCCAGGAAAACTGAACCAATCACTGTTACACTTCAAGTAAGTGGAAAGCCCCTGCTCATGGAAGTGGACACAGGTGCATCGACCACTGTGGTGGGAGAACATGTCTTTAAATACCTCAGAGATGGCACCCGGCCATTGAGGTTGGAGAAAACCGCTGCTCAGTTAAAAACATATACAGGTGAAAGGTATCACCTCTGTACCTGTATCATACAGACAACAGACATCTCAGCTGCCAATGATTGTTGTAACAGGAGAAGGACCCCAACCTCCTGGGCTGTGGCTGGTTGGAGGAAATCAAACTAAATTGGTCGGAAATTTTTCAGGTGAGGACAAGAAAGAAATCCTGGGTTGACAAGGGAATATGATGGTGTCTTTTGGAATGAGAGAAAAAAGCCGAAGGACCTTCACAGGGAGCAAGGACCCCTCAGGTCAGAGCTGGTTCCACTGGAGAATCATGAAAAGGAGCTAAACGAATGCAGTGCCACTCTGAACCACCTGAAGAAACAGTTGGAAGAAAAAAAACCAACAGTGTTCAGTGTTCCAAGAGGAAGCCAAAAGATACGAACAAGAGACAGAAGAACTGAAGAATCAGTTGATTGAGACAAAAGAGGCGTTAGAAGGAAAAGCCACGGGACTTTCCAAAGTACAAATGGGTAACTCAGCCCTTGAGTGCCAGATCGACAAAGAATAGACATGCCCGATGTCTCTGTTGAAGTAAATAATTCTGAACTGCTGTTGTCTAGGGATGTCCCTGAAGCTGCAGTTCCTGCTCAAGTCAATCCAATGGAAGAACCTCCAGTTGTAGAGTTGCGTCACTCTACCCAAATCTGAAAACCTCCTCAAAGACTAAATTTATAATGGCATGAACTGTATATAGTTGCATATAATATGGGTTAATATGTTTATTTAAATAAGAGGATAAAGCAAAAATTAGAGGGTGAGGAATGCAGTAATTGTAAGTTAAACCATTTTTTACTGTTACGGGGGTCATGTGACTATACAGGCGAATCAGCCCTAAGCGTGAGGAATCTTAGGGGCGGAGCTTTTTAGGCTTGGTCTTGGAACAAGCGCGTAGCCTCACCAGGGCTGGGATTCTCCATGCCCGCTGGTGTCGGGCGTGTTCGGTGATGTGAGCAGACAACATGGCGCGATTGGTTTCACGACGGCGTGAAACCAGTTTGCGATCATCCGCTCAGCCCGCCAATGGCGCGCCCTGTTCTCCGCCCTGGACGTCGGGAACCTCTTTGTAATACATCAGCATATTATTATCAGGTCTGCCCGCTGGAATTGTTCCCCCACCCCGGCCATTGGATCGTCCGTTCAAGTCCGCGGGCAAGCACATCGATGTAGAACACGTCTTGACAACTGTGACGTGCAGAAGTCAGGGCTGTTCCGCCAGGGCCTTGCTCACATCGCGGACATCTGAGGAGCAGAAGATGCTGGAGTCCCACAGCAACAGCACACTGGAGGAGCGTCCATGGCATCCTCATGGACGTGCGAAGCAGCTCACAGAAGGGAGGCATGTGCAGGTGAACAGGAGGGGTCGGATAGGTCCATGTCTGCTTCCTGGGGATTGAACTGAGGGTGAGTGTGGTAGGGAGGAAGGGTGAGACTAGGGGGCAGAGTGAGGAGGTAGGGTGGGAGGGTGAGGGTTCAACGGTAGCAATAGAAAGGACAGCGAGGGTGGTTGGTGGGGACCCAGAGGCAGACCTGGACCCTGGAGGTGGAAAGGAGGAGATCACAGAGGTGAGAGTGGCTGGGGGTGGGATTTTTGGGTAGGAAGGGAACATGCACGTCCACCTGGACATTCCCGAAGGAAAAGGGCTTTTTTTATTCGTCCATGGGATGTGGCCGTTGCTGACTGGGCCAGCATTTATTGTCCATCCCTAGTTGCCCTTGAGAAGGTGGTGGTGAGCTGCCTTCTTGAACCGCTGCAGCCCATGTGGTGTAGGTAGGGAGGGAGTTCCAGGATTTTGACCCAGTGACAGTGAAGGAACGGCGATATATTTCCAAGTCAGGATGATGAGTGACTTGGAGGGGAACTTCCAGGTGGTGGTGTTTCCCATGTATCTGCTGCCCTTGCTCTTCTAGATTGTAATGGTCGTGGGTTTGGAAGGTGCTGTCGAAGGAGCCTTGGTGAATTCCTGCAGTGCATCTTGTAGATGGTACACACTGCTGCTACTGTGCGTTGGTGGTGGAGGGACTGAATGTTTGTTGATAGAGTGCCAATCAAGCGGGCTGCTTTGTCCTGGATGGTGTCGAGCTTCTTGAGTGTTGTTGGAGCTGCACTCACCCAGGCAAGTGGGGAGTATTCCATCACACTCCTGACTTGTGCCTTGTAGATGGTGGACAGGCTTTGGGGAGGCAGGAGGTGAGTTACTCATCACACGATTCCTAGCCTCTGACCTGCTGTACACAGAATCACACAGTGCAGAAGAGGACCTTCGGCCCATCAAGTCTGCACCGACACGTGAGAAACACCTGACCTACCCACTTAATCCCATTTACCAGCACTTGGCCCATAGCCTTGAATGTTATGACGTGCCAAGTGCTCATCCAGGTACTTTTTAAAGGATGTGAGACAACCCGCCTCCACCACCCTCCCACGCAGCGCATTCCAGACCGTCACCACCCTTTGGGTAAAAAGGTTTTTCCTCACATCCCCCCTAAACCTCCTGCCCCTCACCTTGAACTTATGTCCCCTAGTGACTGACCCTTCAACTAAGGGGAACAGCTGCTCCCTATCCCCCCTGTCCATGCCCCTCATAATCTTGTACACCTCGATCAGATCGCCCCTCAGTCTTCTCTACTTCAACGAAAACAACCCAAGTCTATCCAACCTCTCTTCATAACTTAAATGTTTCATTCCAGGCAACATCCTGGTGAATCTCCTCTGCACCCCCTCCAGTGCAATCACATCCTTCCTAAAATGTGGTGACCAGAACTGCACACAGTACTCCAGCTGTGGCCTCATCAAGGTTCTATACAACTCCAACATGACCTCCCTACTTCTGTAATCTATGCTTTGATTAATAAAGGCAAGTGTCCCATATGCCTTTTTCACCACCCCACTAACATGTCCCTCTGTCTTCAGGGATCTATGGACACACACGCCAAGGTCCCTTTGTTCCTCAGAACTTCTTGGTGTCATGCCATTCATTGAATACTTCCTTGTCCAGTTTAGTTTCTGGTCAATGGCAACCCCCGGGATGTTGATAGTGTGGGATTCAGCGATGGTAATGCCATTGAACATCAAGGGGCGATGGCTGGATTCTCTCTTGTTGGAGATGGTCATTGCCTGGCACTTGTGTGGTGCAAATGTTACTTGCCACTTGTCAGTCCAAGCCTCGATATTGTCCAGGTCTTGCTGCATTTGGACATGGGCTGCTTCAGTATTTGATGAGTTGCGAATGGTGCTGAACATTGTGCAATCATCAGCAAACATCTCACTTCTGATCTTATGATGGAAGGAAGTTCAGTGATGAAGCAGCTGAAGATGGTTGGGCCAAGGACACTACCCTGAGGAACTCCTGCTGTGATGTCCTGGAGCTGAGAATACTGACCTCCAACCATCTTCCTTTGTGACTCCAACCAGCGGAGAGTTTTCCTCCTGATTCCCATTGACTCCAGTTTTCCTAGGGCTCCTTGATGCCACACTCGGTCAAATGCGGCCTCGATGTCAAGGGCAGTCACTCTCACCTCACCTCAGGAGTTCAGCTCTTTTGTCCATGTTTGAACCAAGGCTGTAATGAGGTCAGGAGCTGAGTGGCCCTGGCGGAATCCAAACTGGGCATCAGCGAGCAGAGTGTTGCTAAGCAGATGCCGCTTGATAGCACTGTTGATGACCCCCACCATTGTTTTACTGATGATCAAGGGTAGACTGATGGTGCAGTAAATTGGCTGAATCAGATTTGTCCTGCTTCTTGTGTACAGGACATACCTGGGCAATTTTCCACATAGCTGGGTAGATGCCAGTTTTCTAGCTGGAGTGGAACAGCTTGGCTAAGGGCGCAGCAAGTTCTGGATTACAAGTCTTCAATACTATTGCTGGAATGTTGTTAAATGCTCAAGCCTAATCTTTTGCATTGATGTTCTGGGCTCCTGCATCATTGAGGATCGGGATATTTGTGGAGCCTCCTCCTCCAGTGAGTTGCTTAATTGTCCACCACCATTCACAACTGGATGTGGCAGGACTGCAGAGCTTAGATCTGATCCGTTGCTTATGAGATCGCTTAGCCCTGTCTATCACTTGCTGCTTATGCTGTTTGGCACGCAAGTAGTCCTGTTTTATAGCTTCACCAGGTTGACACCTCATTTTTAGGTATGCCCTGTGTATACCTGGCACGCCCTCCTGCACTCTTCATTGAACCAGGGTTGATCCCCTGGCTTGATGTTAATGATAAGGTGGGGGATTTACCAGGCCATGAGGTAACAGATTGTGTTCGAGTACAATTCTGCCTCATGGATGCCCAGTCTTGAGTTGCTAGATCTGTTTGAAATCTATCCCATTTAGCACGGTGGTAGTGCCACACGACACGATGGAGGGTGTCCTCAAAGTGAAGACAGCAGGCAGGTTGGTGAGGATGAGGTTAAGTATGTTTTTCCCTCTTCTTGGTTCCCTCACCACCTGCCGCAGACCCAGTCCAGCAGCTATGTCATTTAGGACTCGGCCAGCTTGGTCAGTAGTAGTTCTACCGGGCCACTCTTGGTAATGGACATTGAAGTCCACCACCCAGAGTACATTCTGCACCCTTGCCACCCTCAGTACTTTCTCCAAGCGGTGTTTAACATGGAGGAGCACTAATTCATTGGCTGAGGGAGGGTGGTACATGGTAATCAGAAGGAAGTTTCCTTGCCCATGTTTGACCTGATGCTATGAGATTTCATGGGGTCCGGAGTCAATGTTGAGGACTCCCAGGACAACTCCCTCCCGACTGTATACCACTGTGCCCACCTCTGCTGGGTCTGTCCTGCCAGTGGGACAGGACATACCCAGGGATGGCGATGGTGGTGTCTGGGACATTATCTGTCAGGTATGATTCCGTGAGGATGACTATGTCAGGCTGTTGCTTGACTAGTCTGTGAGACAGATCTCCCAATTTCAGCACCAACCCCCAGATGTTAGTAAGGAGGACTTTGCTGGATCAACAGGGCTGAGATTACCCCTGTCGATTCCAATGTCAAGGCTGATGCCGACTGGTCCGTCCAGTTTCATTCTTTTTTTGTGACTTTCTAGTGGTTTGTTACAACTGAGTGTCTTTTTAGGACCTTTCAGAGTCAACCACATTGCTGTGGCTGGGGCTGGGAGGTAACGGAGGTGATGCTGGGGGTCACCTGTGATGGGGAGATGGAATGGGTGGCTGGGGGAGGGTAAAAGACGGGGGAGTGCACAATGCTGTGAAACAAGACCATGTTGGCTAAATCGAAAGTGAAACAAGAGTCATGGTGGGTGAGATCAGGTGCTCCAAGGGAGTGTGGTCAGTGGGTGGGCAGAGATGAAGGTCAGGCTCAGATGGACAACGGAAAGAGAACCCCAGCAGCATTGAAAATGCTCAGGACAGTGAGATGAGTGTGATATGTGAAAGATCTGCATGAGTGAAAGATCGCACGAGGCTCCGAAAAGCCCTGCCCACACACACACACACACTTCTACCTCCAGAACCACTTGTGGGTCACATCTGCTCGCTCTGCATGACGGGTCTTCCAGGCTGCTTATTTCCAGCTCTTCAATGGAGGAGGTGTCCTCTTGGCTGGAGGTGAGGAGGTGAATGGAGCTGAGGGACTGGCTGGCTGAGGGTGTCGGTCACTTGGCAGAGCTCCCTGTGAACCAAAGTAGAGATAATGAGTGCATGGCAGCAGAGTCAAAAGCAGGAGAGAGAGACACTCACATTTGTGTTGAGAGAGGGATGATGTGGTGCAGGATCCTCACGTGGGTGTTCACCGCCGACCTCACCATCACCGCAGGCGCAGTCCCCGTCCTCACCAGTCAGCGCGATGGCACACTCCTCAAAGTGAGTGAGGGACCTAATGTGGGCCACTCCACCCCCAGTCTGGGACCTCTCCCTGCTGATGTGAGCCAGCTTCTCCTGCATGAAAACAGATGGAGAGAGTGTGAGCAGGACACATGGCACTGAGGGGAATGTTTGTGTGGTGAGCGGAGCCATGGACAGGATGAGGACACGAGCTCCAGAGGGTATGAGCCTGATGGAGATGTGAGGGTGTGTGTGAGAGTTAGTGATGTTGTTCCTTGAGGTGTGAGATCCCTGTGGTTGTGTGATGGGTTTGTGAGTTGAGAGTGAGGAGAAGAGTGAGTTACCCTGGTGGAATGGATGAGACCATTCATCCTGTAGTGGCACTGGGTGGCTGTCCTTTTTTCAGGGCATTGGTGCTGACCACCACCTCCCAAGCCTGGTTGGTCACACCGCTGCCCATCCTGCGGCCAGAGCAGGGGTAGTGGACATTGCCGCCAGCATCCAAAATGCTTTCCAGTGACGTGTCGCTAAACCTGGGGGCTGCAGTCTCCTTGCCTTTCATGGATGTCTTCCCTGCAGTAGTTATGGCCTGGAAGCACTGAGATGTGTCCGCGCAGCTGGACTTTAAATGTGGCGCCTGGCGTGATGAAGCAGCGAGTTGGTGGTGGGCGGGCGGGTGAGTGAGATCCCGCCATCCATTGATATGGCGTGTTTTCCGGGAACGCATAAATAATGTGGCTGGTTTGGGACGATACGGTATTTAAACCCGCCATCGAGGCCGGCGGGTACAAGCTCGTTTTACCTGCCCATTACCGCACTTTGTACAAATCTGGGATGATTCTGCCCCAGGAGTCTGTAAATAAAGTTCACTGTTTCTTACAAGAAACCAGCCCTGCATTCCAAGTTTATTACACCCTTGAGAAGTTCATGTTGAGCTGCCTTCTTGAACTGCTGTGATCCATATGGTGACGGGGCTCCCACGGTGCTACGAGGAACATCTGGAGCGATGTCCTGGGGCTGAGAGGGTTGGCCTCCAGCAACCACGACAAACTTCCGTTGTGCTAGGTATGACCCCCGCCAGTGGAGAATTTCCCAGGCCGATTCCCAAGGTCTTCAGTTTTACAAGGGCAGCATGGTGTCACACTCGGTCAATCGCTGCATTGATGCTAAGAGCATCTGGTTGGCAATTCAGCCTTCCTGTCAGCATGAAGAAAACTGAAGTGATGTACCAGCCCGCTCCAGGAATGCTCTTTCTCAAGACAATGGCCTGAATTTTTCTCGCCTTGGGCAGGCTTGGCGGGATTGGGTGGCGATCGGCTCTGCACCGCCATTTCACGCCCAATTAAGGCCCACCCTGCGTTGATCGTGAGAGGCGCTACCTGTGCAGGCCGGGGGGGGAAGGAGGGGAGGAGGGGGAGTCAGGTCCAGCAGTTTGTGCATGTGTGCGAAAGAGTGTTTCAATCTCCCCGACGCACAGAACTGCCTCAGGGAGATTGAAGCGCTTTTTAAAAAAATTAATGCGCACAGCAAAAATTGACTGTGTCTCTTCGATGGGACATGTTTTTAATGTCAAAATAAAGGTTTTATCTAATTAGTATCAGCTTTGGGAAACCTCATCCCGCTCGTGGATGAGGTTTCCTAAAAAAATGTAAAGGCCCCCGCTTAGCCTTTTCGCCTGCCCTGCCAACCGTTAGGTTGGGCGGGCAGCATAAAATTCAGGTTAATTAGGTCCTTTATGGCCTTAATCGACCTTTCGATTATCGGCAGACATGCAGCCGATTCCAGCACGCGCCCGCCGAACGAAATATCACACGAGTGCGCGATGACATCGGGACGCACGGCCGGCCACATCGCGCATCATATTACCTTCCAGCACGTCGGGCGTGAACCCACACGCCGAAGATAAAACTCAGGCCCACATTTCAGCCCATGACCAGAACCCGTCAGCAGTGGATAAATTCAACTCTTGGTTCTTACTTGGTTTAGACCCCCTCTCCTGCACCACTCATTTTCTTTGTAAAATACCATAACAGCCTTTCCTCCCTCTGCGCCAAATTCCCTCAATTACCAGATTACCAGGTTTAAGCGTTCAGTTTCACCGCACTGAGTCTCCAGCTGCCACTTTTGTGCGGCTTTAAGTCCAGAGCTGTACAATGTTGTGGGGAACAAGTGTTAGCAGTAAAATGGCAGCTAGGCAGGTGCATTGTTACATAGAACTATACCTGATCCTGTCATCCCAATCTTGCAGTTTATTTCAAACTCCGCTACAGAAAAAGAACTGAGTGGTGGGGTACCCTCTTCCAGAATCTGGATATGACCCAGCCCGGGAGACACAAGATAAAACATCGCTTTGTACTTTTCTTTCAAAGTAGCTACAGGTCACATATCAACTAGGCTTGTATCTCAATTTCATTCACAAAGATTTTTAAATATATATCATATGTTACTGTCCTTTGCTATCACAGTGTCATAAACATAGGGTATAGTGGCTCCTGGGCACTTAATGAACCAAGAATCTATTGTGGAAGTGTGTGAGAGGTCTGTGTTGTGATTTTGCACCATCCTATCTTTTAACACAACTGCAGTAACGTGCGGTAGAATGAGAGGGTGACAACAGCCATCACTGGAAGAATAAAATGCAGGTAAAGATGTACGTGCGCAGAACATTTATGTTCTTTGATGATTCAAGTTGCATTTCCTTTCTTCCTTCACAGGACGTGAATGTCACTGGCATGACCAGTTTTTATTGCCCATCCCTAATTGCCCTTAGATGGCGGTGGTGAGCTGCCTTCTTGAACCGCAGCATTCCTTGTGGTGTAGATACATCCTGAGGTTTGTGAGGAAAGAAGTTCCGGGACTTTTCCCAGTGAAAGTGAAGGAATTGCGAGGTAGCTCCAAGTCAATATAGAGGAGAGGTTGCAGGCGATGGCTTTTCCATGGTGTTTCCACGCATCTGATGCCCTTGCCCTTCAAAGTGGTAGTGGTCATGGGTTTGGAAGGTGCTGTTAAAGGAACCTTGGTGAGTTGCTGCAGTGCATCTTGTAGATGGTACGCACTGCTGCCACTGTGTACTGAAAGTGGAGGGAGTAAAGATGGTGGATGGGGTGCCAATCAAGCGGGCTGCTTTGTCCTGGATGGTGTTGAGCTTCTTGAGTGTTGTTGGAGCTGCACTCATCTAGGCAAGTGGGGAGTATCCCATCACACTCCTGATTTGTGCCTTGGGGATGGTGGACAGGCTTTGGGGAGTCAGGAGGTGAGTTACATGCCACATAATTCCCAGTTGCTGATCAACCCTCCTGGCCACGGTATTTATATGGCTAGTCCAGTTCAGTTCCTGGTCAATGGTGACCCCCCAGCTTGTTAATAGTGGGGGATTCAGTGATGGTAGTGCCATTGAATGTCACTAGTGCAAAGCCCCAGTGGGATGGCTCCCTGACACTGTCCTACCTCCAGGTGATTTTCTGAGGGGTGAATTGCCATCCAATCAGAAACCTGCTCTGTGGAGACAAGCAGCCAATCAAGGCAATGAAGGTCTCAGTTAAGGGCTGATTTCCCACCTTGATGGAACTTTCCTGACATTGCATGTGTTCCCTGCTGAGGCTGGAGTCCAGCAAGGATTTGGACACAGCTTCCCAACGAATGACCGGACAGATATCAGAGCCTTCTCTTCATGTTCCCATGACAGAGCTGCAAGGCTGAATCAGCCACAGCTGTGACCACACTCATCTTTGTGCAGGGGTTTCCCTCTACCCCTCCCCCAGCACTGACTATCCTAACATCCTGGGCCTCCTTCATTATGGAACCTACCGCACCTTTTGAGAGCACCTCCATTTTGAGTCACCCTCGTGCTCACCTTCTTCCTCAGAAGCACCTACCTCTCCCAGTCTGCCCTCTCCGGTAGATGTAAAAGGTACCATGGCACCATCGTGAAGAAGAGCAGTGGAGCTAATACCCAATATTTATCCTCCAATCAACATCAATAAAACAGATCATTTGGTCATTAACATTATTTGGTCATTAAGCTGTTTGTGGGAGCTTGCTATGCAAAAAATTGACCCCGCATCCTACATTACAACTGTGACTACACTTCATAAGTATTTTATTGGAGCAAACTGCTTTGGGAGGCCCAGCAGTCATGATTGGTACAATATAAATGCAAGTCTTTTTTTTTGAACAGGCTTAACATCTCACACGATATTTAGCATTTCAAACATTTCATCAGCGTTTCAAGACGGCAGTGCAGTGTTAGCCAAGATTATGTAATCAAATCATGGAGTTGGGCTTGTATCGTACCATTCTGACTGCAACTACCTGAGCCAAAGCAACTTAATTTTTAAGCTTAATGCCAAGTTCAAGGAACCTATGTTTTCTATTTAGCTTCTCAAACATTAAGCTCTTTAATTGCCTTCATAAACCTCACCCCTCTCCATCTCTGCCCTTGAACTGAGTGGCTTGCTAGACCATTCCAGAGGGTAGTTAAGAGTCAACCACACTGCTGTGGGCCTGGGGTCACATGTAGGCCAGACCGGGTAAGGGCGACAGATTTCCTTCCCTAAAGGGCTTTAGTGAACCAGATGGGGTTTTTAACAGCAATAACTGATAGTTTCACCATTACTGAGACTAGCTTTGCATTCTCAATATTATTTATAGCTGCCATAATGGGATTTAAACCCATGTCCCCAAAGCATTAACCTCCGGGCATTTAGTTCAGTGACATTACCACTATAACACCATCTCGCCAACCTCTTTAACCAACCTTTTGATAATCGGTTCTAATAGCTTTGCTCATACCTCAGTATCAAATTTCTGCCTAATTACACTCTTATGAAGCACTTCGGGACATTTTACAATGTTAACCCTTCATGGTGATTTTGCTAATGCCAAATTAGCTACAATAACAGAGGAACATAGGGCTGAGGAGCAGGAGTAAGCCATTCAATCCTTT
The DNA here is from genome assembly GCF_964194155.1 of Cetorhinus maximus. Classification (NCBI taxonomy): domain Eukaryota; kingdom Metazoa; phylum Chordata; class Chondrichthyes; order Lamniformes; family Cetorhinidae; genus Cetorhinus; species Cetorhinus maximus. The sequence continues at coordinate 172,103,173 of NC_135882.1, read as the reverse complement.
GAGCTATACCTTCTGTGTTCCTCGATTTTTTAAGGTGCCCCCAGATCCCCCTCTTTGATCGAGGTGGACTTGATCTTGGCAGCAGAGATTGTTCCAGGGTCTCACCTTGCCTGGTCAATCACCCTTAACCTGGGGAAATAGTTTGGTATTGCAAACAGGGTAGGAACAAGAGTCCAACCCTCTATGTGCTATTTGACCCCCAATTGTTCCCAATATCTCATTATGTGGTTCATCATTAAATGTTGTTTGATACCCTGTAATAACTGAAGGGATCGCCTCGCCTGCTGTCTATCAGGGGTCACATGATGTTCTGGGAGGCTCCGACCAATGAGCCCTAAGCGCTGGCAATCCGGTGGGCGGGGTTTCCCGACGGGTGTCCTGATCGAGCATGTGGCACCTGAAAAGCTCGCTGCTGAATAAAGTTTATCGGTTTCTTGTTGAAACCTGTCCGCCCCGTCAAGTCATCACATTCGGTGATGAGGGTAAAATGAGCTCTGACGCTGCACCTTGCCTCGTTAACATCAGGAAAAGAAAATGGCTATACACACCAGTCATGCCACGCTTCAGCAGAGTCGATCCTTCTGGAAGACTGGTGCCAGTATGTAGGGCACCTCGGTTTTTATTTTGTAGTGAATGAAATTACCCATGGGGGGGAAAAGAGGAAAGCAATCCTTTCGAGCGTATGTGGGAACAAGACGTACAGTCTCACTCACAACCCGAAGGCCCCCGAGCTTGCCCAGTTCAAAATCCTACTATGAATTGGTGGACTTGTGAAAACACATTCCCAGCTGAAGCCATCGGCCATTATACAGTGTTTTAAATTTAATTCCAGGGTTAGGGCCTCGGGAGAGTCCATCGCCACCTATGCAGTGAGCCTCGAACAGTTGACAGAGCACTGCAACTTGGGGCCACATTAAATGATGGGCTGCGGGGCCAATTGGTTTGTAGAGTTCAGGACCACGCCGTACAGCGCCGTTTACTCGCCGAGGCCGACAACGACTTTAAACACGCTCGAGAGAGACTCACAGGCTTTGCAACACATACAACGTGGCGCCGTTCTTCATGCAGGGTAGGAACCTACCACTGAGTGTGGCACGTAAACCAAACCCAGGACATCGAAGCAAGAGGCAATGCCCCCTGTTAGAAACATCAAAAGGCCTGGGAGGAATTCTTCGGCAGCGACCCTTAAGTTTTTTTCTTATTCACTCACGGGATGGGGGCTTCGCTGGCTAGGTCAGCATTTGTTGCCCATCCCTAATTGCCCTTGAGAAGGTGGTGGTGAGCTGCCTTCTTGAACCGCTGCAGTCCATGTGGTGTAGGTACACCCACAGTGCTGTTAGGGAGAGAGTTCCAGGATTTTGTCCCAGCGACAGTGAAGGAGTGGCGATATATTTCCAAGTCAGGATGGTGAGTGTCTTGGAGGGGAACTTCCAGGTGGTTGTGTTCCCATCTATTTGCTGCCCTTGTCCTTCTAGAGGGTAGAGGCCGTGGGTTTGGAAGGTGTTGCGTAGGGAGCCTTGGTGAATTCCTGCAGTGCCTCTTGTAGATGGTACACACTGCTGCTACTGTGCGTTGGTAGTGGAGGGAGTGAAAGTTTGTGGATGTGGTGCCAATTAAGCAGCTTGCTTTGTCCTGAATGGTGTCAAGCTTTTTCAGTGTTGTGGGAGCTGCACTCATCCAGGCAAGTGGGGAGTATTCCATCACACTCCTGACTTTGTACAAACTTTGAGGCGTCAGGAGGTGAGTTTTTCATTGCGAGATTCCTAGCCTCTGGTCTGTTCTTGTAGCCACAGTATTTATATGGCTGATCCAGTTCAATTTCTGGTCAATGGTAACCCCAAGATGTTGATAGTGGGGGGTTCAGTGATGGTAATGCCATTGAGCATCAAGAGGCAATGGTTGGATTCTCTCTTGCTGGAGATGGTCATTGCCTGGCACTTGTGTGGCGCGAATGTTACTTGCCACTTGTCAGCCAAAGCCTGGATATTGTCCAGGTCTTGCTGCATTTGGACATGGACTGCTTCAGTATCTGAAGAGTCATGAATGGTGCTGAACATTGTTCAATTATCAGTGAACACCCCCACTTCTGACCTTGTGATGGAAGGAAGGTCATTGATGAAGCAGCTGAAAGTGGTTGGGCTGAGGTTTAAGTGGTTATAGATGTGGGGATGACCATGGATGGGCACCTGTGGATTCAAGGAAACAGAGTGCCAATACTGCCATAAGAAAGGTCACATAGTAAGGCAATGGAGGGCAAAGTTGAAACAGCCCATAAAGCAGCAAACCAACATGATTGAATGAAATACTACAGCAGAACCTGAAGCTGCTGATACCGACATCTATTCCCTGAACAACATAAGCGCTGTAAAATCTGAAACTATCACTGCCACATCCAAGTTAGTGGGAAGCCACTGGTAATAGAGGTGGATATGGGAACCTCAACAACAGTGGTGAGAGAGCACATTTTCAAATACCTTAATGAAGGTAGCCAGCCTCAAACTCTGGAACGAAGAACCGCTAAATCAAAGGCATACACTGGAGAATCTATTCAGGCTGAGGGCATCGCCACAGTGCCAGAGCCTTACAGGCAACAGACAGCCCAGCTGCCTGTGATAATCGTGAAAGGAGAAGGACCCAGTCTTCTGGGCTGAGACTGGTTACAGAAAATCAAGCTTGTCCGGTCTGAGATATTTCACCAGTTCTTGAACTGCTCAGGAAATACGACCATGTATTCTGAGGCGAATTAGGGACATTAAAAGGCTTGCAAGCAAAAATTTATGTGGATCCTCAGGCCGCACTACGCTCCTGTAAGGCCAGGCCTGTGCCTTATGCATTGAAGGAGAAGATGGATGCAGAGCTGTGCTGGTTAGAAAAGCTGGCCATCATCCAACCTGTCCAATTCTCAGAGTGGGCAGCACCCATAGTCCCAGTGATTAAGCCTGACCAAACCATTCCCACATTTATGGGGACCATAAGTTAGCCGTCAATAATGCAGCAAGACTAGATAAGGATCCTCTTCCAAGAATAGACGACTGATATGCAAAGCTGGCTGGAGGCAAATCCTGTACAAAATTGGACATGAGCCATGCTTCCCAACAATTAGAACTGGATAGCATGTCGAGAGAATATGAGACTAATATGAGACACACAAGGGTCTTGATCAGTACACTCGCCTACCCTTTGGAGTATCGTCTACATGCGCTATCTTTCAGAGAGAGTCTTTTGCACGGACTTCCCCAAGTGGTAGTATGATGTTCAGATCACAGGGACAACCAAGACCGAACACTTGGTCCACCTGGAGGAGGCGTTAAGAAGGTTCATGGAAGCTGGCGCAAGAGTAAAGAAGGAAAAATGCACATTCCAAGTGCCAGAAGTTACTTACCTGGGTCACAGGGTGAATGCCATGGGTTTGCGTCCAGTAGAAGCTTAAGTTTGGGCAATAAAAGAAGCATCCTCACCATCCAATATAACTAAACTCAAGTCATTCCTGGGTATAATCAACGACTATGGCCACTACTTGCCTAACTTATCAACTGTGTTGGCACCATTACACTTGTTGTTCAAAAAGAATCACCATTGGCCATGGGCTTCACAACAGGAAGAAGCCTTCGTCGTGTTTATTGGTACACTACGACCCACTGAAAGAGCTGGTGTTAACATGTGATCCTCCCCTAATGGATCAGAAAGGCCCATTGGCTATGTCTCGAGAACCCTCTCCGCAGCCAAGAAAGGTTATACCCAGCTAGAAAAGGAAGGTTTATCGATGATATTCAGAGTGAAGAAATTCCACCAGTACCCAGATGGCTGACATTTCACCATTGTGTCAGACCATAAACCATTAATAGGTTTATTCAGTGAGGATAAGGCCATTCTGCCAATAGCCTCAGCAAGAATACAACGTTGGGCTCTGACATTATCTGTGTATGAGTATACCTTTATGCACCGTCCTGGTGTGCATATTGCAAATGCAGACACACTCAGTTGTCTCCCATTACCAGATAACATTGTACGTGCCCCAGTGCCACAAGAAGTTGTGCTTGTACTGAATTCTTTGGACTCTTCACCTGTGTGTGTGAAACAAATTAGAAATTGGATGAAAAGAGATCCAATATTGTCGAAAGTCAGACACTTTGTTTAGCGAGGATGGTCAAATTTGCCTGTACCTGAAGAGTTGGAACCATTCCATTTTAGAAAAACAGAGTTAAGCTGTCAAGATGGAATTTTGTGGTGGGGATCAAGAGTTGTCGTTCCTTCACAAGATAGAGGAACGCCCTTGGCAAGCTTCAGTGTACACCCAGGCATATCGGAGGCGAAAATGCTTGTGTGAAGATTTGTCTGGTGGCCAGGCACTGACAGTGACATTGAAAACATGGTCAAGCACTGTCTCCATCGTCAGCAACAACAGAAGTTGCCTGTTTCAGCTCCCCTGCATCCATGGGAATGACCTGGTCGACCCTGTGTTAGGCTGCGTATCGAATATGTAGGACCATTCTTAGGTACAATGTTTTTTCAAGTGGTAGAGCAACGTGGCTTTAGCCATATAAGGAGAGCACCTCAGAGACTTAATCTTTAATCACCCAATTAAATGTGACTGTATATTGTTGGATATTCAAATGTTTCCCTGTAAATAGAAACAAAAAAACTAAAGGGGGAGGAAATGTAGTAACTGAAGGTATAGCCTCTCCTGCTGTCTATCAGGGGTCATGTGAAGTTCTGGGAGACTCAACCAATGAGCCCTGAGTGTGGGCAATCCGGGTGGGGGGGCGGTTGGGCTTCCTGAAGACTGTCCTGATTGAGCACCTGAGTGGGTCTCTGTAATAAAGTTTATCTGTTTCTTGTTGAAACGTTTCCGCTCCGTCAAGTCATTACATAATCTCTCCTCTGAAGCACCTTGGGATGTTTTACTACATTGATGGCGCTATACTAATGCAAGTTGTTGTAAAAGAAAAACAAAGTTTCCTATTTTGTTTTCAGCAATGTGACATTTTCCATTTCACACAACAGCCATCATAGCGTAAATCCCTGAATGCAATTGGTGATTCGTGCCAAATTGGAGTAACTTTTTTTGCATTGTAAATCCCATAGTGGCTTGAAGCAAGACGAGATAACTCAATCTCATTTAATTTAGAACCGCAGCAGCCAAGGTCCAGGCAAGAGCTTCCAGTCGCCTGTCATTTTACTTTTCCACCCTGCTCCCACTCTGACCTCTCTGTCCCCTGACTCCCTGCCATGTTCTGCTGAGGCTCAACACAAGCATGAGGAACAGCACTTTATCTTTCAATTAAGTACTTTACAGCTTTACGGACTCAACATTGAATTAAACCATTTCAGACAGAATCTCTGCCCTGATTTGCTTCCCCCTTTTCTTTGTTGGTTTGTGTTTCACTCGCTTGTTTTTTCTCTTTTCTTATGCTTTTGGATGACAGCTGTTCACCATCCTGCCATTCCTACCTCCTCTAGACTCCATCTTTTGTTTTTTACTTGATCCATTACCATTCCCTTTTGCCTTACACTATCATCCCTTTTGCCATTTAATCTTTTCTGCCTTTCAACCCGATCACAGGCTTCCCCTTTAGTTAATTTCCCAACACTTCTCGCCCCCCCCACACCCACCTACCCACTTTCACTTGCCGGCTCTAACTTCTCCCAGTCTAGATGAAAGGTCATCGACATGAGCCTTTCACCCTGTTTGTCTCTCCACAAACACAGCTACAGACTGCTGAGCATTTCCAATATTTTCTGTTCTGATTTCATCCCTATGTTTGAATCTGGGCCACAGAGTGAAAGATTAGCATTCAAACCATTGCAGGACATCAATGGCTAAGCCATTCTTTAAAAAAAAAAGTACTTGAGAAGTTTGGACAGTGAAGGAGAAAATTTATTCCAAATGTTAACCTGGCTATTTCAAACCTGAGATTGGGAAAAAAAAGTTTTAGAAAAAACACACGCACATACTCTTAAACATGCACACATCTATTCCCATGAAAAATGGAAGAAAAAAAGTGGACAATGCTCAGGAATCTCTATCAAAGATTGATGGGGAAGGTTGTGTAAAACATTCAACCTACAGTCAAAATGTCACAGGATGAACGCTCATCAAATATGCAAATATTACCGCAAACATTAAATGAGTGATATTCAAAACTTTGCTGACACCACCAGTGTTCTTTAGCATATACATTTTTGTAGAAAACTATATTTTTAAGCACTAACCTAATGCCCTACATGACTAATTTTAACATTGGTCGCTAGTGTAAAATGGTGGATGGGGAGGGAGGCTTTCAGCTGCCTGTCGTACATCTGTCACAATATTCATCTCCTAACAGGAGGTGTTAGACTATCTCAAAATGATTTAACAATTACTGACTATTGTCAATAATAATCCATTTAGCTAATTATTGCCCTTAAACAAATGATGCCTGCTGCCCTTAGACAGCCCGGCCTATAAGAATGGATGCGTTGGTCAACATTCTATAGAATCTGGAACAGTTCCTGCAGATTGGAACCCCATGATTTAAGAAAAGAGGTAGAAAGAAAACAGGAAACGATAGACCTGTTAGCCTGACTTCAGTGATATGCTAGAATCTATTATAAAGGAGGTGAGGATGTAACTGACAGAATAGATAAGGGGGAACCAGTGAATGTGGTGCACTTGGATTTTCAGAGGGCTTTCAATAAGTTCCCACACAAGAGGTTAGTAAGGAAAATTAGAGCGCATGGGATTGGGGTAAGGTACTGGCATAGATTGAGAATTTAGTTAATGGACAGAAAACAGAGAGTAGGTATAAATGGTTCATTCTCAGGTTGTCAGGCTGTGACGAGTGGGGTACCTTAAGGATCCGTGCTTGGGCTCCAGTTATTCACAATCTATATCAATGATTTGGATGTGGGGATCAAATGTAGTATTTCTAAGTTTGCTGATGGCACAAAACTGAGAATGTGGGTTGTGAGAAGGATGAAAAAAGGCTTCAAGGAGATTTATACAGGCTAAGTGAGTGAGCAAAACATGGCAGATGGCAGAACATGGAGTATAATATGGAAAAATGTGATATTATCCACTTTGGTAGGAAAAATTGAAGTGCAGAGTATTTCTTAAATGGTGAGAGATTGGGAAGTGCTGATGTCCAAAGGGACCTGGGTGTCCTTGTTCATAAATCACTGAAACCGAACATGCACATTCAACAAGCAATTAAGAAGGCAAATGGTATGTTAGCTCTTAATGCAAGAGGATTTGAGTACAAGATTAAGGAAGTCTTGCAGCAGTTGGTGAGACTGCACCTGGAGTATTGTGTAAAGTTTTGGTCTCCTTACCTCAGGAAGGATATACTTGCCATAGAGGGAGTGCAGAGAAGGTTCATCAGGCTGATTCCTGGGATGATAGGATTGTCCTGTGAGGAGAGATTGAGGAGACTTGGCCTGTATTCTCTAGTGTTTAGAAGAATGAGGGGTGATCTCACTGAAGTGCACAAAATTCTTACAGATCTCGGCAAGGTAGATGCAGGAAGGATGTTTCCCCTGGTTTGGGGGTGGTCTAGAATCAGGGAGCACAATAAGGAGTAGGTCATTTAGGACTGAGATGAGGAGGAATTTCTTTAGTCAAAGGGCGATGGATCTTTGGAATTCTTTACCCCAGAGGGCTGTGGAAGCTCAATCATTGAGTATGCTCAAAACAGTGA